>NC_049175.1:24482596-24809010 GCF_009769625.2 Cygnus olor
ACTGTAGACCGTGTAGCCATTTTTTCTCCTAAGGATATGAATAAAGGCACTCTTAATGCTTAAAACTGCATTGGACATCTGTTTCTCCAAATGACTGTTAGCTCAGTTCATAAGCAGCCATTAAATCAGTTCTCATGCATTTAAAAAAAAAAAAAAAGGAAAATTAATCTTTGGAAACATGACTAATCATTTTGACCATAGGTAACATAATACTCTTGATTACACCTTGGAAAAATGAGGCGTGTATGAATCTGAATCTACTTGCCAGTGGCTTGTTATTTATTTCTTAGGACCCCTCAGCTTGGTAGGTGCTGTTGAGACACAAAAAGGCGATGCTTCCAGGCTCTTGGTGTGCACATCCACTGTCGCTGGATGCTGCGAGCTGTTCCCAACAGGGAGCGTTTAGATGTCAGACTAAACACTGGTGCTGCTAAGACCTCGGTGGGCTGGAGGCTCCAGATGTCAGAGATCAGTGACACTTGCAAAGCCTCGCTCCGTTCGCTGTTTAATTTCTCTATGTGGGAGATTCCAGGGCTGAGTCTGTAATAGTTCCTGGCAACTGGTTCAGTGCTGTCCTGTGAAGTAGGGGAGTAGTATCCCCGCTTTACACGTGGGGACAGCGGAGTTAATTTGCCACAGTTGCGGTGAGAGCCAGGGTTGGGATAGGGGAATTCTTGACCTTTTCCACCCCTCAAGGGTCCCCTTTATCACGCAGCATTGCTGAAAGTGATGTTTTTCTGCCCCTTGGCTGACTCAGTTCTACTGCTCCTGTCAGCGGAGGCATGGAATAGAAACCTAGAGCTAGCAAGCTGCATTGCTGCATAAGTTGAGGCTAAAATTATCAGTAATTGCTACACTTCATTGTTCCAGGATTCAGGTAGTGCCCACGCACATCCCCAGTGTCTCAAGGTGAGGTTTGAGTAGTGGAAAAAGGTCTCCCAAGGCTGCGTCGATTTGACAAAACACAAGGTTTATCCAGCGTCTCCTTACAGTTTGTCACTCTCCCTCTTGTCGAGGAGGATAAAGCAGTGTGGTTCAACAGGCCGCTCACGCATGGTTCCCATATTTCTGTCTGGGATTTCCCGGGCAGCAACGTGCTCTGGTGCCCCCCGGGCCACTCACGCACAGTGGTCATTTGTCCGGGAGCCCACAGCAGATGCCCCAAAGACCTCAAATCCCATCTGCGTTCAATTTCCCGGCAGAAAAAACAGGCTGAGTCTAGGGATCCCTTAACATATGGTAGCTCTGTGCCAGTGTGCTAATTCCATCCAGCCCTGAACAGTTTCCAGCTGCGCAGGGAAATGAAGGCAGGTTCCTGGCAAACAGAGCAGGGAGCGAGCCTCTGGCAGGTGGGGCTGGCAGGACCGTCCTGGCCGTGACCTCCTGGCGCAGGGCACCCCGAGCATCTCAGGTTGGTGCCCTTCCCTTGTGGGAAGAGGGAGTTGTGTCACTCCAGAAGTCCTCCGAGATCACGGTGTGATGCAGTGCCAGGTTCGGAGCGTGTGAATAAGAGTGCAGCCGCTTGCAAGACCAGAGGCCGCTCTCTGTGTAGTCCCTTTGACTCGGGAAGTAGGGCGTGCTGATCCCTCCTTCCAGTAAATGCTGTGCGTAGCATTGGGTTAATGCAAATTAACGAGCTCCATCTGAGCAGCGTTTCTGAGGAAGCTCTTAAGGTGATATCAAGATGTAGAATTTGCTTTGAGGCAAGTCTGCACTTTGCTTCTTCCAGTCGCACTAGGTTTTGCTTGCTGCTTTACTTGGGCGGAGGGGAGCTGTTGTCTGTAGCTGGTTTCCTGTCTTCAGTTCTTGGAGGCAACGTTTTACATAAAGGGGAGCATTTCAGCATTCTCTGAAACTGTCTAGTTCTGGCTAGACTTTCTGATTCTGCAACCACTAAGCTGTAAGTTTCCAAGCCAGTCCTGCTTATTTAGGCATGCTCTCTCATCGAGACACCATTCAGTGGTGTCTTGCTTGAGTAAGGAATGCTGAAGGGGGGGAGGCAATGTGCTTTAGGGAGTGTCTCTCAGCATGAGCCTGAGTGCTGGGTGACAAGCCTGCGAACTAGAAAAGCGAATGGCTGGAAAACCAGTGTCAGGAGAAGTGCAGAATGGTCACCATGCTAGTAATTTGCACTTCTGCATAGTTTTCCCCATCTGAGAATCCAAAAGTGCTCTGCAAACATTGACTTAATCCTTGCAACACCCCTGCGTGGAAAAATGTCTCGGTTTTACAGGCAGGGAACCTGATGCACACAAGAGTTGTTTGAGCCTGCAGGGTGCCGGTGGCACAGCCTGAGTCCTAGTTCAGCTGTAGGTCTGGAACAGCCTGGCCCCTGCAAGCACTGACAGCAGTTATTATGCAGCTTTCCAAAGGGATATGTGAGCGGCAAGAAGATTGTTGCTGCTGGCGTTGTCCTTGGAGCCCTTCTGCGCCAGGGAATGCACACAGAGCATCTTTGCCGTCCGGTTGAACCAGGATGGTGAGCACCCAGATCTGAGTGCCTCAGCGAGCCTTGGCTCCGTGCGACCACAGCAGGAGCTGTGCAGCAGCGTCCTCCCCACTTCGGCACTTGCCTCTGTGACGTGTCCCTAACTCTGTGTGCCAAGATGCTCGGGGCTCTTTCCCACAACTGCTGGTTTGCCCTTCAGGGGAAGCTGTGGGAAAGACACTGGAAGATTGCCGACGCTTAAGTGATCTTTGACCATATCTTCATTAGGGAGTGAGGAAGTTTGAAATAGCCCCAGTTGGGAAAGGAGAAAGGAAGAAAAAAAGCAGGCCAGACTTTCTTTCCCAGCTGCTGTGAGCTTGCTCTGTGCCTGCTAACTCATGGTGCTGGGGTTTGTACTTAGGAAGCGAGGAGCAGTGACTGCAGGTCGGGTTAGCGATGCGGTGGGCACCCACTCGTACAGAGTCACTGCTGTGGACAGCTTCCAAGAGTCTGGCCTTTGAGAGTTCAGTACCCAGGGTGGTGACTTGGAAACGCTGAGGAATTATGCTCCGTGTCAGTGACAGAGCTTGGAAGGGAATGGAGACCTCCTTCAGTGACAGATCCCTGAGATCAAACGCTCTGATCATCAAGCGGAATGCAAATGCAAGAATAAATAAACCTTTCTTAATCCGATCTGGTTATTCTTGAATCCCATAAAATAACTGCCATGGGGACTGCTCGAGAGGAGCCTGCCGTAAACATGACTTATAAGGAGGGGACATCCAAACTTTGCGCAACCCGCTGATTGCATTGGCCATTTTCCAGGATCCCCAAGGGCTGCTGCTAATTGGCAGAAAATTAAGCAGATTGCAGCCACCCTCATCTTTAATACGAGGAGAGGGCCCCCAGGAGGCTGCAGGTTGCAGCGTGTGGCTGCTCCCATCGAGAAGGAGTGCAGCACGCTGGGACCTGTAGTCTCCTCGGGCCCTTTCTCCCTGTGGGCAGAGGTCTGGGGAGGCTGCAGTCCACGCTGGACCCCTTTGCAACAGCTTGACCACCCCTCTCCCTAAAACTTTGCTTTAAAAATCAAGTATGACTTTGGTTAAGTTCATGAAGTGTTAATCAGCATTCACAAAATTAAAAAACAAAACAAAAACAAACATAATTTCCTCCCTCCCTCTCTCCTCCGCCCAGAAGCAGACTACTGGTAGAAACCGAAGCTGGAAAAAATAGTTGAAAGTCAGCTAAAGTCACCTTGGTAACTGCAGCAATACACTTGCCCAGAACAGGAGACATCAAACCCAACTACAAACAGCTTTAAAGAAACAAAAAGAATGTAATCATCTAAAGAATTAATCTGACAACTGCCCACGTTTACACCTCCCACAAGCTCCCAATCAGTGGGAAATGCGCTTTAATCTCCTCCAACTCCCCTCCAGTTTCACAAAACACTAGATGTGCAGTCCTTAAACTGGGGCATTTCCGGCATGCTGCTTCCATTTAAATCTCCTGCTTTCCCTAATGCAGCAGCCCTGGCTTTTGCAGACTTGTTTTTTCTGGACACTGAGAAACATGATTTTTTTTTGTGTGGGTTGGATGAAGTATTAAATCTGGAATAGACAAAGTTTGCAACATTTTATGTGATAGTCAGCTAGATCTTAGTCATAACAAATAAAACTCCATCAAATTCTGCTGCTGATTTATTTGGTGATGGGGTGGAGGAAGCAAAGGCTTACGGGTAACTGATAGTCGTAAAACCAGGGATGTTAGTGTTAGAAAGCAAACTTTTTCTAAATTTTCTTCTACGGCTGAAAAGTACAAGCTGTGGATGGCAGTGTGTGTTACAATGTGAACTCTAATCTTATTAATAACACCCTACAAGTCCTGCTGACCCTCCATCTGGGCTATCACCCTTTGGAAGAATCAGCACAAGGATTTCCGTTCCCAGTGGGAGAATTTTAATGCGTCTTGCAGAGTCCCTGCAGATGCTCGGAGTCTGAAAGGCAGACTTGTGGCCTTCCTCAAGCACCTTTCTTTCACTTGAGCATCTCCATTTTACAAACCCTTCAAATCTTGCTTTTGTCTGTTTTATTTTCATTAAGTTGCATATCCCAGGATATAATAACTGCGGAGGCAGTGGTGGGTCGTACGGGCCTACTTCCTCACCTCAGCCACCGCGTGGGTCTGACCACTGGTCCACAGACTGGATGTAGGCCATGGGATGCCCGTGCCCCCCCTCACCACCTTTCCAGCGTATTTGCAGGACGCTCGCAAAAGCACAGCAGGGCCCCAGCTGGGTCGGCGAGCTTTGGGGTCCCTTGCTGGGGAGGTGGGACCGATCACCTCTCGGCCCTGAGGTGGCGATTTCTGCTGAGGCGGAAAGTAGGTGCTACAACCCCATTCTAAGTGGGGTGCATCGTCACCTCTCGACGTGTTATGCTTCTTCCACAACACGTCCAGAAATGCCCCCCACACAAACTCTCTTTAAAAATGTGTAGTTTAGCTAGAAGGGTGGTTTACTTTCTGCTCCTGTAGTTTCACCCCTAACTTTGAGACTGTGTGAGCTCCACTAAAGTGAAAAAAGAAGCACGGAGACCGTGACTATTTTGGAAAAGTTTTGTGGAAAGGATTAATAATTTCATGTCATTCAAAGAATTAACTACCATTTTGCTTCACTCCTTCACCTTTTTGACAGAAGGGCTGGTTACTTATTAATGTGAAGTCATAATTATTGACAGCCTTAAAGTCATGACAGTTCCGTTTGATAGTTATACATTAGTCAACATCTTCTCTTGAGTGTGTAATGACAAACAGCGTTTGCTGTTTTTAATAAGATTTAGAAAGCTTTGCCCCTTGCCTGCAGAATATTGTCGTCATTCCTATTATTGCATTAACAACCGGAGGCTGTTTCCCCTCAGGACTGCAGCCCCATTGTGCTGGCAGCTGCACTGGCTCGCGTGGTGGAAACCGAAAAACCCACCTTCAGCTCCAGGAGTTTGGAGCCGGGGGTTTTGGGGAACTGTCCTCCGGCAGTCTGTCCTGCTGCAACACGAACCTACAGCACCTATTGCTTGGGATGCAGTGGTAGGAGACGTGCCCAGAGCACTTAGGCAATCCAGGTGAGGAGGGCACCGTCTCTTTCCATAGCAGAAGCGTTGCTGTGTAACTCCTGATCTGCTCCAGGGTGCATAAACTCTGCAACTGCATTTAAGTGCGAGCTTATGGCTTGAAAGCTATGTGTTGCTAATGGCTGACCCTTTTAGTAGGGATTGATAAATGAATGATTGGAAGCGGTAGACCACAGGCTGACTTTCCCACAGCTTGCTGTGTATATAAGATCTGATAAGGAAGTTCAGGCAAAGCTTAGCTTAAGGTCAACTGATCATTAATCAACCGTGCACTTCTCAGGTAATCAGCCTGCGAAATGCTGGCCCACTCTGCTCTTTGAAGACCCCACCTACAAAGAGCTGTAAAATGTTTGCTGAAGTAGATTAAACACAGCTTTAAGTGCCACCTATAGACTACAAAGCATGTTGTGTCTCTGCCTCAGGGTTAACCCACCAGCCTGACACTTGGCTGACTGACAGCCCAGAGCCCACCCCGTGCATAAACTGGGTCCTGACCTACTGTGTCCTTGAGTCCATTACAGTTTGTGTGTGGCAAAGGCAGAACACAGGACACGTTTCACAGTTTTTATCTTGCAGGGAGATGAGATGAGCTGAGCTGCCCTGTTTTTTGTTTTGTTGTTGTTGTTTGTTTGTTTGTTTGTTTTCTGCACGTTTGTTTCTTTACAGGAAGGCATGGTGAGATAGAAGAGTTGAGCTTGTACCCTCATTTTAGAGGGAGCAGCTCAGCAGTCTGGGTGGAAGGCTCACCTGGGACTAGGTGACTGGGCAGAGTGTGGAGGTTGATCTGCTTTGGAAGCCATTCTGAACTATATTACTATGTGTGTGGTGGATGGGAGTAATTTTGTGACAACACCCAAATGTAAAGTCAAGTAGAGGTGTGATCTAAGTCAGCTCACGAAGTTCAAGCTGTTTCTTTACAATTTTTCCAGATGTGCGTTCAAGATGGCTCAGCTTGGGTGGAGGAAGGATCTGGGTGTGTTTTAACAGTGTTCCCAAGTGCAGCTGCAGCCTGGTAGCCTTGTTTGGTTTTCGGTCTGTCTGGCAAGATAGAACCACACTGCTGTGTGGCATCTTTCAGCTCTCTTCTGCCTTCCCTGTTCCCCTCCTCTGGTGATTCTCTTGTATGGAAACAATCTTCACCAAGTCTTACTTCTACTAAGTGAACATGGAACATCGGGTCACAAAAATATAAGTCACTTTTCAGGCACATTGCATCAATACGTGTCATCCTTAAAAACTGTAAATCCTGTATTCTGCTTTCTTCGTTCTGGGCTATCAAGTAACTGCTCTTTGAACATATGAAGTGTTTATGGTCAAGTATTTTGAGATACACCTGCTTGATTATCTGGAGGGTTGTCTGGCAAAGTTCCTAATCATGTAACAACATAACCTTTAGTCATAGCTCCATGACATGCTGCTGGCCTTGCAGAAGTGAATAAATAGGAAGCAAAGCTGCGTTGTCTTAAAGCAGCCCCACTTCAAGGGGAAGGCAGTCTGCAGATGTCCTACTCATCACGTGCAGAATCCATCTTGTGGCTGACTTGATGCTGGTGGAAACAAGAGTTCTCAAAGCCTTTTGGTTGAACTGTGGAAAGAAATGATTTGGAGAGGATTGTAGGCATGCCTCAGACCTTAAAGATACTCAGCAAGGGCACAAGAGACTTTTTGACCCTTTCCCACAGGCCACTGCCTGAAATAACCTGAAGGTAGAGCAAAAGGGGGAGGGAGGGCATACCTGCTAATTCTTCCAAGCTATTTTGTAGTGGTTTGGGCTTTGGAGAATGTAGTTTTGCCCCAGTTCTTCACAGATTTTTTCTTTCTTGTATGCTAGGAAGGGATGAGGCTCCAATTCATATCCTAGGTTGTCTAATGAGGGTGAAGAGCTGCATGCTGGGGCTGGTAGTCTGCGGGAGGCTGCGTCTCTGTAGGCGTGATGAAAACACAGATGCATCTTCCTAACAGTTTGCTCCTATGTCCTTCAGCATTCACACAATCGATCTGAATCACAGCAGTGATGGCACACAGCGCTGGGACCCTAACTATGCATGTTTTGTCTCTCCTCCCAGAAGCCGGAAGGACAGTTTAGAAAGCGAGAGCTCAGCAGCTATCATTCCTCACGAGCTAATCCGCACGAGACAGCTGGAGAGTGTACACCTGAAGTTCAACCAGGAGTCCGGAGCGCTGATTCCCCTCTGTCTAAGGTGAGTGAGGCCGTCCTCCTCCTCAGCTTTTACTAACACGCAGCTTTTGCCTTGTGGCATTGTTTCGCCATACAGGCATGCATGCAATGGGTCTTTAAAGGCCAGAGTTGAGATAATTTTGCCAAAACACATTAAAAACAGATGGTTCTTTGCATGTGTGTTCATCGTGGTAAGACTGTTTCTCATTCTTTTTTTGTCCTCCAGTGTATTTTGAGTGCTGAAACAGGACAGGATTAGTATGCTTTTATTATTATTAGTCTAATGCTGGCAACTGTGATAAAGAAGAGATGTCTTATCATATTCTGTCAAAGAAATCCCTTGAGTTGTTAACTATGGCTTATGGACTCAGACACAAGTATTTGTACAAAGCCCATTTGCAGTCAGTTTATGCATGCAAGTGTGTTTTTAGTCAAATTCTGGCACTTAGGTGAATGAAGGGACAGAACATTGTGTGTACGCCCTATGCCTTATCTTTCGAAGGTTCAGGCTGTGCATACCACTGTAAGTGACTTTTCTAGATGTCCACAGTTTCAATCGGCGCTATTTTTAAAAATACCTGTGGCAAATGTCATTTGTGTCAAATGTCAAATGTGGCAAATTGTCATTAGCATAAGACAAACGGTTGCAGGTGATTTGAGTTACTTTGGCTTAATGAGTTACGTGCCTGTGGTATCAGAGTTATCAGCAGCAGGTGCACGGTTGCCTATGCCTGTTGAGAAACCAATGGGACAGTTAATGCAAACATATTTTATTTTACATTACAAATGTGTGAACAGTCTGTCCTGATCACTTACCACAGCTCAGCTGACCAGCAGTAACTCATCAGGCAGCTGTGACTGTTCTTAGGTGCCGTATATCTTACCTGAACGTTTCCTGGTTGCATGTTGGAGGCATGCTTGTATGCAGAGTCTCTGAGCCTAAATACCAGGGGCATGGTTTTCCCCATGGAAAGCACTGAATGAAAAAATGGGAATTGATTCTGTAGATGATCACGTATGTGTATCTTCTAGCCATTTCATTGAAATGCATAAGTAACACAGGTTACATTTGTCAAGCACCAGGGCAGTGGATTACTAGGCATTGTCACCGTAGGTAAGTTTGGTCCCACTGATGAGCCTGCTTAGACCCTACCACATGATGTGGAGTCTGGATTCTCTCCTGCAGCCTTTCATCTCTCTGAAAGGCTGGCAGTGCCCTGCCCATGGATGCATCAGTGCCTCATTGTGGGGACAGGTGTGCCATTGGACCGAGGTGAGCTAATACAGCTCTGAAAGAAGGCCCTGAGTTCAAGGGGGGCAGTAAGAGAGAGCTCCCTGCCTCAGAAGGAGACTTGTGACGGGCTTTGTGAAGCAAATCGGTCATATATTCCTAAAAAAAATTAATAGTCGCTGCCTTCAAACGGCTTCCATGCTGATGGCAGAAGCTATAGTGCTATATTACAGCGATATATCTTCATCAGTCTGTTGAATGCTGCTCACAGCCTTTCAATTCACACGCATGTTTTATTCCCCAGGGGAAGGCTCTTACACGGACGGCACTTTACATATAAAAGTATTACAGGGGACACAGCAATCACGTTTGTATCAACGGGAGTAGAAGGAGCATTTGCAACAGAAGAGCACCCCTATGCAGCACATGGACCTTGGTTACAAGTGAGAGAGCCTTCTTCCTTTTTCTCTCCTTTCCTCCTATACAGTGTCATAAAAGTGATCCTGCTAAGGGCTTATGTGGGTTAAAAGTGTAACAAACCTGTCCATTCTTGCTGCAACGTTTCTTATAGTTCTTGTGTAATATTTTCAGTGACTATGGACTCAAAAAATAATGGTGAACTGTTACAATTTATGTTAACGGAGCTCAAATCGATAAGCAGTGGCTGGAAAGTTCTAAAATCATCTGTGAATACAGTAGTATCCATTTCCTGGAGTCAGCAAACACTTTGCAGGCTGTATTTACTCTTGATTTCTTCCAGAAAGGAATTTGGGGAGGCAGAGTGGAATGACCTAAACAAGAATGGAGCCAGGGCAGAAGAGTAGCAAGCTGATCTCAAGAGAAAGCTGTGGGACTTTGATCCTACAGAGCCAGGATCTCAGTTTTACATCGTCCTTTACAGGAGAGCAGCACGGATAGTGCAGCCTCTTTCAGTTATACCTGTTTCCTATTGATTCTTTGACAAAAGTCTGTGGTTGCTTGAAGCACCCACACATTTTCTGCACCAGATTTTTTCTGTATCACAGATTTCCCTTGGAAGTTCCCCATCTGCTTGGTGTTGAGGGTCAGCCCTACGGAGCCAGTGATGCACTAATGATATGGTGGCACAGCGCTATTCTATTTCTTCACGGTTATAAACATATTGCAAGCATAAAAAAAAGCTTTAGGGAACGTGTTTGTGCAGAAAAGCCCGTCTCTGAGGGACTGTATACATGCAGTGCATCTCTGCCTTCATTGTTACTGTGGCATTCCTGCCTCCCCTTCTGCTTTTAAGGCAGAGGTTTGTTTTAGCATTGCAGTGTTGCATTTAACCTTCCACTGACTTGTTTTCAAGGCATTCCACTGCCTCTGTTCATACGTCTGGAGGACATCATACCTTGAAATCTGTACGGCTTGTAAAGGAGCTGATCTTGGCTGAAATCATCTCGTATAGGGATTTTCAAAGAACTCGCGTGCTTTGATTGTACTGGCTGGAAAGTGCAACGCTCCTGTAATGATTAACAGCAAACGGTCAGGTTTAAGGGTGGGTCATTTGCTGTTGGTTCCTGTGCTTGCCAACACATGATACACGGGATCTTGTGACTGTGTTAACTCCAAACATAAGAGTGTTTGTTTGCATTTACATCACATCTTGAAATGTATTGATGTGTGGAGTAGTCAGGTAACCTCTAAGAGTGAAGAATGGCAATAATTAGGTCACCATTCAGACAAGCAGCTAGTATTAACCCTTATGAGCCTGGTTGCTTCTGTGCCTGTTACTTGGGTGCTGAAAATTATGTATTTTTTTGGAGTAGGTGGGAGGGAAAGGTGGAGAGTTTCCAGCTCCTGCAGGGTAGGGAGAAGCAAGTTCCCTCGCTTGTCTCCTACACAAGGTCAGTGCATTGGATCTTCTCTTCTGATGTGACTGCCTTTGTGCTGGCTCTTGCCCCATCCTGTGATGGGAATGAAGGAGGACAGACCGGGTGGGGGAGGAAGGGAGGCCAGAAGCAGCCTGGGACAAGAGGAGGAGCACCCGGTTGTGTGAGATACATGCGGGAGTGTCTGAGGCTCTTGGCTTAATATGCAACGGGAAGCTTCATCTGCTCTCTGCAGTCCCTTGTGGTGTTGGGAGTGGAGGAGGGAGGTTTGTGTGGCTTTGCTTCAGAAGTAAAAGAAATTGTGGTGCGCAAAATTTCCGAGGAGGCGAGCTGTGTTGGGTTCAGTCCCTCGCAGCCTGGGCTGGCCGAGTTGGCAGGCCCCGCCAAGCTTTCGCAGCGAGGCCCGGAGGGGCTCTGCCTCCTCCCTCGCTTGGGACCCCAGGCACGGCGACGAGCTCCAAGGAGAGCTGGCGCCTGAAACACAGCACTGCAATGCAGAGGCTTGCTGCAAAGGCTTGTAAACGGAGGGACCGTGGAGAGGAAGAGAGACGGCAGGCCTCTCTCCTCCTGGGGAGGAGGCACGAAAAAACCCGGCCTCCACTCCGTGCGGCAGCCAGCGACTGACTCCTCTTGGGCCCGAGCGTTGGTGCGGTGGGAGCCCAAACGTGCAGACTAAACACAGTACCTCCTGTTTACATCTCGTGGGCTCGTGTGGCGCGTGTCCAAGGTGGGTCAGTCGGTCAGCCCGGGCTGAGCGATGATCTGAGAGTGGCTGGCTCCGATGGACGGTTAGCGGGTGACAGGAGTTTGGCAGGTCCCGGCGCCGTTCCTACCAGGCAGGTGTCCGAATCGCCGCCGCAGCTGGCGCTCGGCAGGAGCCGTTTTAGCAGTCTCAGCAGAAAAGTCATTAGACCACGATGATTGTACGCCCCGTTTCTATCAACAGCCTTTCCAGGTCACGTTCGAGGTATGTTACTAGGGGAAGCCTGTCCTGCTGCTGCCCATGCTCTGGGGATGATTAGATTATTTCATTCTCCAGAGCTGTCAAATTGGCACCTTTCCCAAGTACTTGGAATTTTTTTTTCATTTAAGTAACATTTAATTAGTTCTAAGAAGCTAAATTCTATTAAAGGTCTAAGCATGTCAGGCTGGTTTATTTCTGAACTTCTTCCACTGTGTCATGTATTGTTGAATAGGGAAATTGCTTTGACTCGGAAACATACAAACATATTCAAGAAGCCCTCCTTGTTAACACTAGACTCCTGTTTATATGCTAGTTACTGTGGCAGAGCCTCTGATGTGTAACACTTGCATTAACATTACACATGATCAAAGGCTTCCGCCCTTCTTTCTTCCATTCCCCCTTCCCCCAGTGCTGTGGCAGCAGTGTCCCCACACTGCCTCCTAAGCACCCCTTGCCTCCTCTCCTCTCCTTTCTGAGGGGTAGATGTCCCAGATGCACGGTGAAAGGCTGTGCAGGAGCTGTCTGGCCCAGTGTCAGGGGTTAAGGATGTTGATCTCGCACACAGACTCTGACAATAACTGCCCCACAGAGACATTTGTATTCGTGGCAGAGTGTCCGAGGGCCTTGGTCTGAGCTGTGCCAAGCATGCAGTTCATCACAGATCAACCTTGTTTGCCTGTAAACCTACCCGAAGCAAGGTGAGGTTGTGCGTGTGTTCTCCTTCCCTCCCTTGCTTATGTTCAGGCAGATGATAGAGACGCTCTGTTGAAATGTGTTACTGATCAAGCCCGACCCAATAAAGTTGCCTGAGCCTTTAATACATATTAATATTATCCTGGGGTAGTTTGTGTCAAAGCCTGTCAGCATGCATCATCCTTTGGGAATTACCATCATTAAGTCTCCAGTGATGGGAGTCAGGACATGCTTCTGCAAAGCTCCCCTGCTTTTATGTGGAGCTCTCTGCCCGTCTAGCACAAAGCAGACTGTTCTCCCCTCCTACCTTGCTCACCTGGACTGCTTGCTCTCCCCAGAGGGGAGAAGGAGGTTTGTTTAACACTACCTTCAGATAATTTCTGCTCCTGCTGCTTTAGGCAGTCATTGTTCTAGGGAAGAAGATGACAGTCGAGTCTTTGATCATGTGCAACGTGCATGTTACGCATCAGATATTGCTGCAAACTCTGACATACAAGCCAATACAGTGCAGTAAAAACAAACCTATAGTTAAAGAGTCCTCGTTAACTGCAAAGTCAAGCATACAGAATTTAAGAAGTATTTGAACAACAGTCTTGCCCCTGCTACGTATGTCTATTTCAGTGCCATATCTAATTGAATGATTAGATTTATTTTTTTTACAAGGTATGCCTCATTCAGTGCACAAGGATACAGCGTGTTTTGGGAATGAATCAGGAGTATGGAGTAAGGTAGACTCTCGCCTATAGGACTTCCACTTCGTTTGTTTGTCAGAATTAGAAGGTGTGTAGTGAATGAGGCAGGTAATTGCAAAAAATCACAATAGTCCCATGGTGAAGCCTGTTAAATGTTACCCTGGAGAACTGGATCCTGTCCCTGCCTCTATTACTCTGTTCTTTCTCGATGTTATTCTAGATTCTTAAGCTAAAATATTCACAGGTGGCAAATGAGTTTGTGTTCCTTATTTTCTGGATGGTCAGCTTGAGACCCGAGGTCTGATCCATGTTGCCAGCAGCACCCGAGGCCAGGAGGAATTCTGCTGCAGATCCCCTGTGCCCCACACTGCTGAGTGGGCTGGAAAACAGGGACCTGCGAGTCTTGAGGCAGGCACCTGCAAGAAGTGGACGTTCAGACTCAATTTCCTCTTCGCTTGTTTTCCCCTGTCTGTTAAGGAAAACCTTCCAGTCATCCTGTGAAGATTAATTCAGTGCTTGCCAAGCATTCCAGCACCACAGATGAACACCAGAAGCAATTTCAGGAAGATATTAAAATTCATTCTTACAGGTCAGGAGAGAGAAAGGGAACTCTATGGGGTGTAGGGTTCAGCCTGGGAGTCGACGACTCGTGTTCAACCCCCTGCTCTTACAGGTTTTCTCAGAGACTTTGTCAGGTCTCAGCTTCTTTTAGCTCCCTCCCCCATCTGCTGCACGGAGAGGAGCGCTCCCTGCCTCGCAGAAATGTGAGGCTGAGCACGTCAGAGACTGTGCAAGCAGTAAGGACGGTAAGATTAGGTGCTTCCAGTGTAATCCATGCTGGCAGTAGTCGGATGGAGCATACTAAATAAAGGGGAAGAGAGTAGGAGGGAACGGGCAAACAACTTGAATGATAATGAAAAGAAATGATGACTAATGCTGCATTCAGTGAGCAGAACCATCCTGAGGACTGAGCAGGGCAGAGGTCTTGTGGGAGAAAAACTGCAGGCGATCTTGTGATTACAGATTTGTTTCGTGATGCAGACGTACGCTGGGGCCAAATTAGCATTGCGCAGGCAATCTCTATTCAGCCATTTCCAAAGTTTTGTGTGCCCAATATTGCTGGTCTCTGAATGTAGAGGGTGGTTGGTTTTTGTTTTTTTTTTTTTTTCCAGGTAATTTACTCTGTTTCAAAACAAATGCTGTTAGGCAGATGGAAGCTATGGTTCATTTGCAGTTGGCGCCCTCCAATTCTCAGCACAAGGTCTGTCTCCACGTGAGCTGAGCTGCGGTGGGGTGTTATCCTCTGGCACCAGCCCCTGCCGGAGGACGCTTTGCTCGCCTCCTGTGCCAGTGGCTTTGCAGCGTCCAGCAGTCACTGTGTGGATGCTGAGGCTGTGGAAACGGGGTTCTGCTCCCGTCTCGCTACCCTTTGTGTCGCCTCCGGCTTTGGCCTCTGGTCTGCCCTCCATCCTGTTTTTCTGTGTCTTTGTCTTCCCCTCATCCTGGCCCGTCTCTGCTTTTCTCTCCTCCCCTTCATTCAAGTTGGCAAATTCCTTCTCCTCCTCCACATTGCCTGACTTCCAGCAGAAATGCTGAGAGCGCTGGAGAGTTTCCCTGCCTTTCGTCCTGATGTGCGTGGTGCCATAGCAATTCCTCATTGCTCGGAGGAATGATCGGAAGGGAAAGTCCTACTTAGCTGCCTGTGCCCTGTGTTTGGGGAAAAGCTGTCTTGGGCAAGGACGTGCTCAATGAAGAAGGGCTCTTCAGTTCATTATTCTGCCAACAGTCACTTCCAGAGGCTTCTGTCTTGGCAAAGCGTTCTCATGATGGAGAGAAGGGCTCCTTTGACCTCTAGAACATTTTTTGCTAATCTTTGTAGCCCTCCTCCTGAGGGGTACTTCCAGTTGTTTGCAACAAAATGATTATCCACATTTGTTAGCACTGTCAAAAGATACGTTTTCCAAAACACCTCTTTGAGATAACTTGATTCCTTTTCTCCTAAAAACCCTTAAAAAAAATCAAAACCAAGACATCCAGCATGGAAAAATAAGTTGAGGTTTAGGACAGCAAGGTCAAATGTCTCATAGAAAATGTTAAACAAGCAAGTTTATAGGCAGGATAGGTACCTGGAACCTGTGGGAAGCACCCAGCATTCAGGAGCTATCAACATGTGCTATCTGTGCTGGCACTTGTAGGGTGGGGGGAGATTGCAGTGAGCAGGGTCATAGGGGACGATCCATTCTTTTGGTTTGGCAACCTAAGTGAAAAATCTGGGAAAGAAGATCAGACCGAGCTCAATCTTTAAATATTTTTCAGTTTTTCTTGCTGAAACAAAAGCCTTAAAGAAACCAAAAGGAGAAAAAAATCCCTTTGTGTTGAATGAAACCAGAAATAGAAGGTTTTCTTCAATAAAAACAGCCCCAAAAAGTCTAGTTTTGCAGAATGGAACTGGAGTTGTTAGAAGTTTTGCCTTCTCTAATCAGTGTTTGGGGGATAAAACACTCACCCAGGATATGAGAAACTCATGTTCTATTCCCTTGCTTTTATTTCAGCCCCTATTTCTACTTCTTAGCTTTATGGGCACCACAGCTATAGGGTATTTTGGTTCTTCCTCAGCTCATCCAATTGGAGTCGTTCCACATCATATAAAACACTGAATTAGTCACAGAGACAGCACAAGAGAATGACTCTGTTCCGGTAGCGTTAGGACATTCCCCTGGAAATGAGCACATCTGGTTCTTCTCTCTGCTATACCACATGTTAAATCATTTATGCACATTGGCATAATGGCAGCAGCAGAGGTTCAAAGTAACATTTGGAAGAGCTACTCTGGTACTTGAGATGCTCGCCTGTAAGTGGCAGCTATGGGCCAAGTCCTCTTTTGAAGTGGTAGGGGATGGGTTTTGGTCTCCCCAGCTTGAATAGATGTGCCCAGAACCAAACTAGATGTGCTGTGCCTAGCCTGGTGAGTTTAAGGACAGTGCCTGCAAACTGGCTTCAGTCACGTACAACTACAACCTGCTCTTACCCAAAACAGTTTTATATATCTGTCCCAAGAAAAACATTTTCTAAATCTTTTAGGTTGCTTTTCCCAAATTCTTGGCCAGGCCTAGGACAATCTAAGCTAACGCTTTCCAGTAAGTTTATCATCATCCCCCCAGCACTGCACAAAACCTCATAGCTTTATATCCCCTTTTGTTCTTCTTTCTCACTGTCTG
Source organism: Cygnus olor (assembly GCF_009769625.2). Lineage (NCBI taxonomy): Eukaryota > Metazoa > Chordata > Aves > Anseriformes > Anatidae > Cygnus > Cygnus olor. The sequence goes on from NC_049175.1 coordinate 24,498,986, forward strand.
AATTCACGAGACACCAGGAAAAGCTTGCATTAGAGGTTAAAACGTCCTGTTAGGTCATCACGATCCTTTCCATATCAACCCTTCTGCAGCGTGTTCCCTAGTGCTTTGTCCAGGCTAGTTTCAGATGAGTCAAGTTCTTCCATCCTTCTTAAGCTGGCTGACTATCCGACAGCCTAATGCCTCTCCCTTGCTACTCAAAGTACATTTTGGCTACTGTGTGTAGCTCTTCTCTCATCTGCTCGGAGCATTCCCTGAAATGCCTGTTCTTCTGTAGCATTTTCACTCTGAAAGAATGGGTATTGCCTGTCCTCTTGGCTCCCTTGCCAGCCCTCTCTAGCTGAACCAAACTTTGTGTGCTCACTGCAGGCAGCCCTGTCTGCAAGATGGGTCTTGTCAGGCTGGGCTACGAGGAGCCCCCGGGACTAGCTTTGTAGCTGGGAATGTCATGGAGAGATCCCACAAGGTCAAAATCTTCCAGCGTCATCCTATACTTCCTCTTCTGGGATTGTAACATCACGGTGTGAAGCAATAGGGTCCCTAAGGCATCTGCGAGTGGATGTTTTCCTTGACACGGAGCGTTATGAATCTCCTGGAAGAGCAAGAACGGAATTTCCCATTGAAGGTGTTTGCTGCAGTACTGGTACCTCTGGAGCCAGTGCCAGGGCTGGGCATGACAGAGAAAGGTGTGGTGACAAGGCCCTGAACCACTTGCAACCAAAGCAAGGCAGCACGAATAAGGCCAAGCCAGGGGGACAGTGGAGAGATGGGCCGGGGGGTGCTAGTGGCACAAAGCACTATTCATGAGGGGGTTTGCGGGTAACGTTTAAGTTCAGGGGGGAATGCTGACACGCCTTAGCTGCATTTTTTGTTGGGCTGTCGACAGGAATTAGTCTGAAACGATTTTAGGGCAAAGGGCTCCTAAAAGCTGCTGGGTATTTGCAGAGGTAACAGATGACATGCGGCTTAGGGTACAGCTGCTCCACCCATTCCAGGCACAGCATCTGTATGGATGGGCAGTGTCTGAGGAGGGTTGGGATTTACACAGGGGTTTATTGCGACGTGTCCCCACCTTCTCTGGCTGAGCCATGCAAGCCAGCTCTGTGCTAAGTCCAGATCTAATAAAACACGTTTTCTTTTCTTTGACAAACCTGTTAGAAAAGCTAGTGGCAATGTTTAATGCAAACAAAGCACTAGGGCAAAGTGTGGGATCGTTTGGTTTTGTTTCGAGGTAGGCAAGAAAAATGGGTATTATCTGTTAAAGCATCTCTGCGTAATTGTCCCTGGGTCAGTCTCTTCTTGCCTTGGACAAAGCGTGTTCCCTGAAGCTGGACAGAGCTGCAACTCAGCTCCTAGCTCAGCTTCCGAGGGTCGTCTTTGACCAGAGACTTGCCAGATGTGCCGGGCTATCAGCATCGGCGTGACCTGTGGTCACAGAATGTCAAGTCCTCGTGGTAGGGTTGAACCCTAAAGCGAGAGGTGGGGTGCTAGGTGTGTATGGTACCTATAAGCTGACTATAAAGTCTTTAATGTTTTACTAAGCACAGGTTGCTTTCAAAGTCAGATGAACTGTTCCAGAGCCCCGTGACCTTGTGTGCATCTTCAGATCTCACCTGTTTTCCTGCATTTGCAGCTGCCTACCTGTAAGGAGTCACGATACAGGTTTCTCAACTATCTGCGGGCATGGAAGCTTCAACAATGAAAGCTTCAACACAGTCTCCTTCACTTGACCTGTAGCAGAGTCCCATAGGTAAGAAGCAGGTTTGAGCAGGCTCAGGTGGGACTTGCCACGAGAGGGAGACATCATGCTCGCAGCCAGCGCGTTCCCTGAACGCATCCACCTGAACGAGGCTGCCTGGCGTGGTATTTCGTAGTGCGTCTGGACACATGCGGCTATTAGAACCAAAATTTTTGGCCCTGGTTGCGTGGAAGGTACCTGTGATAGAAAACTGGAACTTACCTTTAGGGTAGTCATCCTCTTCCAAGCACCTGCAGCATTACCAACGTTCACAGAGACTCAAAGCTCATGGGGAATGGACTATGGATCTGCTAGCAATGGGATGGCATCTGCCTGGGCCTCTCCGGGTCAGGTCACGGAGATCCTGGTGCAAGCAGGACTGTGCAGCACCAAAGGGAATGTCCCAGATATTCCCAGCTGGTTGGCGAGGCCATTCCCTTGTACATACTGCAAACAGCCATCACAAAGGCCGAGCTACACCCTGCGACCAGCTTCAGCAGGCCGGGCAGGCAAGAATGTTTGCACAGAGCTGTGAAAACACAGAGCTGCGAGCACCAAGCTGCTGCAGCGCTGGGGGACACCCGCTGCTGCTCGGGAGAGCTCCGTCACTTCAGCAGTGGCCAAGGGATTTCATGGGGGAAAAAGGCTGTCTCTGCATTTAGGGACAGTTTCATTTGCCTTCCAGCTCGCAGAGACTTTTCCCCTAGCTGCAGCTCTGTTCTCCTTTGTGGAGCGGAAAAGCTGCTTCATCATTATGATCTCTGTGCAGTGTCCTGTTGATAAGATCGGCTAACAGCATCAGAGGAAAACTCTAGATTCAGGTCTGAAATATAAAGTGAACAGGGCCTATTTGTTTAATTTGAGCTTCTAAGGTTTAAATCCCAAAGGAAATTAAATTAGGTGCCTAGAGCAATGGCAGTCTGTCATGTTTATTTGCTGGGAATGTCACCTTTAATATCATGCACATATAACGTGTGTGTGTTAATGTAATGGGGTATCATACTGTGCAGGAGCAGGCATGCTACAAGAACTGGAAACCTGAAATATTGTGAGTGAGAGAAGCTGAGATGGGATCGGATTTATTCTCATCCTCCTCAATAGGAGCAAGGACTCGCTCACCAGCACAAAGCTGGTTTTGCTGATCGCAGGTGTGGGTGTCAGCCTGATCTATGGCCAGACCTTAATGCTCTTGGGCTGTTTAAATTGGGCTGCTTCTAAGAGGAGAAGTCTTGTCTGGCTGCGAATCCAGGATCGCTGTACTTCTTGCTTCAAAGCTTTCTCCAGCAGCTGGTGTGCTGAGAGCTCCTGCCTTCCCCTGCGTCCTCCAGAGAGTTCAAGAGTGCTGCCAAGGGACCAGCTCGCGTGCACCTCTGGTTACACCCATGTTTCGGAGACTCCCTTCTGCTCCAGGAATTAGGGCAGGTTTCCCCAGCTGCGCGGGGTAGTCGGGTTTGGGGTATTTTTTTTCTGACGCAGGCTGCGGCTGGCTCTTTAGGACGGGCTCCGAGTGACGCGCTGCGTGAATGTCACTGCAGCGGTTTGTCACTGCAGCCGTAGACGCTTGCCCTCCACCAAAGTTAAGTGTCTGTGCAGGGCTGGCAGAACGGCGCTGCGATCTTTTCTCAGCCTGCTCCGTGGCGCTGCACAGCGTAGGCTGCCGTCACTGAGATCCCACAAACACGGTCCCTGAGACAGCTGAGCTGCAGACGGCTGTCCCACTCCACTTGTCAGGCCCTTCAGGGAACCAGTTCGGCTCGCTAAATCAGTGGAATTTGGTTTTTGTTCAGCTAGATTAACAAATTCTGCTGAGAGGGTGGCAGCGAGCTGCAGATGGGCTCAGGCAGCTCCGGGGATCGCTCCCCAGGTCGGTGCTAGCCACAGTGCTCGCGTGGGCTTGTCCCTGCTCTGCGAGCCTGTGGCTTAGCCAAGAGCTGAGCTGTCCCCCCTTCACTCTCTCTACCCTTTGCTGCTTACCCCTGCACACCCTGCCTTGTTTTCCACCAGGCTAAGAGCAGCTGGCTGCCTTGCACACGTGGTTCCCATTTCTCCCCTGCCTCTGGCACCTTGGGAGCGCCCAGGGGTCTTCCTGCTCTGCTCCTCGCCTAGTTCCTCTGCCAAAGCCGTGGCTCCTCATTCCTGCTCTCTCACCCATCCCAGCCTCTGGCATTTTTGCTCATCCGTGGAGGGCTGAATATTCATTTCCTCCTTGCCTGATTGCTGTGAATACCAATTCCTCCTCCTTTTTCCGGCTGCTCTCTGCGTTTCGATGCCTGCCAAATTGTTTTCATTCCCTCGCCCCGTTGCAGGCTGCACCTCCGCAGAAAGCGATCTGCTCCGCGCCGGAGCCCCGGCTCCCCACCCAGCTCTTCCTCCGGAGCTGAGCGGTCGGGTCGCCCTCCTGCCTCCAGCCCGGCCAGCCGGCTTCCTCGTTCTGCAGGCAGCCAACAAACGAGTGTCTCCAGTCCAACAGGCAGAGCGGTTACGGCCTCCTGCAAGGAGACTGCAGCAGTTTGCGGTGGCACTGCGTGTTTCAGCGCGATGTTTCTCGGCTTGCCAGTCTGCGGAGTGGTGCCAGGTTGCAGAGTCGTGTCCAAAGCAGCGAGATCCTGGCTCCTGGCTGCAGCAGGGTTGTGGTTTTTTTTTTCCAGGTTCGAGGTATGAGCGGAGAGGCCTGGTGGAGCTGCCTGCGTCCACGCTGAGCAGCTCAGTCGTAAACCCTGGCCTGAAGCCTGCTGCAGGTCGAAGCTAAGCAGGGAGGGAAATGTGATGGAGAGGGGAGGCTGTAGCTCCCTCATCCCCAGGGAAATCAGAGCGCAGTGGTGGCAAGGTAGAAGGGAAGAGAAGTTCAGAAGCATCGTAGCTCTCAGATCTGGATTTAGTGTTTTCAATTCTCCAGGGCCAGGGGAGGGTGAGGAAGGGGCCTGGGGACGGTGCTCCCTTCGGGATGGAAAGCGGTGCCAGGGACAGAGGAAAGGGTGGAGCGAAGGAAGGAAAGGAGGAGCGGTGGGGAAGAACCAGACCTGTAGGCCGAACTGGGGATAAGCCACCGGGCACTGCTGCAACCCAACTCCCAGGAACGCCACTGCGACGCCCCCGCGCCGCGTGGGGACCTTGGCCTCGTCCCGCACGGCCATCTCGGCTCCCATGCCAAACCCGCTGGGTGCCTGCAGCTCTGGCCTTCGTGGCTGTTGCACGGAGAGGCAGGACGTGGTTGCTTTTGGCTCATGCGTGCTTTTTTAAAGAGGGTGGTGGTTTCTCCCCTTGAACTCCTGGGGCTGGTTCCCCCCGGTGTCTCCCGTCTGTGTGACTTGGGGGGCTTCGTGGAGCCGTGGCCCTCAGCTGGGGATTTCGGCCTGTCAGCAGCCCCTTTCATGGGCTACTTTGTGTTTGCTGTCCTGGCAAGGAGTCGGAAGGGTCCCCAGGAGCCACAGGCAGGGTCCTGGGACCTCAGCTCCCACCACGGGCACCTCCATTACCAAGCGCTCAGTTTGTCTAAACAACACAGTGTGTCAGACACAGCCCTCCGCCTGCCCAGAGCTCTGGCTCTGCACAGGTTTCGGGCTCTCACTGCACCGCTGTTCTCTAATTCAGCTGTGAGCTTCACTTCAAGGAATCAGATGAAAGCAGCTCTGTCTCCCACTGCCTCTCTGGCAGTTATCTTGACCCCTTTTCCTCCTTCCCCCCTCCGTCTGTCTAAAGCCGAGCCTCTAATTTTAGACTTAGGAAGATAATTGAGGGTCAAAAAAGATTGCCGTATAATTTTAACATTTTTTGCAGCGGTTGAGGCGAGAGGCAAAGTTAGGAGCTCCTGCCCTCAAACCTTTGTGTTGCAGGAAAGAAGGACGTGGGGAAGGAGTGAGCTGGTCCGGTCTGCTCAAGTGCAGAAGTTGTTCTGCTGCTTGGCAATTAGCTAAAACTAGGAGTGCAGAGGCATAAACTGCTGTCTTTCCTTTGCAGATCCTATTGACCGAAGAGTTCGTAGAGAGAATGCTGGAAGATTTAGAAGATCTGAATTCTCCGGAGGAGGTAAGGCTGCCTTGTTCCCGCATCCCCCAGGTACTGCCCCAGAGAGCAACGCCGCAGCTTGCCCCGTCCCGCAGCTTGCTTTGATCCAGCCCTGCCCTGTAGGCTCGAGGCTTTGCTAGACCTTCACATCACATCTGCTGTGGGCTAAGGCACTGAGAGAAGGAATTGCAAGAAATGCAGGGCAGCGGTGGGTGTTACAGGAGGTGCTGTGCATCGTTCCCAACTCGGTATCTGAGCACCCCGAGTCGAAGCGGTGCCGCCCCTCGGCCGGGTATCAGGGTTTGTCTCCGTGCTGTGGATAACAACATCCTCAAGAGCAGCCCCCAGCACACCTCCTCTCCCCCTCTCAGAAAGGCTGAAAGCGGTGGCAGCACGTTCGCTGCCGAACAATCTGTCCTAGGGGCCTCCTTTTTCCACTTTGGGGAGCAGACGGGGGGTTTTTCACGTCTGCTGCTTGGCCTTCACCTGCCGCCCCTGTAAGCCAGTGCACAATGTGCAAAAGACCATCACCAGCCTGGAAGCGTTGCAGCAGCAGCCGAGGGAGCTTTAGAAAGCTTTGCTGTGCGGTGCTAAACTTCCCCTTGCCATGTGATCTCTTCCTGGGGAACATTTAACACCCTGTCTCCCATGCATGCCATATAAATATTCTGCCTGACTTCAAAGAGCAGTGGCAGAAATGACATGTAATATTTTTAATCCCATTTTTTACAGCTCCCTGCAGACTCTAAAGAAACTTTCCTTGGCTTGCGGAGCAGCCCTCCCATCCCTCGCCCCGCTCCCCTCCCCCCAGGAAAAATCGCAGGGCTCTAATTATTTAATCCGGAGCTGATTTAATGCCAGGGTGTTCTTCGCTGCGTGAGCGAGGGGAGCACGCTGCTGGCTGGGCAGGGACTTTCAGGCCAGCTTTTATCCAGTTAAACCTAATCCAAAGCTCATTTTTGCCGGTGACATGGGAGCCCGGGAGCTCTTGGTCTGCAGGCCCTGCAGTTAAGGCTTCGCACGGCTCGCGTTGCTCTCCGCTGAGAGGCGAAGGCACTGGGCATGGCAGCTCGCCTCCGAGCTGCTGGGACTTTGCTAAATTAAAAAGCGAAAAACAAACAAACGCAAAGGATGGCTTCTCCGAGAGGAGCGCTTTGGAACCGCTGCTGTTTACGAAAAGGAAAAATGCTTGAGATGAAATGTGATCTTTCAGCATCTAGATCCCTCCAAGGATTTGTAAGTTGCAGGATCCCAGTTCGGGCCAACTTCACGCATTCCTCAGCAGCCCTGGCTGGTTCCTGATGATGTTCATGTGGTTGAATGAAGCCCCGTCGGCGCTGCAAGGAAAGCCTTTCCTTCGCTACATAACGAGCTGCCCCTGTTAAGTGAAATTAGCTGTTTGAGTAGCTTCAGCTTATTTTTTACATACCCTAGACCTTGAACTCAGAAGGATCCCCTGGGCTGTATGGGACCACTAGATTATATGGTGCAAGCTATACACAGAGCTTGAGTCAAAAAAAAAAAACAGCCCTAAGTGGGACTGGGACTGTTGATGTTTCCTAGAGGAGAAAAAGTAGGAGTTTGTGGTAGCCAGTATCCTGAATGATCCTGCTGTGCCCCCGGATCACGGTCAGCCCCTGACCCGCCAGCCTGGCATATTAGGGTCGATGGGTACCAAGTGCAGGTCGCCCTGGTGCGCGGGCTGCAGGCAGAGCAAGGTCAGGAGCAAAGTCGTAACCTGCTAGAGCCGTCCTTGCTCTGGAGCAGGCAGCTGGAGGGGAACTTCTCCAGCAGCAACCTGCCACTGAGCGCGTTAACGTCCTTCAGAGTGGGGCTCTTACGGGAAGAAAGACAACTAATGGGATAAAGGCGGACCATTTGCAGGTCACTTTTCTCTTGCACCAACTCTGATGTACGTAGTCCCGTGTAGCTTCCAGCACTGTTGGCCTTGGTCAGAGGACTCTTGCAGGAGAGGATCGCTGTGTCTGTAGTGGTCCTGAAGCAGCTGCTTCCAGGTCCGTTTGTCGCTGGTGGTGTGGGATCCCAGCGAGATTCCTCCCTGGGAGAGCCGTAGGGGTGTCAGGGACTACTGCTGCGTCAGCCGGTGCTATGCCACGGGTGCAGCACGGTTTTAGGCAAAATCATCCTGCAAACTGGCTTCCAGAGCTGTCCCCGATGTGTTCTGGACCCTCAGGCCAGGCAGCGGGGTTGCCTGAAACGCAGGCCCAGAAGCGGTTGTCAGCCAGCCATGGCCAGGGCAGATCTGTAGCCTGAAGGAGCCTCAAAGAGAACAGTATATAACCAGCTGCCATGTTGCCACGTAAGGATTTGAAGCCTTTGCTAGCTCTACATCTAGCGTGTTTGCATTTTTTTGGACTGCTTGCACTCTTAGGCATGTCCTTGCCAGCTCAGCAGTGAGAACAAAATTGAAGTGACACTGAGGGGGAGCTTTTCTTGCTCCGGGACTGCACTTGTCAACCCCACGGATGCCTCCCAAGCTGCCCCTGCTCCATCCTTTTGTGCCTGCCCTTTGCGATGGGAGGGCCTGGTCCATGTTAACCCCTGCGGGGATGTTAATGCCTGGGAATGGCCGGTGTCCTTCCTCCCTGTGATGGTTTGGTTCCACCCTCCCTCCTGCATCCCCTCGCAGTTTTTGAGAGCTCGGTGTGAGTGCACGTGATTGCGACAGGGGCTCCTTGGACCTCTGTCCCAGGCGGTCATGTTTTGGGGGCAGAGATGTGGGGGTGACTTCGTAGCCTTGGGCAGGGTGTCCTGGAGCAGCGATGGGACGCGTGGGACAGGAGGCTTGCTCTGTTTGGGAAACATTGGCCAGAGACACTGCTGTGTAAACCAGACCAGGGCAAAAATCTCCATTCCCCGCGCTTCAATCTGTGTTTGCAAAACAGCCCGAGCAGCTGAGTGCCTGTGCGAATGCGAGGCGTTGTACGGGCACTCAGCAAAGCCTTTGTACCGGGTGGGTTGGGCTGGAGCAGAAGTGCTGCTCAGGCACCCTGCCCCTCCCCGGGGCACAGGTTGCCCTCCTGGTTGCCCTCCCCGAGCCCCTTGCAAGCCCTCTTGATTCTGTCCCCCAGCAGAGCCTCGCTAGCTCATGTACACCCAGCCCTGCGTGCCAAAATTCTCCCTCTGAAGCAAACGGGGGGCTCCGGGGGCCAGGTGGAGGGAAAGGGACACGGTCAGGTGGGAGGGGAGAGACTTGGGAATTTTCAGTGTGATCAGGGAGGGGAGATGGTGATGGGAGCAGAAACCCTCCGGAATCCATCTGATGAAATAAATAATGCTCGGGCTGAAATCTCCTAACTTTACTTTGGCAGCTGAGGCACAGGCCACATTATCTAATGTCCACTGCTGTCCAAAACATACTGATGGGGAAATGTTTTCCTAGTGGCCTCTTGTTTTAAATAATAATAATAACATGGGGCTGCCTGCCTTTGTAACGAGTTTGGTTTTTTTCCTGTGGATGAGGTTGCAGAGATATATGTTAACTGGTTCTCTGTGTTGCCTTACAGTTTAAACTTCCAAAGGAGTACAGCTGGCCCGAAAAGAAACTGAAAGTCTCCATCTTGCCAGATGCTGTGTTCGACAACCCGCTGCATTAGAGCTGAATTACACCCTCCTAACGACTGGGAGAGCCAAGTTACTGTCCATTACCCAGTGACTCACAGGATAATTAATGCAGTAAAAACTCTGCCTGCAAATAAAAGAGTTTGCTGCACAACCACTGCAAACGGAAGAGGAGCTCCTCAGCACCAGCCCAGACCGAACTGAGCCCTTTCCTTTATCCTTCCCAAGGCTGAGCTCTCTGGGAACAGCCTGCGTATGTGTGAGTGCGAGTGAGAAATATTTAACTATGAAAATTAGTAGTAAGAACCCTTTCTCTCTCCTAGCTACAGAACTCCCCTCTGCCTTAGCCCAGGGTGTAGACGCTCTGCACGCCTGTATTTACACATGCATTCTGCCAGGTGCGAGCCTATAATCCATGGATTAAATGTTCTTTACGTGACTCTGGAGTCCTTTTGTTAGCCAAACTTTTACTGACTGCAGAACTGTTCTTCCATGTGCTATTTTTTTTTTTCTTTTCAGAAACGGAATGGTATTTCCCCTGTTTAAAGGAGGCCAAAAGCTCACATGCTTGAAGCTGAACAGATTTAAAGATGAACTTTCTAGTTCAGTCAAGAAAAACAAACCCAGATCCTCCCTGCCCTCAAATTAGGCATGTTTTAAGTGTTGGGCTTGGTGCTATTAGCTATGGTATCGCTGCAAACAGAGGCAACTTTATTCTCGTGCATCCTGTCCTTGTGCCTGAACCCCAGGGAAGGTCGCAACCTCTGGTTTTGCACAAGCAGGAGGAAGAAAGCTACCGGGGCGGGGGAGATCTCCTGTTTACAGTGTGTTTATCTTTAAAGAGATACTGTCAAGTATTTTTTCCTCGCTATTGTACAGAATTTGAGAAGCTAGAAAGAACCGTTTGTTCACAGGGATAACTTAGGCAGCTCTGCAGGACCCAGAGGGCTGCTTGAAAGCGTATGAAACGGAGATCTCCGCTGCCCTGGCATAGCAGAGGGGAGACTCAGCCTCAATAAATCCAACTATTCTTGTTCCAGCAGGATTGGGCTCTAGCACAGCTCCATTTTCCCCTTCAGCCTTGCTGCGGTGGCTGTTGTTGCGGCTGGTGTCTCTCCTTTCGCTTGGATTTGGACTGTAGAGCATCAAAATCGGTTTGAAAAGACTCTGTCCTCTAGCTCCCTGTGGCCTCCTCCTCGGAGCACAACGTGGTGTGCAGAGGATGCAGTCTTTGCACGATCACGGTGTGTCTCCTCCGCATTGCAAGCCTGGCCACTGTGGATATGCTGAAGCAAACCACTGCGGCTTTACCCCCCGCTGCTGTTGCAGGTTGTCCCTGACGTATTCCCCCAGCCCTTCTCTACCCATTGTCTTTCGGTGGCAACTCTTCACTCCTCGGCAGGGGAGGTGCAGCTTTCTCTTCCACCCCTTTCTGCCGACAAGCTGACTTGGCCTTTCCTTCTTCCCGATTTATGCGCAACTGTCCTGTGATCTTAATACAAGTATAACAAAAGCTTTTAACACTTAACTCCCCTGATCAAACAGCAAAGTCCAGGAGGCCTCTCAGTACCCCAGGGTTGGTTTTCTGTTTGTTTTCTGAGTTAATTTCTTCCTGGCACAGTCAGCTTTGATGTCTTTTTGCATATATTTGAGGCTGGTTAACGCCGGTCAAGAAGCAGAGCTAGGAGCCACAAAGCTTTCCTTGGACTTGCTACAGAATTCCTCTGTGGCCTCAGGCAAGTCACTCAATGTCTCTCTGTGCAGAGAGGGTGATTATTGACTAGAGGGCTGTAGGACCTACCGAAGCATGCCAGGGTTTGCAGGGGAGGGCGTGCTTTGTGTACAAAGTAGCATTTGTATTATTATAATTGTTGTTATATTATAATTTAAGGCAGGCCAAATGCAGGGTCCAACACCGCTCGGCAGAACCTTCCCTTCTGCAAAGCTACGAAAGCAATTTACATGTAAATGAGTTTGTCATTTTGTCTGAACTCAGCGGATCATCTTAAAATCCTGCTGCGAAAGAACAAACTTTCAGATATCTGCGTGTGCCAGCCAGAGTGGTTTCTGTGCCGTGGCAGCCTGCGTTCATCCCTGGGATCTCTTGGCCAGTTTTCCTTGTCCCACTTCGCACTAAGCCGATACGAGCCTCCTGCACTCGATGCATATCCAGGGGATGCCGTGGGCTAGGGAGCAGCATGAAAATTGACCGGTCCAGCTTCCAAAGCAATGCACACGAGTGTCCCGCCGCCAGATGATGAACAAACAGACCATTGTGGCGGTCAGGAACGGAGCAAGGGCAGCGACTACAATATTGTCCCTGAGCCATCCGCCAGCAGTAGCCCGCGGACTGCGCCGGGACGGGTTTGCTGGGGGTGCCTGCAGCAGAGCTGGCTCGCTGCCACGCTGCTGCCTGCTCTTCCTCGTTTCCAGATGCTAGCCCTCATTAAAAGGAGCTTCCAATCCACGTCGGAGCGGAGAAGGGACGTTCGGAAGGTCAATCGCTGCTGCTCCTGCGGAGATCATCACGGGGCAGAGAGAAGCCCATCGGACCCTCGCTGGGCTCCGACACGCATCGGGAAGGCTGGGGACCTTCTGCCCTGTGCCCTCCGGGAGCCTCGCAGCGGGGCCATGGTGCTCAGCGCAGGGAGAGCAGCTCCTCCAGGCTGCCTCGTGCTCCAGTTCTGCCTGGCTTATGTGTATGTTTTCCTCGTCGTATTTACTCTCCTCAGACGCTCTGGGTTGGGTTTTCATTGACTTCAGAGGGAGCGCACTGAACGCGTTCGAAAACCCACCCGGTATCCTTGTGTGTGTGTATTTTTGTTCCGTGTCATGTATTTATATATAGTTCTGTGTATTTGAGTTAGGAACAGGTGGCATGCCAGAAATCCCTATTTCTGAGACGCTTTCTCACAGATCTTTGCCGGTAGCCAGATAACAATTGAGGGGAAGGTTTGAGGGGAAGGAAGTGGAAATCTTCCTACTTAGCTAAGGGGAAAACTCTTAGACAAATAACTGCTAAAATAGAAGTCTCTGTCTTATCGTTAGGCCAACTATAAGAGAGAAACTGGTGAAAGTCAACCCTGAAGCTCCAAGGTCACGCTGCTGCCTCTCAACAGTCATCAGGAATAAGAAAGTCGCGTGGTGTTCAGTGTTGTGAAGAGCTGCGCGCCCACAGGACATCCCCTCCCCTGATCTGCCTCAGGTTTGCAACCGTGCCAAAGCCTTACTCATTGGCAAGTAAATGAGATCTCGAGGTTGGATATTTTCATCTCGGGGCAAGAGGACGTGTCTGTGTGTGAAGGAAATGGAAAAGAAACCTCTGTATTTTAGTAAGCAAATAGTTTTTAAAAGGGAAATGCAGCAGTGCTAATAAATGCCGCGGTATTTTCTAGCCCAAACCTGCTGAGATCTACTGTAGGTCTGCTTGGTGCTGATTTTGTTCTAGATTGTGTAGAAGGCTTGAAGCAGGATTATAGAAAGCCAAAACCCACGAGGCGTCTGTTGTCTAGAGATAGCGATCTGGATCTAAATGACAGTTTGAAATAAGTGGGTCCAGGTTTTCTCTCTCCTGGAGAAGTCTCATGACGCAGATAGGCAGGGGTATTTCCAGCGACGAGGAGCCTTACGGCAGGCCCGCAATGCCTTGAAAATCCGACATGTGACCGCAATTCTGAAACGAGAGAAGTCCCGAAAGCCAGGGCTACCTTCCTTCTCAGCTCATGATTAAAAACAGAAGAAATACCGTACAGTTTCAATATTAAAGCATGCGGGATGTGACCTGAGCGGAGCAGTCAGTCTTGTAGCTGGAGTGACCTGCAGTGATATTTTCAGTGGCTTAGATAGGTGCTGCCTGCTGTGCGTGCTGTCTTTGAGGATGGTGATGTATTGGTTTTCCTGCACGTAGGTTTGCCAGCAGTGGTTTGAAATGATATTCTGGAGCTCTTCACTTCAAATATGCAGTTGCTCTTGGATGGCTTTTGAAATGACACCGTCGGGTCATGAAATGGGCTTTGAAGAAGTGGGGGTTTTGTTTTTCATCCGCGACCGGTGGAAATAGTCCGGGGGTGTAGCCTCAAAAACAAATAGCTGAGAGCAGCGCTTGGCTTGGAGGGGACGGATTGCCGGGGAGAGGGGGAGAGGTTTCGTGCTGGGGGTCGGGCTGGCAGCCCCCCCTGCCCCCGCAGCCGGGTCTCGTTCAGGGCCCTTGCGGCGTCTCGAGGCTGTGAGAGGAGCTGAGGGGGGTGCAGGGTGCTTCACCGAAAAACCTTTGGCTGGTTGCGTGCTTCGCAGGACTGGTGTTTGGAGGACGGGGCTGCTCGGGGGCTTGGCTGCTCGGGTGTTTGTCTGTCCCGGTGAGCGTCCCCTCCTCTGTAGGCGTCCGGAGTCGCAGGCTTGTGTCTGGCCGGGGCAAGGCAGCATCACGTGAGGTGGGGAGAAGACTTTCAGGCTGGAGGCCACCCTTACATGTCCCATTTTCCCCTAGCCAGGGCATGGCCTTGCACCCTGCAGTGCTGCTGGATGAAATCGGGGACCCCGTGTGAGGTGGGGGCCCCCTGCCAGCACCAAGAGCCCCTCTGCACCCCGGAGGCTTGATCCTTTTTGTGGCTGCCCTCCCTTTCGAGCGTATATTGTGCCTTAATTCTCCCTGTGAGCGACGCTGCAAGGGCAGACGAGCTGTCGAGCAACCGGGAGTCCCTTTCCGTGCGTCTGCCCCCATTGATAAAAGCAGGCTTGCCCAGGAGCCAGCCGGCATCCAAAACAAGCTCCAAATGCGCGTTTGCCGGGGGGTTCACGTCCCGAGATTTTAAAGCTGAATTTCGGTCTCTGGGACCGTTGTGGTTTTTAACGAGCTCTGTAGCGACCTACTGTTTTTGTAACATTTTTTTTTCTGTTGTGCAGTGCCTGCTTGTTCTCTTTCCTTTAAAAAAAAAAAAAAAAAAAAAAAAGAGCCTTGTGTTCGACATGAGTCCAAAATTTCAAACGGAGAATAAGCCGGAGGGTTGCAAACGTGTCTCGAGCTCGGCCCCGCGCTGACCTGCGCCTCCCGGGCAGCCACCCTGCCTCGTGACGTGCTTCGCAGTTCCCCTAAAACTGCTGCCAGGCCCTAAAACCCCGGCGAGCGGCACGTCGGCCCGCGGGCATCGCTTCTCTGCACCGCTCCCAGCGCTGCCATCTCCCCTCTCGTAGAAGGGGAAGCGAGAGAAGCAGAAAGGACCTCTGAGAGCCGGAGGGAAATTTCCTGCCGCTTGTTGTGTTCTGCGAACACTGCTCTTTTTCTCTCTCGCCCTCTCCCTCCTCTCCCGGCGAGGCTGGAGATCAAAATGGCTCCTTTGTTCCCGTCCCCGGGGCCCAACTGCAAGGAGAGAGCGGCTCCGGAAACACCGCGCTGCACGCGCGGTGCGGGTGGGAGGGACCGCGCTGTCGCTGTGCGGTAGGTCCTACATAAACACAAGGCAGGGTGCCTGCGGGAGCTCCGTGCGGGTTCCTCGGGCAGGCCGCAGGTGGGGCTCGGTGCCCCCCTTTGCCCTCCCCTCCTGGCCGCCCCGGGGCAGCGGGGGGCATCAGCCCTGCTCCAAACCGAGCGTGGGGTTTTAGCCTTTCAAATCCCTTCTCCTTCCAGCCCAGGCTCTTCCGTACATCCGTGCGGGATGCGGGTTGTGCTGCTCGCAGGGCTTGGTTTGCGTTTTTGGGGGGTTTTCTGCAGAATTTTGTGAAGGCAAACTTGTCGGGGGGATCCGGGGCCGCCGTGGCTCGTCCTGACCCCGGGGCAGCCCCCAGCTCGGCGGCAAAGCTCCCCGCAGCTCCTGGTGTGCGTGTGCGATTGTCTCCCCCCCCCCCCCTTTTTTTTTTTTATATATAAAAGACAAAAAACAAATGGAAAGCTAAACTAGCAGAGGTTTTTAAATATTTTATATTAGTTTCTAATGTAAATTCCTACATTGTTATTGCGGTGCTGGGTGTGTTTCGCCTGCACGTGACTTTTGTAATATTTTTGTGAATCACTAAACCTTTTTTTCCTCCCGTGTATCCTAAGTGCATTAAAGGTATTTGCATACTTGTCGGTGTCCTTCTGTGCGGGCGGCCCGGCGGGGATCGGTGGCCGAGGGAGGGTCCCGCGGCCTTTTTGTGCTCCTCGACAATAAATTCCTTCAAGGCCGGAGAGGGGAAGGGTGGAATATGTAGGGGGGTGGAGGGAAGGGATGTGCGAGGAGCCGAGAGCCAGCATGGTTTTGCTCTTGCTCCTTTGGGGATGTTGTCTCGGCCTTCCTACGTCGAAGGGGAAGCCCGGGTGCGGGGTTAGGGGAGCAAGGAGCAGCCTGCAGCGGGTTCCCTCGCCCGAAACCCCTCATGCTGTCAGCTTCCCAGGCCTCGAAGCGTCTGCAAGCGAAGGGCTGCCCCTTTGGGACATCCCGGCAAGGACGGCGGGGCCGGGCGTTGCTGGGAAGCCTCCCGCCGGTGCCCAGTTAATCATTCAAGCGCATCAAGGCTGCGCGGGGAGATAAGCAGCCGCTCGGGCAGCGGGGACGTGCCGGGCCCCGCAGCGAGGGCAGACCCAGAACGTAAATCCGGGGACAGGGAGAGCCAGCAGAGGCCCAGCACAGCCCCAAATCCGCAGGGGACCCCGGCCAGCACCCCTCGCCTCAGTCCCGTGCCTGGTTCTGGCCTCGCCGCGCTGCCTCCGCCCCAGCCGAACGCACCTTCGGGCGGTGAATTTAATTAAGGTTTCTGAAAAGCGGTGTCTGGGAGCCCCTCCTGGATCTGCGGCTCTGAACTTCATTAGGAGCGGTTTGTTGCTAATAACGCCGGCAGCTCCTCTAATTAATAATGGAAGGGCTGCGAGCAGATGCCAAGCCAGGAGAGGGAAGGGATTTGTTTGTTTATTTCTCTCTCTCTCTTCTTTTTTTTTTTTTTTTTTTACAGTGTGGAGGGAGGGCCGGGGCTCGTTTCCCATCCAAAAAGTGAACAGCAGCACCTGGGGACCTTGACTGGCAAGAGGATGGGGAATGGGGAAAGGGGCCCCCGTGGCAAGGGGCTCACGCTCCCGGTGGTGCTCCCTGCTCACCCAGCGCAGAGCCAGCACCAACGCTGCTTGTGCAGCTCTCGGGCACCCAGCGTTGTCCCCGTGTCACGGCCGGGCCATATCAGAGAGGGTCCCGAGGGGACGGGGACAGCTGGTCCGGTCCCACAGCCGGTGATTTCAGGAGGGTTTTCCCTGGAGAGATGCTGGGGTCATGCAGCGAGTCCCCAGAAATCGCCACGTGGGAGACAGAGTTCATCCTGCAGCCCCTGCTCGAAGCCTCGGCGTGGGCACGTCAGGAGCGCGCTGCCGATCCGGGTGTCGCTGGGACGTTTGCCTGGGAGAGCTCCGATGCCTATGGAAAAGAGAAATTGAACCAGAGCCGCTTCTTCCCCCCCGCATTCTTCCCCCTAGCACCCTCACACTGCCCCAGTGCCAAGAGAAAGCATCTCAGGGATGCTCCATGCTCTGGGAGGAGGCGTCGGGAGCTCTGCGGCAGCGCCAAAGCGCTGGCACCCCAGGAAGGAGGCTGCCACGCAGAGACCGTGCGCGGCCGTCCCGGTGGGCACCTTCCAGGCAGCAGCCGCTTATTGCTGCAGCAGCTTCCCAAAAAACGTGGCGAGGTTTTGTTTTATTGTCCGAGGGGAAAAGTATTTTTAATGCACTTTCCCATCATCCGCATTTCCTCAGACTTTCCACACCGGCCACAAATGACTCGCTGGGGGCAGGCAGCGAGACAGCACAGCGGGGACGGTGCTGGAGGTGCCGCTGGTGCCCCGGGGAGCAGAATCAGGCTCAGATATTTGGGATCATTCCCAGCAAGGAGGGCTACCCAGGTGGTAAAGGCTCAGGTAAGGGCGATTCCTCAGCCTCACCTGCGTGCCCAAGACCTGAGGAGCGAGCAGGGGAAGCCTCGTGGAAGCCCCGCAGCCGCGAGGCTGGGATGCGTGCTTTGGTTAGGTCTGTTTGCAAACAGCGATGTGTTGGAGACAAACCGGGCACGCCGTTCACCGCAGGTTCCCCGTGGGCCCGCAGGCAGATGCTTTTTGGTGACGGGTAAGGCAGGTGCGAGCCGGAGCTGGGGAAGCGCTCCGGAGGGACCGGGCAGGCACCCGGCGAGCTCAGCGTGCCCCCGGAAATCCACGCGTGCTCCTAACCGCCCAGCCTGGAGGAAAACGCACAAAGAGGGTATTAAAAAAAATGCTCTGAGGTCAACCTGAGGAGGGAAGCACAGCTCCCCGTGCCGGGTGGGATATTCCCCATCAGTTAAATGCACGAATCCGGCTGCTAAAAACCACCGGAGCAAACAGCACACCCCTGGAGCAGGTGAGGGAGGGCTGGAATTAACCCCAAAATGATCCGAAGCATCCAGCAAAAGGGGAACCAGCAGGGAAAATTAAAAAAGGGGGGGCTCGCAGGCATGGGGGACGTGAAGTGCAGCGGGGGCTCGTCCCTGGGGGCTGCGGGGCGGCGTGGCAGCCTGCCTGCAGCGGCGGCGGCGGCCCCACAATGCTGCGAGGCGTCAGGAGCACGATCAGCGGTGGGAATCCCAGTCATTGCCTTAAAAGGAGATTTCGGGGACGCTTTTATTTGAAATTGTTTCCTTGTTATTCAGCTTATTGAGGGCTTTATTTCGTTCCTGGCGATGTGACGTGAGGGGGGCTTTAGACGCGCTACCCGCAGAATTAGCAGCTACGGCCAAGGATGTTTCTGTGGATTTTCAGGCCAGAAGAGACCACTAAATCATCCCGTTTGACCTCCTGTATTCGCAGGCCAGAGAATTTCACCCAATTACTCTTGCATTGAGCCCAATAACTTGTGTTTTTGATTCGAGCACGCGTTCCAGCAAGACATCCTGTCTTCATTTGGGGACTTCAAGCGATGAAGAATCCACCACTTACTTCCCTTGATTGTTTGTCCTAGTGGCAAAAAAACGCACACACGAGGGAAAAAAAAAAAAAAACGCTGCTGACTTATTTAGGATTCGGATGTGTCTGGCTCGCTCCGAACCAGGGGGGCCTGTCCCCACCACCATCCCCACTGCCCCTTTTGTTGGCACGATGTGATGGGGACAAGGGGGGACCTGGGCACTCGTGTCGCTCTGGGTGGCCCGCGAGCCGGGGCTGGTGCTGGGCTGGACACCAGCACCCCTATTAGGCTGCCATTAGCGAGCAGCTCAAGAGTTAACAAACTTCAAACAGATGTGACCAACATGTCAAGACACGAGAAGTACGTAGTATGGATGTTTATAAGTACATCGACAGAAGGCATTCATAAAAGGTTATAAACCGTGGTAATAAGCAACCCATCAACTTGTTTGGACTCTAACACTTGATTAACCATTTATTAAAACATGCAGTAATCATTTATAAGCCGTAAGTGGAACCGAACATAACGTATGACTCTTTTTTATGTTAATGGATGCCTCAAGACTTCCCTTTCCCCCTGCACCGGGTGCTCGTGGTTAAAGGCTAACCGTGGCCGCAGGGCGCCCCGTCCCCTCCGCGCGGGCGCTGGCTCACGCCGGGAGCCTCCCAAATTTCCCGTGCCTCGCTGGGCGCAGGGGGGGTCCCATGGGAACGGGAGAAGGACCTGAGGGAGCCAAGACCCTGCCCTGAGCCCCGGGGAAAGGAGCAGAGCGAGGGTAGAGCAGGACTGGAAGCAAGCCCCGGGCGGCCGAAGCACGGGGCTGGGAAGGAAACGCCTCCGACGCCACGGCAGCTTCATCCTTCTGTCAACAGGACCCTCCTTTCTGTTTGCCATCGCACTCCTACTACCCTCAGACAGACCCTGTTTGCCTTCCTGGTGTCCTAACCAGACCTAAACCCATAATTGCTCCCATTACACAACCGGGATTGACATTTTATTAGCAATGCTTCCTGACCTAATTTACGCCGCTGATACCACGGTGCTCTTCCCATGGCAAGCAAACCCCTTCGGCTTTCGAGCCTGGAGATGCACCGGCTGTGGGCAGGCACCAGCCCCGTCCCCTGCCTCAGTTTCCCCAGCCGTGCCGAGCAGGGGCCGTGGGTTTGCTGGCGGCACAGCGGATGCTGCCCGCGGTCACAGCCCTAGGAACACTTCTCCATTCAAAGCAAGCTCGGTAGCTGCCCGGTGGGGGGCTTTTTAGCATGCATGTGATGCTGGGTCATCTGGCTGCAGCCTGCTTTAATTGCACGGAGCATGCAGAAAAGGAAGAGGAAGGCTGGGAATCGCTGCCAAGGGTTCGCCTCGACCCGGGCAGGATCCGTCCCACCCCACTCCTGCCATCCTCCTCCCGTGGCCGGCTCCAGGCCCCAGAGCTCCGTGTCCCCACGCAGGGCAGGACACGGCCGTGTCCCACCCAGGGGACCAAGCCAGGGCTCTCCGAAAATCCCTACGTTTGTGGGGTCGAGCCCCAAGGCATCCCAACAGACGCATCCCGCTGGCAGCCCGGCTGTGGCAGCACCTGTCCCGCTTGCAGCGGGGGGTAAAATTAGGCAGAGCCGTGGTTATTTTCCCTCTGCCCCCCAGTGGATTTCTGCAGCTTTCTGTCCCGTCCCGGGGAAGCGAGGAGGAGCCCGTGTGGCTGCCAGACTCCCTCGCTCTCAAAGAAGAAAAAAAAAAAAAAAAAAGAAAAGAAAATTGTCTTGTTTTTCTTTTTGTTGTTGTTTGGCTTTATTTATTTATTTCTTTTTTTTTTTTTTTTTTGAGGTTTGTGGCTTTGACGCAGTTTCCTGAAAATCCTGCCTCATCCTGCCAGGGGCTGAGCGAATGCACATCCCAGCCCGCTGCGGTGGGGGAAGAGAAGGAGAAAAAAAGCCAGCGAGGGAAGAGAAAGAAAAAAAAAATAAAAAAAAAAAAAAATGAAAAAGGCCTTTGCCAAACTGGCCTGACCAGAATGTGACACAAGAGCAGGAAATGAGTCACTCGGCAGGGCAGCTGCTCGCAGGCATTTGCATAGAAAGAAACCCCACCAGGCAGGGGAGCAGCACCGGCCCCGCTCGCCCGCTCCCGACCAGCCCCGGTGGCACCAGAGCCTGGGCAAGGCGACCAGCATCGCCCTGGCACCGCTGCCAGCGGGGTGGTGGCAGCGACGCTTCTGGCTGGGCTGCCCCACGTCTGGCTGGGCAAACAGGGGTTCGCCCCCAGGTTCGGTTGTTCCACCCGGAGTTGGCCATTTTGCCCTGAATTTGCCCCAGGATGGGGCTACGTGCTTTGACCCGCCCTTATGATAGGGAAGAAATTGAAGAAGCCCAGCTCTGCTTCCACATAAGGGGCCCCCATCGTGCATCCATCGAACAGGGAGGACTTCTCCCCCCTAGGGGGGACAAGGACATCCCCCCACCCTGTCCCCAGCAGCCACCCAGCTCCCCTCTGATCCCGGCCCCAGGGAAGCCATCACATTTCCAGCCCATCACGTTTCCAGCCCATCACGTTTCCAGCCCATCGCTGCAAATCCCTGCAAACAGCCTCATTCCCCAGTCAGATCCGCTCAGTCCACAGCCCTAAAGAGCAAACGTAGCTCCTGTAAATCTCCGCTCCCCCTCCGACACCCCATGGGGCGACCTCGGTCGCCTCCAACCTTTTGCTCCTAAAGCCTTTTATTTATTTTGCTGATAAGCTGCAACCCCTGCAGGATCGCTCTGTGGGAACAGCCTGGCCAGGCTGCAAGCCTTGGGGTTTCCGTCCTGTCCCAGCACATTTTTCTTCCTCCCACCTTCCCCTCACCTCGCTCCACGGTGCCCGGGGCAGGGGCTGTGTCCGGACTTAACTCCGCGACAGCACAGAAATCCCGATCAGCCCCCTGAATTGGGCTGCTTTCATCATTCGCAGCAGAGATCCCCAAACTGGCTTTATCGTGGCAAAGAGGCTGCAGGAATCTCACCCAGGAACTAGAGGCGAACGAGACGTCCCGAGCCAGCCCCGGTGCTGCCACCGACTGCAGCCCTGTTAGCAGCACGGGGCGTGCAGGGACACCAACGCTGCAATTATTTGCCATTATTTGCCCTGCGGTGGCATTTGGGAGCAGCGTGCAGATGCAAACTGCAGGTAGGGACCTTCCCCGCCCCAAAACGTCGCCCATAAAGCATAAAGCGAGAGGGGAAAAGCGGAGGGAGAGAAATGGGAACCCCAAACCTAAAACCAAGCTGAAGGGAGCCAGTACCCATCACTGCAGGCTGCTCACCCCGCTGCGGGCAGCCTGGGGTCTGCAGCAGTGGGGCTACAGGGATATGGGGTCTCCAAACAGTTTGGTCTGTCGATAAATTTTAGCTAAATCCCTGCCCGTCAGCACACAAGGCAGGTGAGAACAAAGGAGTCGGGAGCTGGATGCTGAAGCTGCTCTCTGAGCCTTTACCCCCTCGTTGCCCCACTGCGAACGCAGCTCGGCATCTTTTGGTCCAAACTCTCCATTTTGAGGCCATTTGTGACCTCCTCATCGGTGGGAAGCGGACTTACACCAGCAGCGTGCTTTCTTCCCGGCTCATTTGGCAGGGGCTGGATCCGCAGTGTCCCGCGAAACAGCTGTGGGGACATTTGGTGGGAGAGCTGCTAACAGAGACACCTCTGTGCCCGGCGGAGGGGCGCCGAGCCCCCGGGAGGGGCTGGGGCAGCTGGCTTCGGGACAGCCCCGTGGGACAAATGGACACTGCTCTGCACAGCGAGGGAACGTGCCTGGTCCCATGTGAAATTACAGCGTGTCTCATGGGAGCCAAGAAGGTGCTGGAGGGCACTTTTGGTACCCAGGGATGGCCCAGGTGTGAGCTGGTTCCTGGGGGATTCCCCTCCCCTCTATGGCACCCTGAGAAACCCAGTGATGGACCCCTCCCTGGGGTGTGTGGGGGTGCTGGTGGCCGGGCCCCACTGCCCACGTAACAGCCAGCGGGGCGCATGTCCCAGCTGGGGACAGGCCTAGGCACCTCGGAGGTGATGGGGACAGCGATGGCCAGTGGGGCCGCAGCCAGGTGAGGATGTCCCGCACGTTGTCAGGAGTGTCTCTGGTGTGAGCGTGGTGCTGAGGGCGTGCAGCTCAGGGCAGCAGAGGTAGGAGCTTCAGGTGCCGCACAGTGGTGGCCTTCACCTTAGAAAGCACAAGGATAGGCCCTGAGGAGCTTTCCTCCCTTGGGTCAGCTGCAGTCCATGTCTGTATCCCCATCCTCATCCCATCCGCATCCCTACCCTTGCCCCATCTGCATTCCCATCCCCATCTCCCTTCCTGTCTCCATTCCATCCCCATCCCCATTCCATCTGCATCCCCTTCCCACCCCACCCCATCACATCTGTATCTCCATCCCGGTCCCCATCCCACCTGTATCCCCATCCCCTCGCCATCCCATCCCGTCCCACCTGTATCCCTGCCTCCATCCCCATCTCCATCCCCATCCCACCCTACCCCATCCCGCCCGTATCCTATCCCATCCCACCTGCATTCCCGTCCCCATCTCCATTCCTGTCTCCATCCCATCCCCATCCTCACCCCGCCCTACCCCATCCGTATCTCCATCCCCATCCTCATCCCACCTGCATCCCCATCCCCACCTCACCCTACCCCACCTGTACCCCCATCCCCACCCTGCCCCACACAAACCCTATCCCCATCCCCATCCCACCTGTATCCCTGTCCCCATCCCCATCCCCTCCCATCCCATCCCCATCCCCGTCCCCATCCCCATCCCCGTCCCCATCCCCATCCCCATCCCCGTCCCCATCCCATCCCCATCCCCGTCCCCTCCCATCCCGTCCCCGTCCCCGTCCCCGTCCCCGTCCCCATCCCCATCCCCATCCCCATCCCCGTCCCCGTCCCCATTCCCACCCCCGTCCCCCCCCCGCTCCCCGCCGGTCCCCACCGCCGCGTGGCCGCTTGAAGCCCTCTCCCCGGCAGCGGGGCGGAGCCGGGTGACGCCTGCTTGGGCGGGAGGGGGGGGGGGGGGGGCGGCGCCGGTGCCGATCCGGACCCGCTCCCGCTCCGCTCCCGGTGCCGGTCCCGCGGTGCCGGTCCCGCAGCGCCGCTCCCCCCCCCCCCATGGCCGCCCCCCGCCGCCGGGGCTGAGCCCAGCCGCCTCCTCCGCGGCGCCGCCCCCGCCCCGCTCCCCCCCCCGTCGCCTCCCCCGGGGGCTCCGCGCCCCCCCCCCCCGCTCGCTGCTCCCTCCCCCCCCCCCCCCCCCCGAGCCCCGAGCCCCGAGCCCCGAGCCCCGAGCCCAGGCCGCCTCCCGGGGGCGGCGGAGGGAGGCCGGGCGTGGGGCCCGGCGGGCGGCGCCCGGGGCGAGCCCAAGATGGCCGGAGGCGGCGGGGGCGGGGGGCGCTGAGCGGCCCCCACCGGGCACCGGGACCGGCAGCGGGCACCGGGGGGCAGCGGGGCCGGCCCCCCCCCCCCCCCAGCGCCCCGCGTTCGGCTGCGGGAGGAGGAGGAGGAGGAGGAGGAGGAGGCGGCGGCGAGGCTGCGTGCTGCCGCGGGTGGGTTTGGGGTTGGGGCTTTATTTTTTTTATTATTTATTTTTTTAATACCTTTTTTTTTTTTTCTTTTTTTTTTTTCTTTCCCCGGTAGGGCAGCTCAAAATGGCTGAGGGCTGACTCGGCTCGCCCCGAGCTGCGCTGCCCGTGCCCGGTTCCCCGAGCCCCCCCCCGGTAGCGGCTGGGCAGCCCCGGCCCGCCCCGGCCCCTTTGTTGGCTCCCTCCGGGGGCGGCTCTGGCGGTCCGGGGGCTGGAATGAGAGCGGGCTAGGCTGGAGCCCCCCCCCACCTGCTTCCCCCCCCACCCTTCTCCTTTTTTTTTTTTTTTTTTTTTTTTAATATTTTATTTTCCTCCCCTGAAGAGGACCCAGCCCCTCGTGAGAATTTCGAGCAGGTTGATTTTGGGTCCGCGGCGCTCGGGCTCTCCCCCTCCCTCCCCTCCCTCCTTCCTCCCTCCCTCCCTTTGCGAAACCCATTTTCTTTTTTCATTCCTATTTATGAACGGAGGCAGAGGCTGGGAGGGTTGCTTTGGGCTCGGGGCTGGAATCTCGTCTGAATGATTGGCCTGTCTTCCCTCTGAGCTCTCCCATTCAAGACCTCACAATTTTGAAGCAGGCGAGAGGGTTTTTTTTTTCTTCTCTTTTTTTTTTTTTCTTGCCTTTTTTTTCCTCTTCCTTTTTCTTTTTTTTTTTTTTTTGCCGCTCTGCCGGGTTAGAAGCAAGCCTTTGGGGCTGCGGAGAGAACTCGTTTCTTTTTCACCGTCGTCATCATTGCTGTTATTTTTTTTTTAATTATTTTTAATCTTCCTCCTTTTCCCGTTTTGGATCTTAACCCTTTGATCTGTTTCCTTTAAAAGACTCCGATTCCGAACTCCCATCAGGGAGAGAGGGAGGAGGAATACAGGAAAAAAAAAAATCTGAGCGAGTCTGGGCTCTCAGCTGCTAGCCAGGTTGGTGAGGGACAAAAGTCCCTTTAAAATATTGAATGTCGGTTGCAAACCTAAGAAAAGAAAAATCAAATCCGGAGCGCTAAATTTAGGAGGTTTATATGGCACTTGGACCCTGCTGCTGGATTTTGTATGGATTTTTTTCAACCTTCGGTAAGTTTCGATTCGCCCTCGGGGATAAAAAGAGACAAATTGCTTTTGGGGGTTGTTAAGACTTCGGGTTGTAAATCCTACAATATCACGCCTTTTTTTTTTTTTTTTTAACCGTTTGCCTTGCTTTTTTAATGAAATGACACAGATACCGTGTTTTCGTGCTTGAGATTCCTAGAGTGCTGCCCCGTGGCTCATTTTTATTCCCGATTTTAGGGATCTGTTGAGGTTTTTTATTTACTGTGCGTGCCGGGGAGGAGGGGGGGAGCCCAGCGATTCACCCTGAGACTTCCTGTTGCAGGGAGAAGAGACCCCGGCGTCCATCTGTAGACCAAACTGAGAGATTCAGCGGGGGGAGAGTCGCCAGATACCGCCGGTAGAGATGGCCGAGAACTGGAAGAACTGTTTCGAAGAGGAGCTCATCTGCCCCATCTGCCTGCATGTCTTCGTGGAGCCCGTCCAGCTTCCCTGCAAGCACAACTTCTGCCGGGGCTGCATCGGGGAGGCGTGGGCCAAGGAGTCGGGCTTGGTGCGGTGTCCGGAGTGCAACCAGGCGTACAACCAGAAACCCAACCTGGAGAAGAACCTGAAGCTCACCAACATCGTGGAGAAGTTCAACTCCCTCAACCTGGAGAAGCCCCCCTCCGTCCTGCACTGCGTCTTCTGCCGCCGGGGCCCGCCGCTGCCCGCCCAGAAGATCTGCTTGAGGTGCGAGGCCCCGTGCTGCCAGTCCCATGTCCAGACCCACCTGCAGCAGCCCTCCACGGCCCGTGGGCACCTCCTGGTGGAGGCGGACGACGTGCGGGCCTGGAGTTGCCCCCAGCACAACGCCTACCGCCTGTACCACTGCGAAGCCGAGCAGGTGGCCGTCTGCCAGTTCTGCTGCTACTACAGCGGGGCCCACCAGGGACACTCGGTCTGCGACGTGGAGATCCGTCGCAATGAGATCAGGGTAAGTCCGTCCTCGACCATCCCACGCGTGCCTCGGCCTCCATCCACCCTCGGGACGGAGGTGGCCTCTGCCCCGCGTGGAGATGCTGTGGGTGGGATGCACGTGGCTGGAGGTTGGCCACCGCGTTCGAGGACTGGCTCCTGAGGAGGTGCCGGTGTGGTGGTTCTTCTTCCAAGCATGTCCCACCATGAGACCCTCCTGGGGATGGGTCAAGGAGGCTCCCTGCCACCATCGAGGCCGGTGAGGGAAGGAGCCTCCAGCAGATCCCTGCTGAGGATGCATCCCGCAGCAGCAGCCTGCCCCTTTTTCTCCCTCCTCCTGAATCTGCTGCTCTGTGGCGTGCCCTATTTGTTTCCCAATGGGCCTGTGTTTGCGTAGGGCCTACCCAAACCCCGTCCTCCTGCCCGGCGCTGCGGCCCTGGCCCTTTGACGTAGTGCCTCGCCGGTGCCCTCCACGGCGCTGGGGCAGCCAGGAGGAAGTCGGCAGGAGCAGACATGTTAGATTGCGGCTACGCCGGGGCGCGGCGGGGAGGGCCGCCCCTGCCCGAGCAGCGAGGGGACGGGGCCGTCCATGGGGGTCTGTGCCGCAGTTGGGTGGCCCCTCGGTGTGTGGGGCAGGGTGGAGGTCATGGTGCTGAGAAGAGGGCGTTTTGGGGAGGAATCTCCCCGTTTTGGCCCTGCTGTGGTTCAGGGTCAGCTGGCGGCCGTTTGGTGAAACCCATTAAAATCTGGCGGTGGATGGAGCCGTGCGCGACAGTGCTGGGGGAGTGGGGGTGAGGTGGGCTCCATCCCGGGTCTGAGGTGCCCTGAAATGGGGTTCAGACCGTCGGCTCCCGGGGTGACAAAGCCGCCGCGCGGCGGGGACACAGGCCCTGTTCATTGTAAGGCTCGTGAATGTCAAAGCCCGGCTCTTCCCACCTTCCCCCTCGTCTCCCCCTGAGGCCATGTCGGCCTTCCCCTCCCTCTCCATAAGGCCGGAGCTGGGAGAGCTTCGTGTCAGCGATTCGGGGGAGATGCGGCTTCTTGCTCCTGTCGGGGTTTGGGGTTGGGTTTGGGCCAAACGCTGCGTTGTTGCCGGCCCCTGTCCCTCCAGCAGCGCGGGGCGTAGCGCTGGATCTGGGGGAAAGTGAGTCTGCCTCGCTCGCGGCCGGGCCATCTGGCAGGAGCTTTCACCCTGGCTCCAGACCCTGGCGTTGCCGGTGGGCATTGCAGGGCCCCGGGGACAACCCCGGTGCCACCCCCCAGTGCCTCCCCGCCGCGCTGCCCACCCGCCCGCCTCGACCCTTCCAGAGAGGCCCGGCGCTCGTCTGCCGAATAAATATTTAACAATGAATTGAATGGTGATTACTGTAAAATGGGGACGATTTCCTGTGTATTTTAATGTTGCCAAAATGAGTCACCATTTAGCAATAAAAAAAAAAAGAGTCATAAATAAAAATTGCAGTATAATTACTTTCCAATTGGATGGCCAGGCCTGCGAGGGGGGGAGGCGGCTCTGTGCGGAGAGCAGCCAGCGTGAGCTAACAGGAAGGTTATTTTCCTCTCCAGGTTTTTTGGGGGAAAACCAGAGACCTCCACAGAGGTGCCAGCAGCTCCACCACACGCGCTGGAAGGGGAAAGACCCAGCCAGGCTTTTTGAGAAGCACTTTTCTGCTTCTATTTATAGGAAGTCATTTTTGTCTCCCTCTGCCAGGGTGGAGGAGCCACCCTGGGAGGACTGCGTGGGGCTGGGACGGGGCTGCTCGTGCGTGTGTTTCCCGGGAGTGTTAGTCAGGGACCCAGAGTGTTTTTCCAGGTCCTTTTCCAGGACACTTTGATCTCATCTATTCCCACTCTCTCTGCGTTTTTTTTGTTGTTGTTGTGGCTGTTGTTACGGCTGGATGCTCGCTGCTCTTTGCAGATTCATGCTCCTAATGACCTGGCGCAACGCTGCCACTGGCTAGGCTGAATTCTGGCCCTGGTGTGAAATTTTAGGATGGATGGCCAGGCGCTGAAGGTGCCCGTATAGCAGGGCCACAGGCTTATTGTGTGACCTTGGCAAAATCCCTTAGTACCTCCATCGCCGCGTTATCTTAATTTCCCGTCCCTGCGATGATAAGCTTGTCTCTTCGCACTGGGCGTGCCGTTGGGTGCTCAGAGGCTGGGGCAGCCCGAAGCTGGGGAACGGGGTAGCCAAAGGGTCTTGTCGGTCAAGCAGCATCCCTGCGAACCGGGAAGAGCCCCTGGACAAACAGCAGGCGAGCTCCTGGCTCTTCCCTGCTCTCACTGTGTGGCCCTGGGCAGGTCTCTGATGGAAATCCTCAGCGAGCCACGTGAGCTGGTCCCGGCCAGGAATGCGGCTGCGTCGGCTCCCGAATTAGGCCACTTGCGTGTCCCATCCTGCGTGCGCTCAGCCGGTGACGGCTTCCCACATGCTGGGGTCGGGCACGGGATTCCCAGCTGCTGGCTCGCCCCACGCCGGTGGATGCGGTCCCCGAGCACCCCGGGGATGAGCGCGGTGGGGGACGTGCGAGCGAGGCAGGGCTGGAAAGATCAGGGGAGGCCCTGGGACCGAGCGGCCGTGAGAGATTTGTTCCGTGCGTGCCTCTGTAGCTGTCCTCTGGGAAGATCTTAATTGAGAAATGAGTCAAAGTTTGGAGGCTCGGAGCATCGTCCTCCGCCCGGTGTCTGGCACGGGGACTGTGAGCGTTACGGGGCATGAGATCGACCCGGTGGCGGAGGCGGCCCCGAGAGCCGGGAGTCCGCAAGAGCTCTTCAGATAAACTGCCCTCTTCTGCCGTGTATTACTCCAGCCCACCTCGGGGGGTGTTGTGGCAGGGGAAAAGAGGCCTCAAACCCCTCCGGGGGCAGAACCGGTGCTTTCTCAGCTGGTGATTTGGGCCACTGAGCAGTTGCTGGGCAAAAGCTGGAGGCAGGTCGGCGTGGGAGGAAGGAGGAGGCTGTCTGTGGAGCAGGGAGCTCCACGTCCTGAAGCAGAGGCTGGTGTTGGGGTCGTTTTGGGGGAGAGGGACCTCTCAGTATTGGGTTCTCTGCGCAAACCCGCAGAGCCCTGGCTCACAGTTGGGTGAACTCGAAGGTGCAACCGTAATACAAACAGTAAATAAAATATGTGGTTAATCTTTCTTTCGTGGGCGTATAAAACGCTTACCTCCCCTTCCCCCCTGTGAGATGCTTTCTCCTTTGTTTCCTGTTTTTGTAGCGCTTAAAGAGGAGAGGAAAAAAAAAAAAAAGCCAACAACCCACCCTCTTTTTTTTGCTCCTTGACGTTTTGTTTCGTGTCAAGGTCTCAAAATGAAACATTTTCTCCTTCCATCTCTGCCTTTGCTGTCAGAGCCGGGTGCCTCCCACCTTGCTATTCCCATGCATGGGGAAACCCACTTCCAGGGTTAAAAACGAAAGTTCATCCAGGCTGAAGTAGTTGCGTTGCCCAATTTTTGTTTGTTCACCCCAGAATGGGAAAAAAATACCTTCCTGGGGTTGAAGCAGACGTGAGAAGGCAGCAGTCAAAGAACGATGGGAGAAAGGGGCTCGCCCAAACCTTCGCTGAGTACTGCCACGTTCACCCCAGCTTTGTATGGGACGTGGTCGTTTGAAGCTGGGGACATCAGAGCTTGCTTGAGGGTGTCCCAGCAGAATGTGTCGAGCTGAAGGTGCCACCGGTGGAAAAGGGGTTAAGTAGAGGCTCTGCCCCTGCTTCGGTTTTGTTTCAGGGAACAGGGACGGCTTTCTCTCTGACCTTGCTTACAGCACTGTGTGGAAGTCATGAGAAAATTCCTCTGCCTTCTGAAAATCCCCAGCATTTTTGAATGAAGAGGGAGAGAGCGCGCTGTGGTGCTGCGACCTGCGGGAAGACATTCGGGAGCCTCCTGCAGGCGGGTGGGAGCAGAGCTGGCCCTGGAGCTGCAGAAGTCCTGCAGACAGCGGGGACGGGGACCGGGCTCCTGGGTGCCTCCGCTCCTCAGCGGGTTCGGGTTCCCTTTCTTACCCCATGGATAAGCTCTGCTTAGGTGTTTTATGAAGAATAGGGGAAAGGAGAGGTGAGCACTTGGTGTTCACCAAAACACCACCGGCTTTCCCTTGGTGGATGGCTCAGACACCAGAGACACCTTCCTGCTTGAGGACAGTGCCATGCCACGTCCCCATCCCCGTCCCCATGCTGCTCTCGGTGCCAGAGGTGCTAAGCTGGGACCTGGGGAGCCCCGGTGCGGGGGTCGGCCCCACCGGCAGGCTCCTGGCTCGAGCTGCTGGAGGTTGTTTTACTCTGAAACAGGTTTGGTAACTCGCGATGGGCTGGATTTTTACAGGCTTACTTATTTTCCAGACGACTTGTTTAGGAGGAGCGCGGCACGCAGCTCACTGGAGGCATCGTGAGCGCGAGTGCCCAAGTTCTCAGGCCTTAATTTCGCTCTCCTGACTGTAGATGGTGTGGGCTGGTGCCTGGCAGGCGTTCCCCATGGAGCTCTTTAACATATCTGGTCCCTGTATTGCTCTGGCAGTAGGTCCTGGGAAGCCGGAGCAGCGCGGACCCTCCCTGCGCCCTCCACCTGAGCCTCTGCAGGCACCCCAGGGCCAAACCTCCAGCCCCGGCCTCCTCGCCTGTCAGCTCAGCCCCCGTCTCTGCCTCCCGATGTCATCAGCTCCTGCCCAGGGGCCTCGTCCCAGTGCCAGGCTCCTAAACGTGACTGACGGTTGTGCCCTGGGATGCCGTCACTTGGTCAAGCTGCCCTGATGAGCAGTGACTTCTCGGGCCTCGGGCAGTGGTGGAGATCCCAGCACCCACCTAGCCCGGCTTCCCAGCAGCGTGCCGTTGATCTGTCAAGCTTCGCTGTGCTTTGTTGTCGGGGCAGCAGGGAATTTAAGTCCAGCCGACAGCAACCTGTGCTGCCCCAGAGACCCTGGGGTGCCCAGCCGCCCCGGCGGGAACCCATCTGGCCAAGCAGCGGTGGGGTCCTCGTGGTCCCAGCTCTTCGGCTGAGCTGGAACAGCTGCCTCCTTCCCCGGGGTCTGGATTAAAGGCTTTTCCCTGCTGCTTTCCTGCTGGGCTCGAGCATTTTCCTTGCCCTTAGCCCGTCAGGTTGCTCTAGACCCGCAGCCACAAGTCTGCGTAGAGCCATCGAGAAGTGACAGCGGAGGTGGAGGACGCGGGCAGCCCGGTGGCTTGGGTCTGGTCTCCCAGCCAGCAGGTACAGACCCAGCTTTGGCTGGCAGTGAGCATCACACACTCAGCCTAGACCCTGGTTTAGCCTAAATCTAACCCGTGACATTCATGTCGGTGCCACGTGCCCGCCGGCGTGCAGGTGTGGAGCGCGCCGCTCTCCTCGCGCCCACCGCCGTGGTGGAGAGGGGGAAGGCAAAAAGACCTAAGCGTGACATCCCGGCTCTGTTCCTTAGCCCCGTGGGAGCCCGGGTGAGTCCTCCAAGGAACACGCGAGCCCCGGGACCTTCTTCCCTTCTCCTCCCCTCCCGTGGCTCCCCAGGAGCCACCGCCGCTGGGCCCCTGCCCCTTTCCGAGCAGGGCAGAGCTGCGGGGTGGCGGAGGGGCGGGAGGAGGAGGCACGTTTCCATGGCTCACAAAGGGCACAAGCGATCAGATTCGTGCAACTGCCCAAGAATAAAGAGGCTCTTACATTGCTGCCTGCCCTGACCTCTCTCCGCTCTGTTCGGGAGGACAGCGTGTGACCACACAGGGATTTCTGAGCCGTGCTTCGGAGGAAGGCAGTGGGTTTTCTGGCCCCAGGTCCGCCTGCAGCTCGCCTTGCAGCACGCTGGCCTATTTTTGCTTGTTACCTGTCTGTTTGCTGGAAATCTCGCTACGCGGGGGTAATTTTTTTCTTGCCTTCTCTTTAATTTCCCGTAATTTTTTTTTTTTTTTTTTTAATCTGACACTGAAATGGGGCTGAGAGCAGCAGTGCTTCCAGAGCAGGGACAAAAGTAACCAGGAAACACAGGGCAAGAGAGGAGGGATCGACACCGAAACAATGAAATAGCCAAGCAAGGAAAGACTGAATGCTCAATAGCACAAGCCTTTGCAGAAATGCCTGGCTAGTGCAGCATTTTATAATCAGCTTCTGTGCTGGGCTGGCCTGCAACAGTAGTGTGATGGGGGAGGAATGCTTTGAATTAGCTGGATGCCAGAATTAATTCTGTCAGAATTCAAATGTACATGTATGTACAGCTTTATAAATAAACACTTGGAGCAAGATTCTGCTTTGCCACGCAGGCTCTGGGGCAGAATCTGGTCCTGCCTCGCTTTTTCTTTTTTTTTTTTCCTTTTAACGAGATAAAATGCTGCGGCTCCGTCCGAGTCTCTGGTGACTTTGTCAGCTCGGGGCGTTTAGCAGCAGCCTGTGGGCGCGGGAGGTGCTGCCTTGGTCAGAGTCAGGGGGCGATGGCTCGATGGGGTCAGGGCTGCGGGGTTGAGAGGATGGATGGTGTGGGGTGTCCTCCTCTTCCCTTTCCTCCACGGGAGGAAGACCAGGGGCAGCCAACCCTTCTTCGCCCAGCAGGGCTGAAGGCAGCGAGGTTGGGAGCTAGAGGAGAAGCCTGGTCCCAGATCCGGAGGGCTGGGTGGTGATGTGCAAGCACGAGACGCGGGATGCACGCGAGAGATTTTTACATATGTCCTCCAGATGAACTCCGGGAAGCGGTTCCCGGTGCTGGATCCTTCCCGATAAGGACGGCTTTGGCCCCTTCTCGCCAGGGGATCGTGCTCGTCCACTTGCTGTCTTGTGATTTGCTTGTGATGGTAACATGAGCAGAGCTGCTCGGAGCAGCGCCCTGCCACCCTGCAGCGGTGGCTTCTACCTACCACGCTCACAGCCCGATCTGCTACGGTGCACCAGACCTAGAGGATAAAAAAAAAAAGAAAAAAAAGCACAAATTGATTTAATTTCTTCGCCTTTTCTCCCCCTTTCTGTTTTTTTTTTTGTTTGTTTCTCTCCCCCTACCTTTCCTGTCTCGGTTCCTCGGTCTGTGGCTGTTCTGGGGGGGGTCCGTCTCCGGCGCGGGTTGGAAAGGAGCGAGCTGGGGATGGCTCCAGATGAGGCAGTTGGCAGGGAGTGACGTTCCGGATGGCTGTGTCTCTCTGAAATATGAGTAAACGTTGTCAGGCCGGCCGACTGGAGGACGCGGGGCTCGGGGAGGGCTGAGCTGCCCTCTCCTCCCTCCACACACCCCTGCGTGCAGCATCCCCTGCTCGCTTGGCGTCCCCCCGCTCCCGAATGCTCTGTCTGGGTGACCTCGAAGCTCCGTCCTAGAGCTTGGGGAAAAGGGGCAGAAAATCCCCCGTAGCCTAATGGAGGCGGCAGCTTCCCTCGCCCTACAACAACTTAATCCAAACCCTGGCTCGAGCCGGTTATTGTGCGGCTCTGAAGCCCCGTCCCCAGGAAAGAAAGCTCCGACCCCCTCCCCTGGCCATCGCTCCTGGGGTTTTGGTGCCGGGGGAGCTGAGCCCCGGGCTGTGGGGTGCTCGGCCACGCGCTCGGTTATTTTTGTGGCGACGTTTTGGGCTCCTGGACCCAGCGGTGACGCTCGTTGGGAAGCACGGGGCGGGGGTGGCTGCCGTGGGCTCGCTCGGTGCTCCTTGTCCTCCCGCGGGCAGGGGGCTGCCTCCCCCTCCCCGTCGGATCCGCCGGCTCTTTGGGGTGGGAGCCGGCTTTCCCTGCAGGTGAAACTCCTCTGCGCTCAGACAAAGGGATGGGGGTGCGGGTGCCTCCCTTTGTTCTCGGGCCCTGGTGCACCAGGCTCCGCCGGCAAAAGCCCCTTGACGCGCGGCTCTCGGGTGGATGGAGCGGAATAAATGCGCCCCGAGGTCTCCGTCCCCGGCGCGGTCCCTCTTTGGGAGCGGGGGGGGACACAACAAAGTGCCTCCCCACTTCCCCGCCTTCCCTCGGGTGTTGCGGCAGGCCCCTCGGTGAGGGGGGTGGCTGGATCCGGGAGGGAATTCCTGCAGCCCCCCTGCGCCAGGTGGCTGAGGTTGGTGAGCCCTGCTTGTGTCGGAGCTGGCTTGGTCGTAGGGTGGGGGGCAGGATCTGCCCCGGCAGGGAAATCGGGGCGCCTTTTGGGGTTATTTTCTGCCCCCGCCTGCTGGCAGCCTGCGGGGCAAGGGGCTGGAAATGACGCCGTGTGTGTCCTGCAAAGACCACTCCTCTCCAAGCCCATCACCCATCAAGGACGTGAGCCCAGCAGGCAAAGCCACGGCTCGTCCTCCAGCCTGGGGTTTTGTGGCATTTTATTTACGCTGGGGGAGGAAAAGGTCACTCTAATCTCTGCAGCAACCTGGCGTCTGGGTAGAGGAATGGGGGTGCAACCTGGAGGAGAGAAACTGAGCTGGGGGGCTCTCCTGAGGGCCAGCAGCAGAAACTCAGGCAGGTTTTGCTGATGGCTGGTCCTACTGGGGATGCTGCGGCGTTCCCAGCAAGCTGCCCCCACCCAAACGCTTCTGCCCTTGGTCCTCCCCAAGGTTGGCTCGTGGCTACTGCTATCTGTCAGCACGCGCGGCGCTGATCTCCGTCTATCAAGGTGCTTTTGCAGTAATCTAATAAATAATACGGAGGCGACAAGCGAAAGCAAAGCCCTTGTCCGCGCGGTACAGCCGCCTGCCGGAGCATTCCTCGGGAAATGTCCCTTCTTCCCGAAAGGCAAGGCCTGGCTCTGCTGGAGAGAGAGACAAGAAGCATCCGAGAAGACAGCCTTCGCGCTGCCCCCGGTAACGTGTCAGAAATTTGAGGGAAACGTCGTTTTTCCTGAAAGGTGGGGGCTGGGGCCTCCTGCCAGCCCGGGCGGATGACGGAGGAAGCAGGGGGTGCGAGCCGGGCGGGCAGGTAAGGAGAAGCCCCCACGTAGCCCGGGCAGCAGGTGATTTCTCTGTGGGGACGAGGAGCTGGTCCTGCTGCTGTAGAAAATGGCAGCGCGGTCACGGCTGGAAATGGCTCCTCTGTACCCTGCGCTGCCCCGTCCCGCGTGGCCCTCGGCACGTCCTTAACCTCTGTGCCGCGCCGCGTCCCCCTCTAAAAGAGGATAATGGAACCGAAAGGGGGAAGCGGCGGGCGCTGGAGGCACCTTGGGCTGCCAAGCTCGATAAAGCGCTGCTGAGCTGCCGGGGACCCGGGGAGCTGGAGTTTTGAGTCGGGAGATCAAATGCCAGGTCCGGCCGCCCTCCGACTTCCCCGAGGCAGCTCTGCTGTGCTCTGAGCCCTGCTCTGCTGGGCTCTGCTGGGCTCTGCTGGGCTCTGGCTGCCCGCCGCACCCGATTCTGCAGCATTTACGTGGAGAAAGAGCAGCTAGCAAAATCCGTCTCGTTCGGGGATGGAAACGGAGCTTCAAACGTGGCTCGCGCAGATCGGCAGCACCGAGGAGCTGAGCGGGTCCTCGCTCCTTGGAAGGATGGAGCCGGCCGGGTTCCGAGCTGCTGGGCTCCGATGTGCCGTCAGATCTGGAAGATAAATGACACCTCGGGGGCCGGGGATCAATAATGTCAAAGGCTGGCCTGTAATCAGGCGAGATTAAAAACCAATGACAGGCGTCCTCCTAGGAGCACAAGTCAGCACGTTAAAGGACCGCGGCGGGGGTTGCATCCGAACCCCCCTCTCCTCAGCTGTCCCCACGCCATCAGCGATGTCCCCCTGGCAGGGAGCGGGTCCTGCAGGTCTCCCGCACCACCCCATCACCTTCCCCATGCAGCTGGGGATGCGGGGCAGACAAAAGAAAGCCGCCTGGGGGCTGGCACGCCGGGGGCTGTTGCTGCTGGGGGTGGATTTGGGGCTGCGGCGGCCGTGGCGAAGCAGGAGGCTGCTCTGGTGCCGTGGGTACCGCCTGGTTTTGGGGAGGGGATTGGAGAGAGCAATTTGGGAAGCTCGTCATTATTGAGTGACTTCTCAAATGCATTGTTTTACCTGTTTTTATCTGTTAACCGGTACCACAAGCACGTCGCCACCCGTGGGCAGGCGATGGGCAGCCGGGGCGCGCGGTTGCGCCGGTTTTCGGGCGCTGGCGTTGGGGCCATTCCCGTGGGAGCCGGAGCTGGGCACCTTCCCACGGCGAGCAGCAGCCACAACCACAGATGGAGAAGGTGGAATTGATTTATTTGCAAGAGCGAATTAAAATAAACTCCAGCCCCTTTTTTTTTTTTTTCCCCGTGCATCCTGCGAGGGGTACGCGCTCCATCGCGGCTCGGGCAGGCGGGCTAGGAAATAGGATGTTTCCTTCCTGAGCGCAAGGGCGATGAGAGGAGAAGGGGCCGTGCCCACCTCCTGGCTGGGAGCTGGAGGTGCCGGCTGCCTTTGCCCCGGGCTCCTCTTCCCCTTCCTCCCTGCCAGGAAGCCCGGCCGTGGCGTGAAGTAATAATGCCTGCTGACACCGCGCTGCCGGCGAGCGCGGGGGCACCGCGCCGCGCCAGGGGCGAAACGAAGCCCTGGGAGCAGGAGCAGAGGGGCTCGCACCTCCTGGGGCTCCCATTGCGCCATCTGCAAGGGGTTTGCGGGGTGCAGGCGCCCTGCTCCCCTCGGAAAGGGGCTCGTGCATCGCATGGGAGCGCGCCGAGCGCCTGCCGGCGAGGAGCCGCCGCTGGCGTCGCGCCACGAGCTTGGGGCCTCGCGTCTGTTTGATTCCAGACGTGTTTACGGCGCGCGGGGCTCGGCAGCCGGCTGGCTGCGAACTACAGGTCCCAGCATGCTCCCTCGTGGCTCCTGGGCTCCGGCGGGAGCAGGGAGCTGTGGGACTCGTAGTTCCCACCTGGGCTTTGCTGCCGTGGAGCTGGGCTCGGGTCTGGCGCTGCCAAAGCACCGGGTCCTGGCGTCCTGCGCCCTCATCCTCCAGCCACCGGCTTGCTCGGTGCACGAGCAGATTGGCCTTTTTGTGTCACCGAGCCGGGGAGGGGATTTGGTCCCATTCTTACTCGTTTGCAACGTAAATATTTTGGTCGCGAGGACGTTGCCGGGAGCTGGGTGTCACGTCGAGGAGCGTGATTCATTCATGCTGCTGCTGCTCGGAGCACAATGAGGCGATGCTGGGACCGATCCCAAGGATTTCCTGTGACCGCGGCTGGTGGGGGATACGGGACGTCACGTTTGGCTAAGCCAGAGCCCTCAGCTCCATTCCTTCGAGCAGCGAGTACCGTGCCGTGCCCAGCCTGCTCAGGACTCGCCACCCCCAGAACCCGGTGGCTGTGCGTGGCCGGCGCATCCAAAGGGCAGAGGATGGGACAGCGAGGCCGAGCCCCTGGCTCCGGCTCTGTCGCAGGGCGTAGGGCCTTGTGCCTGCTCCTAGGAGCTGCTCCTGCTCCAGAAGCCGGCCAGGCTCTGGGTTTGCCCCCCCGAAGTGTTCCGGGCAGGGCTGATGGCCGGCGAGGCAGGAGCGGGGCCGGCTCCCTCCGTCCCTCGCGCCGCTCGGGGCCAGGTGCGGGCTCTGCAGCGCCCAGATTCGTTCTGGCACCCTCCGTCAGACGGTGTTTGTTCATGTTGCATTTTTCTTTTTACTGGCGTGTTTGGACACGCACTGGTACATTCACGGCACTCAAGCAGTAACGTGAGGCTCTTTCCCATTAGGAAAGGGGCCAGGATTTGGGGGGGGGGGCTGGGAGGGCAGCTTAAGCAGTAGTTTCTGAGATATTTCCTTCTGTTGCCACACCCTGCAAGAAAGAGCAATATCCGCGGCTTCAGCTGCTATCGCATGGCTCCGAACGTCTCTCTTTTAATATAGATTGGTATCATTTTGCATTTTAAAGTAAAAACACGCTGCAAGCTGCAGACAGCTGTCGGTTGGCAGCTTTGTTTGAACATCTGGTGTTGCTGGGCTGCTGTTCAGCACGCTCTAACTATGGGATTCATAAAGATTATAATCCGGGCTTTCAGATTCTCAACAGCCGCCTCGCAAAGCAAAAAAATAAATAAATGAAAAAATAAAATGGGCGAGGGAGAAAACCCAGCGGCTTTCCTGCGAGGAGGCGGTGGAGGGGTCCTCGGTGCGCGGTTGCGGCGCCGGCTCCCTGAGCATCCTCGAGCATCCTCGGTCCCAAACCACGAGGGGCTCGCTGCGCATTGCCCTCACCACGGGCAGGGGCAGAGGGGCTGCTCCCCGCCTGGAAAGCCCCACGGAGATTCGGGATGCTGCAGGAGTTCACAGTTTGCTTTCTCTCCTTTTTTCCCCCCCAAGTTTTGCGCCGAATCCCGTCGAGTCTCGTGTTCCTCTGGGTGGTTTCTGTCGCCGGTTAGCTGAAGCAGCAGGTTCTGCTGCGGCTTTGGGGTAAACGTTCGTAAGGGCTGCAGGCAGCGGCAGGACTTCGTTTCTTTCTCCGTGGAGTAAGTGGTGGAGGAGCCAGGGCTTTGAGTAAACATCTCGCGTCAAACCGTGGTTTCCAGGAGAAACTGAATCCCTTTCCTTGAAGCAACCTAAAGGTTGAGCTAGCCACCTCCGTAAGTCCTACCCATTCCTGTGCA
Source organism: Cygnus olor (assembly GCF_009769625.2). Classification (NCBI taxonomy): domain Eukaryota; kingdom Metazoa; phylum Chordata; class Aves; order Anseriformes; family Anatidae; genus Cygnus; species Cygnus olor. The sequence goes on from NC_049175.1 coordinate 24,537,241, forward strand.
AGTCAGGCGCTTTCATTGGCACCTTGGAGAATTAAGCGGCCTCTAAGCCCCTAACAGGTTTTATAAATCTTGTTAGTTGATCTGCATTTTTGCAAAGCTCTTTGAATCCAGCCTATTGGCGCATAAGTCACCTTGACTTGCTGGAAGGCGTTGACTCCCAAGTCACTTTCAGGCTCCATTTGTCAGTCGGAGGTGCACAAGAAAGGCCCCCCCTTATCTTTATTAGGAAAAAAAAAAAAAAAAAAAAAGCTGCCTAGACAAATCGAGCTGCGCTAGCCGGTAATAGAGGTGCATGTAAACCTGTTCTGCCCTTGTTTGTGTTGATTTAACTTACCAGTACAAATTAAAATAGCCTTGAGCAGTTGGAAGTTTAACTAGATCAGATGGGAGGGGGAAAAAAAAAACTCGCTGCCTTTAAATCAAAGCGGGGATTTCTTGCCCGCACGGCGGCGGGTTGTCACCTCTGCACGTAGGTGGCATCGGGGCGCCCTCGCTGAGCTTCTCGAGGGTCCGTGTCCTCAGGGCTGGCTCCTGGGGAGCAGAGCTCAGCCCCTGCCCACCCCGCTGAGCCGGTGGGACATGAGGAGGAAGGGCAGGGGGCTGCCGCTGGGAGCTGGGGTCTCGCCGTGGCAGGGCTGAGCCCCGAGCAGAGGTCTCTGGGCAGGGGAGAGGCAGCTCAGCCTTCGGCGAGAGGGTGGGAGAGGCTGGCTGCGTTTCACCCCTGCGGGGAGAAGGCTCTGAGATCACCCAGGCCAGCTGGATCTTGAATCCAAGATGTTTATTTGGAAGAGGGAGCGAGGGTTTCTCAGCCGTGCAGGGGCTGCAGATGGGGGCAGGTTGGCTGCCGGGCGGTGGGAGTGGGTTTTTAGGGGGTGGCTGCTCTGGGAGGCGAGGCGTCCCTCCTGCCGCAGCCTGGGGACCGCTGGCCGGGTCCCTGAGCTCGCAGCAGGTTTGGGAGATTTTGGGATCCAGCAGCTGGGAGCGACCGGGACGCCGGCGGATCAAGGCAGGACTGGGGGTGCTGCCAAGGGCTGTTTATTTTTTCACGGGGATTATGGAAGGAACGACTCATAGATGGTGGAGCAGCGTGGAAGAGGGCTCGTGCGAGGAGCAGGGTGTTGCGATGTGTCCGAGTTACGGTGCTGACCCACCGCCCCTTTGTGCCCAGGCTGCCACCGGGTGCTCCTGGAGCTGGAGGAGCGCGGTGAGACTCGGTTCGGGGAGGTGATCCGGCTGAAAGCAGGCTACTTTTTTTCCTGAGTTAATTTTTCAGCTGGATCCATGATGAGGAAGGGGCAGATCTGTAAGACTAGGGACTGAGGAAGGAGAAAAGAAGGTTAAGGAGGGCTCCTGTAGCTCACACATAAATTGAGAGAAGCTTTCAAGGAGCAACAAGCACAGAGCAGGAGGGAGGGGCAGGACTTCTTATGTGATTTCTTAGGCTCTGAAAAAACGTGAAGCCTGGTGAATGTGGTCCTCCCCATCCCCACGGCCCTCCTCGGGGCTGGGGGCTGCAGCCCAGCAGGACGAAGGACTTTGCCTGGGGCAGCGCAGCAAGCAGGAGACCTTCCCCCATCACCTTCCAGGGGTACAAACCCATCCCTCCGCAGGGTCCCTGTGCTCTGGAGCACCTTAACCTGGGATTTTGAGGCCGGCAGCGTGGCTGCAAGGCCCAGCTTTTATTTTTGGAGGGGAGGGGAGGAAGCACACGAGGGCTCGATGGCGATGTTTGTCAGCAGGGCCCAGATGTCCTCCAGGTGTTGATGTCAGTCTGAGGTCTCAAGGGGATGGAAACACTTGCTGAGAGCGCCGGGGTTCGGCTCTGAGTCCTGAAACTTTGTAGGATATCTCAAAGCCCTGCGCTTTCCCGGTGCCAAGGTGCTGCTGACATGGCGGTGAGGTCCCAGGAGCTTCTGTCCCATCCCTGTCCCCAAAAGGACAGGGAAAAAGCTCCTCCTGCACATCCCTGATGGCAGAGAAGACCCGGAGCTCATCCTTCACGCAGAGCCAAGCCCTGGGGCTGCTCCTGGCTCTCTCTGCTCCCAGGCGAGGCAGCCTGTGCTGTCCTCCCTCCCCAGCGCTGGCCGGGAGCGCTGCGGGCTGGAACGGCGGCAGGCTGGCGTCCGCGCCCGGGCCTGGGCGGGGATCTCCTCTTCCTCCCTTCCCAGCAGCGAGGAAAAAGGGGCCTGGCCCTGCAGGCACCGAGCGATTCGCCCCGATCCTTGCAAGCCCCATCCCCACCAGCTCCCGTGCGCCGCGTTTGCTCCTGCTGCCCCGTGGAGCTGGGGTTGGGTTCGTGTGGGTCCAGAAAATGGATTTGGACCCCACCCCGTGCTGTCTGGGGTGGCTGTTCCCCGTGCCTGCAGGCTGCTGGGAGGATGCCGCCGCAGGCAAACAGCGCCAGCCTTCCTGGGCATCGTTGGGTGAGGAAATCGGGGTCTAAAGGAGAGGAAGCAGGAGCTGAAGGCCGCGCTGCCTGTCGCTGGAGCTGGGCTCGTCCCCGCCTCGCTGGGGTCGAGGGCACCCGCCCAACGTCCCGGCCGGCACCGCCTTGACGAGGAATCGGGAGGAGCGGGCAGCGAGAGGGGTGTGGGAGCGCTTCCCCCCCAGGCCGGACGCTGCCTCCCCGGGCTCCTCTCGGGCACAGGGTCATGGCTGAGGCTGCTCTGAAAGGAGCCCAAGTCTTTGTCCTGCAGAGCCGGGACTTGCCGTGTCCTTCAGGCAAACGTCTCCTCTGGCCCCGCGTGCGTCTTGGCGGGGTGCTCCCAGCCCCTCTCCTCCCATGCTGGGAGCGAGGCTGCCGTGTTTTGGGCCTGCTGGTTTTGGGCCGGTCTGCAGGTCCGTATGCCACGAGGGAAGGTGTCCCCTGGCTCTCACCTTGTGCGGTGGTTTAGGAACGGCTGGGAAGAGCCAGGCCACCCCGGGCAAGCAGATGCACAGCCCCAGCACCCCTTTTCGGGCTCCCCGGGGAGCAATGGGGCCTGCTGCAGCCTGGTTTCTGCCTGGGGAGAACCCACGAGAAAAGCAAAACCCGGGGGCCGGGGGGAAGGCCTCGTGCTCCGTCCTGAGCCCCCCCCCCCCCCGGCCCGGCGGTTACTGTAAAGGCGTGCAAGATGAAACCCCGACCAGAAAACATTTCCTTCCTGTCTCTGCAAGCCGATCGGCCTCCTGCAAGTGTAGCGGGGGGGGGTTCAAGAGCTGCTCCTGCCTGGCCCTGGGCAGCAGGAGCCACACGGGGTGCGAGGGCTGGTGGTCCCGGGGGTGTGTGGGGTCTGTGGGGTTCCCCCGGTGTCCCCATCATGGTATGGTGTTGCCGCATCCATGGGGCACTGTGAGCTTGGGAGGTTTCCCTCCTGCCCCAATTCCGGTCCCACCGGCTGTTTTCCGTGCTGGGTTTGGGGGTTCCCCTGTTTTTGGGGGCTCTGCCCTGCGGTGACAAGAGCAGCGTTGGGTTTGGCGGTGGGGGACGTTCTCAGGACGGATCAGAATAGCTCCGCGTGTGGGTTTTTCTCAGAAAACCGTCTAGCTGCCGGCAGAGCGGGGCCGAGGAGCAGCAAATCGGCCAGGGGAGGCGAAAGTTTGCTCTTGCGTCTCCACCCCGGGCTTCTCGGTGCATTAGCATTCAGCGGCTGTGACTCGGGGCCCGTCTCCAGCCCCCCGCTCCCTCCCCAAGGCAGCTCCGTGCCGGGATGCTCGCCTCAATGAGCGCCCTTGATGCGGGGCCCTGGGCCCAGCTGCAGGTGTCTGGAGCCGTTCCCGAGAAAGGCATCTGCCCTTCAGGGCTCCTCCGCTGCCGTCCCACCTTCCTCCTCCTCGCCCTTCCTCCCCTGCCGCCCCGCTCCCTCCGTCCTGTCTTTCCGGCCGCGGCAGACAATGTCCTCATTCACGCCGCGGTTTGGCGGCCGGGGGAAGGCGCGAGGCAGCGGGGAGGAGGGATGCGGGGAGCCCAGCGCCCAGCCCCGGCCAGCTCCCCAGCTGCAGGGGCTGCCTCGGGCCAGCCGGGCTTCTCCTCTGCAGTGTGGGGCTTTTTGAGGGCATTTGTTAAAGCCCCGGTGGAATTGGGTTGGGAATTAGAGTCCTGTAAGCATCCTCAGTCAGCGTGCGGAGACGAGGTTGTTGCTCCCGCTCTTATAAGGCAAGAGAGAAGCTGCAGAGACCTCGCTTTCCCCACCAGCACTGCAAGCCCCTCCGGCTTCTTGTTGGTCCCAGTCTCATCTAAAGCAAGAGCTGCTCCGGGGGTTGTGGCCTGGGTGAAACAAGCCCCCTGGGAAGCACGGGGGATGCAGGTGAAGCCTTGGGTCTGTTGTGGGGTTTTGCTGCCCGGCTGGGTTCGCTGCTGGGGTTTTGCTTTCACTGCCCCGCTGCCAGCACCGGGACAGGGCTGTAATCTGCTGCAGCAGCGACCACGGATTTAGCACCGTCCTTCAGGAGAGGATGGAGGGAGACCAGCACTGAACAAGCAGGCAGACATCTTGCCTGCAGATTTCTCCTCCGTCCTTCTCCCCAGCACGATCCTGCTGGGACCCATTGTGCACCTCCCCGCAGTGAGGTCCTGCAGCGCTTGCCTTTGGTCCCGCGGCGAGGTGCCTCCCAGCACATCCCTCTCCCAGTGCTCGGCCTCCGTGCCCCAACCAGCCCCACGTGAGTGAGATCTCCCCGGGGCTCACCCTGCTCCGCCTGGGTGGAGGAGGATCACCTCGCTTCATTTCTGCTGCCTGCGTGGGGTTAATGCCCGTCACTTGCTCCCAGAGCAACCCTCTGCCCTCCTCTTGGGTCCCAGCTGGCTTTCCTCTCTATATTTTTCCATGAGAGGGGGGCGATTACATTTAATTCCAGCAGGATAAGCTGGTGTGCAGCAATTAGCTCTGTCTCGCTGGGACCCGGCGGGCTGGGGTAGAAGAGCCAATTACCCCGGCCGCAGATTAATATATTAATGATTTGTCAGATTAGCTCGCATAAACTGCTGACATCGCAATACAATACTCCTCCGTGCTGGGGGACCCCGTCTACAACTGCGGTGGGAGATAACTGCGGATTTGGGACCGGAGGGGGCTAATCCTTCTCGGGGCTGAGGTTCTCCTCCAAAACCTGCAGCTGGAAGGTCTCCGACCACCCTCCCGTTCTCGCATCTACTGCAGCTTTACTCCTGCTCTTCGATACAGGGCGTTTGGGGCCCAATTTGTGTAGTCCCAGCACCTCTGCGTGCCTCAGAAGACAAACTCCGATCACGGAGCCTGGGAAGGGCTCGTGCGAAGAGCGTGCGCGGAGAGAGCTGCAGCTATCCCAGCACCAAGGTCATGCGTGAAATATGAGAAATTACCCTGAGAAATTCTGATCCTGGAGGAGGAGGAGGAGTTCATGACTTCAGAAATACCAGATTTGGGAGGGGATGGAAGGGAAAGGGATATATTTTCCTTTTCAAAATACCTAAGGAATTCAGCCTGTGCTGCAGAGACAATGAGATTTCGCTCCTTGGAGCCAGAAGGGGCAGCTCGTACCCAAGTGTCTTGTTAAGGTTTCAGTTGCCGTGGGTGAGAAGCCCTCCCATCCCGCTGCAATCTCAGGCACGTATGGTTTTAAATCACCCTAAAATCAAGAGAGTGATTCAAATGTGAGATTGAAAAAAAAAAAAAAAACCAACACGCTGCATGTCCTCTATTACCAACCTCTTAGGTTTCTACGGCTTCAGGTTGGATTTCGGTCACTTTTTCCAGCTGCGAGAGGCTATTAAGTTAACTTTAGGTATAAAGTTATGTATATATTTGTGATTTTGAGTAATTGCGTGGTTCCAGGAGGGCAGTACCGTGAGGCCTGTTACACAAGGCAGCGGCTGGCAGCCCCGCCGTGGGACGGGGACGGGGACGGTGCGTGGCCAGGGCTGTTCGGTCGGTCCCTGGGGGAATCCTCCACAGCAGCGGGGCTGGCAGCCTCCTCTGCAGCTGCGGGCACATGGGAGCGATGGCAAAGGCTGCTGTCCCCGGCAAGGGCGGCGTCAGGGCCCTGCTCTCGGGTGCCGTTTTGGAAAGGGGACCTGGTGCTGCTGGGGGCTGTTGTAGGGTGGTTCTGGCTGTGGGCGTGGAGACGGCGAGGCTCTCGCAGCAGGGAGGGAGGCGTAGAGGACGGCTCGGTGCAGAGGATGGTGCCCTGCAGGGCTTGGCTTGGGCAGGGCAGGGCAGAGCAGAGGGGCTGTGCTGGCCACCAAGATCGGGGACCCACCACCCACGGCTCCTGCTGGAGCTCCTGGAGCTGGGCGGCCTGGTGGGAATTCCCTGTGCCAGCCATATTTCACCATATTTAACCTGCTATTCAACCCATAAGAGCTGCTCTCCGGGCGGCTCTTCAAGCAGGATCCCTTTCTGGGGTGCGGGTCTGCAGCATCTCCCACTCTGGGGGCCACGGTGCAGGTTGGGGACCTTGAAAACGCCACCCGTGGGTGGGGAGCCTGGAGGCAGCAGGATGCTGCGGCTGCAGCCTCCCGGTGCTGCAGCAGCGCAGGCAGCAGTGTGAGAAGGGAGACTTCTGTAGATGCACCGCATCTCCCTCCACACCGCCGCTCAAAATTTAGCTGGTCTCGAAATCTGTGCGCCCTTCAGTGCCATGCTTGCAGCCCTATTTTTTTGTCGGGTGTGTGCTGTCTGTGCGTCCGCTGTGCGTGTGTGGGCGCACACGTGGGCACTGTGCACGCATGTGGAGCGCGGCTGTGAGTGGGAAGATGCTTTTTTTTTTTTTTTTTAGCTCCTCATTATTATTAGCGGTGGGAGCCGCTTTTAGGGCGATTGCTCTGTGCCGGGTGGTGGGGCTGACCCGGCTGCTGAGCGCAGCGGCGCCGGGGCTGGAGGTGCCCGAGACCTTAAGAAAAACAACAGGAGGGAGAAGGCTTCAAATTCCTGCTCCCGAGCGGAGTCGGAGGTGACAGCCTTTCCCTGCGATGCAATTAATCCCAGCAGTGCTTCTGCCACCCTCCCCCTCCCGCCTAGTCCAGGAATTAATTACTTGATTATAAATCCCCGGGCGGCGGTTTATAATAGCAATAATCCCCTCGAAATTCGTCCTCGCTGCCTGTTTCTTCCCGTCTCGCCCCCGCCGTCGAGAGCCTCTCACGCCGCGTCTCGGTGCCGGGCGGTCGGTGCCGGCGAGCCCTGCCCTGCGCCGGGAACTTATCGGGGTCGGGATTTATCCCGCAGCCGCGCACCAGCGAGGGGTGGCATTTTGTCCCAGTTCTTAGGCTGATTGCCCGGCCCTGGGGGGAACGCGGGCTCACTGCCTCCTCTCTCCGTCCCTCCCGATTACGTTGACGCTGGCTCCGAGGCTCGTCACGCCGGCAGGGACAGGGGAAGGGACCTGGCGTGGCGTAGGGCGGTGCGGGAGGGACGGCGGCTGGCTCGCGGCAGCCCCGCGGGCGTCGCAGTGGCAGGGGATGAGCCCCTCTGCGCGTCCCCCGAGGTGCCCAGGGCTCGGCTGCGACCAAGCTGCAGGGACCGGGTGGTGAAGCGGGCAGAGCTGGCACAATCGGCCCCGTGGGCTGCGCGTGGCCGCCGGGTTCGCCTCTGACGGCTGCCGCCCTCTCCCTCCCCTGCAGAAGATGCTGATGAAGCAGCAGGACCGCCTGGAGGAGCGGGAGCAGGACATCGAGGAGCAGCTCTACAAGCTCGAGTCGGACAAGCGGCTGGTGGAGGTAAGGGGAGCTTCACCACGCCGCCGCCCGCCCTGGGGAACGCCGCCCCCTGCTCCTGGGGCTTCGGGGTTTTGGGGTGGGCAGCGGGCCTGCAGCTGGATGGGCGTAGAGGAACCGGTCCTGCTCTACCTGCTGCCTCCATTTTGGCCCTGGCAGGCACACTTTTTGGGGACAAAATGTGTTTGGGGCTGCCCTACGGCCCCCTGGGTGCTGGGGGCGAGGACGGAGGCTGTCCTTACGTACCAGACATTGCACCCTCAGCTCAACGCAGCCTTCCCCGGGCTACCAGCTTCATCCCAAGTGGGAGGGAAGGGTCTGGAGGTGCAGATCCCCATAAGTCCCTGAAATACCCGGGAGGTGAGAACTGCAAGTGGGCGTTTTGCTGGGACACAGATAAAATGAGATGGGCTCTTGGTCCTTGAGGCCCCATTTGGTCTCCCGGGGAGTGGAGGGAAGGGTTCTGGAGCATGCTGTGTCCCCAGCCTGGGGCTCGGACAGCTCCAGGGTGGGGATGGGGATGGGAACAGGGAGGGTTTCTGCAGCTTGTGGCAGCCGCCCCGGCAGCTGGGGAAGGACCCGGGTGTCCCGGGGCATCACGGAGAGGGCTGGGGGGTGCCAAGGGGCTGAGCCTGCTCCCGCCCCCCAGGAGAAGGTGAGCCAGCTGAAGGACGAGGTGCGCCTGCAGTACGAGAAGATGCACCAGATCTTGGACGAGGACTTGCGGAAGACCATGGAGATCCTGGACAAGGCCCAGGCCAAGTTCTGCAACGAGAACGCGGCCCAGGTCCTTCACCTCAACGAGCGCATGCAGGAGGCCAAGAAGCTCCTCAGCTCCGTCCAGGTCATGTTTGACAAAACCGAGGACATCAACTTCATGAAGGTGAGCACTGCTGCTGCTGCCGGGCCCGTTTGGTGCTGCAGGGCAGCGGGGACGGCGTGGGGCATGGTGAGGAGCAGGGGACAGCACCGCGTCGGGTCTGCTGCTGTCTCCAGAGGGTTCCCATCAGGGGTCAGGGCGAGGAGGGGTGGACAAGGACGTGCTGCAGATGGGCTGGGGCAGCCTGGGCTGTGAGGACAGAGGGGTTTGGGGCTCGGTGCCCTGCTGAATTTTGGGCTCGTCAGGACGGGGAGGGCAGCGGGAGGAATGAGGACCAGGGAGTGCGGGGTGGTCCGGGGCAGCTTGGGGGGGTGCTGCCCCATCCTGGCACCCATGGTGTTTGGAGGCGCACACAGCCCTGGGCACGGTGCCGGGGGGGTGAAACCCAGAAGGTGACACTGAAGGGGAGGTGGCTGCTGGGGCAGGGCCCGTCCTCACTGACCAGGGCTTCTCCTTCCCCTCCTAGAACACCAAGTCTGTGAAAATCTTAATGGACAGGTAAGCACAGGGAGCAAGCATGTCTGGGGGGGAAGGGGGCTGTTGCGGGGCGCAGCAGCACCACCGATGGAGGTGGAGGAGGGCTGGTGATGCTGGAGCTACCGGGGGGCTGCGGGGCTGCCCTGAGCCACTGGGAAAGGGCCCGGGCGGTGGCTGGGAGCAGGTCCCTGCTGCCTCCCTGGGGAAGGGATTTGGCCCTTGGGTGTGCGGGAAGGAGCCCGGGGGGGAGCCAGACCCTCCCCTGCGTGTGTTCTGTCCCTCACCTCTCCTCTCCATCGCCGGTCCCCAACAGGACCCAGAACTGTACAGGTGGCAGCCTGCCTCCACCCAAAATCGGGCACCTCAACTCCAAGCTCTTCCTGAACGAGATCGCCAAGAAGGAGAAGCAGCTCAGGAAGCTGCTGGAAGGTGGGTGAAGCCGGGGGTGTGGAGGGGACAGGGGACAGGCCCTCGCTGCCTCCTGCATAGGTCCCAGTGCGAGAGGGTGGGGAGGGCCATCGGGGTGCAGGGACCCCCGGGAGCCCCTCTGCGGTCAGGGTTAGGACACGGAGATGCTGTGAAATGGATGTGTTTGGGGGTGACACGGCAAAAGCTGGCCATGGGCAGAAAGATCTGTAGGAAGACACAGGGGACAAACAGGGACCGATGTGGTCCCACAGTCCCCATCCTGTCTGGGACTGCCTGGGAGCTGATCACGTCCCACAGAGGCTTCGTGGTCCTGTATTCTCAGGGGATTTGGGGTTCTACTGATCCTGGGACAGGGACCGAGCTGTGCGTGGGGCTCAGCCTGTGCACGTGCTTAGAGAGCGGCGCTTGGGGCCAGCCCAAACCTGCTGGCGAGGTCCCCAAATTCACCTGCACGTGGGTGAGTGCCCTGTTTGCCAGCAGCAGGGCAGCCCAGGGGACTTCAGCTCGTGCAGGGCCAGGGCACAGGTCTCAGGACTTCGATGCAGCTTTGGGCTGGTGGCTGGGGCACCCCGTGTCCGCCCCGCACCTGGCAAGGAGCCGAGCTGTGCCGAACACCTCGCTTGGTGCACAGGGCTGGGACATGCAGCAGATCGGCCCTGGGGCCATCGGGATGAAACCTGACGTGGTCCTGCTCTCCTGTTCCCCCCGCAGGTCCCCTGAGCACCCCCGTCCCCTTCCTGCAGAGCATCCCCATGTACCCCTGCACTGTCAGCAACTCCGGCGCGGAGAAGCGCAAGCACTCCACCGCCTTCCCCGAGGGCAGCTTCCTCGAGCCATCGTCCGGGACTGTGGCGAGCCAGTACATGAGCCAGGGCGCTTCGGCCGGCGAGGGGCAGTCCGCACAAGCCATGGTGCCTTGTAGCTCCACGCAGCACATTGTTGGACTTCCCAGCGGCCCGCAGCCGGTGCACTCGGGCTCCGTCTTCAACCCATCTCACTACCCCAACACCACGTCATCTCAGCAGTCCGTGCTCTCCCAGTACGGCGGGCGCAAAATCCTCGTCTGCTCAGTGGACAACTGTTACTGTTCCTCGGTGTCCAACCACAGCGGGCACCAGCCCTACCCGCGGTCGGGGCACTTCCCCTGGACGGTCTCCTCGCAGGAGTACTCGCACCCGCTGCCGCCCGCGCCCGCCGTCCCCCAGTCGCTCCCGGGACTTGCCGTGCGGGAATGGATTGACGCATCCCAGCAGCACGGGCGGCAGGATTTCTATAGGGTCTACGGCCAGCCGTCGGCCAAACACTACGTCACCAGTTAACCGTCACACTCTCCGGAGAGTCCTGGTTGATGGCGCGTTCGGAGAGAGAAGTCTGCTCTGTTTTGGCTTTTTTTTGTTTTGTTTTCATTTCTTTCAAACCAAACCCGGTTTCCTTCCCGCCTCGTGCCTCTCCAGGATTTTGGGGAGGGTTGTTCTCTCATCTCTTTTTTTTTTTTTTTTTCTTTCCGTTTTAAAACAAAATAATATTTTGTTTTGTGGTTTTTTTTTTCCTTTTAATTCTTTTTTTTTTTTTTAATTTAATTTTGGAAAGTCCTTCCTGTCCCTCGCTGGGAAAAGACGAGGGAGAAATTAAAAGGAAGAAATCGATGGGGATTTCAGTTGGGCGTCTGGTTCTGTGCATCACGCTCTTGCTTGCTACTCTCTGGCTTCGGAAAACTTCAGAAGGGACAATTGCACCTTCTCCGTTTCAATTTCTCTGAGTTCATTTTTTTGGTTTGGTTCAGTTTTCCCCCTTCCCCACCCCTCTCTTCCCCTTTTTAAAAAGAAAAAAAAAATCTATCATTGATTCAGTATGAAATGATACGTGTAGATTTTGGGTTTGTTACTTTTTTTTTTTAAAGGCTGATTTTTTTTGTGTTAAAAGGCCACTTCTCATGCATATTGGCATTTTTTTTCCTTCTTTCAGAGATTTGTAAATACACAATGGCAGGAAATTTAATGCACAAAAAAAAAAGGGAAAAGAAACTTTAAAAAAAAAAAAAAGAATAAATAAATAAATAAATAAAATCTGTTCTAGTTTTCAGGAGGGGAAGTGTTGCCAAAATGCACCCCCCCCCCAACGTATCGCTGATGCAACTTCCTGTAACAAGCACTTTGTATAAAAAAAAAGTGGACTTCCTGCTATAAGGCACAGGTATTTATTCTGTAACCAATTTTAGAACACACACAGAAAAAAAGAAAAAAAAATATTCAAATAAATGTGATCACTTAGTGCAAACGCCTCGCTCTGCTGCGGCTCTTCCCCGGGAACGGGCGCTCTGGCTGGAGGCTGCCGCCCGCTTCCCCCAGCAGCCCGGAGGGCATGGACGGCCCTGGGCTTCTTCGGGGGGAGCAGTTTGGGGACGGGGCGGACGAGGGGGGACATATATGTCGTGGTGCAGAGCTGGCTGCCTCCTCCGCTCTCGGTTGTGGCTTGTTTCGGGCCGAGACCCTCCGCTAAGGAACCCCGAAGGCAGCGTGGGGGCATGCGGCCCCGTCCGGGACGCAGAGGCGGTGATTTACGCCGCGAGCTCGGCGACGCCAGGCTCCTTCCTGCCCAAACCTTTCCACCGAGCTCGGCGGAGGCCCCGGGCTTGGCTGGCTGTGGGGGACGTGTGGGAGGCCGACCGGGGCCGCCAGCAGCATCTGCGGTTTCGGCTTCCTCGTGCCCTCATGGGTTGACCTGGAGAAGCGGGGACCCCAGCCCAGACCCCAGAAAGCCCCCGGGTGGCTGCCAGCAGCGCCGGTGCCGCGTCCCAGCCCGCGCGGGGCACGCCGGGGTTGGTGTCCCCTGGGGGATGCCGGAGAGGTGACTCCATGGGCTCCCTCCCAGCCCGCGAGGATGTGAGTCAGGCGTGGGGCCGGCCGGGCCGCATCCTGCCCACGGCCTCCAGAACAATCCCCATTGTGGCGGGACGGGGACGGGGATGGGGATGGCGGCTTTGTGCCCGAACCCAGCGCGGGGCAGCAACGCGGCCCTGGCCCCTGAGGCCTTGTCCCCGCTGGCGGCGCCCCAGGCCGGGGCGGGGAAGGGCGAGGAGGAAGCCTTCAGCCGGGGCCACAAGGGGAAAAGTAAAAGAGCAGCTTTGGGGAACCATTAGGGATTTTTCTGTCATTCTCTTCAGGTTTGGGCTCATTTGTGTGTTTTTATTTTTTCGGTTGCCAAATGTCCTCGTTTTTGCTCTGGTTTGGATCCCCTCCATGCTGCTTCCCCCTCACCGCTCAGCGGCAAACGGGGAGGCGGTCACAGAAAGCCAAAAACGGAGGAGAAGTGGGGCTGAGAGAGACGAGAGAGCCCTGGCTCTCCTGGTAAGGGCGCAGCTCCCCGTCCCCTATGGTACCGAGCCCATTTCCACCGGACACGTCCCCACCTTGCCCTGTGCCTCGTCATGGGGAGCACCCCACAACCGAGGGTGCCCATTGTGGAGCCCCGGTGCTGTCCCCGGGCCCCAAGGGGGACACGAGCACCCAGTCCCACAGCATCACACCGGTGGCACACAGGGACACGGTGGCCTGGCCGGGGTGGGCTAAGGAGTTGTAGGGCTGGCGGGAGGGGAAGCCCGAAGCTTTTCGGGGTTTTGTTGATGGATGGCTCGGTCCGAGGAGGAGAGGAGGGGAGGAGGAGGAGGGGGCGAGCAGGGGCCCATCAATAAACAGCTCGAGTTGTGAATGGAAGGAGACGGATTAGGAGCCGGGTGAAAACATGTCACACGGCGGAAAGAAAAACGAGCAGCTGGGGCGGACCAAATTGGTGCCTGATGAAGGACATGGGGCCTGGTGGAAAAAGAATCTCGGGGCCTGGCGGTGCGGGTGGGGGCAGGCTGATGGGGAACAGCTGGGGCCGGACACGCACATCTGGCGGCGCGGGGCGAGCGGCGCCGATAACCATCGATAACCATCGCGCCCTGGCCACCGCTGTCTGGTGCTTCGGCCGCTCGTCCCCTGCATCAGCACGTCACGGGGGTGGATGCTTCATTTTCAGCGTGATCCCAGAGAGGGGGTGGCAGTCCTGGGCAGCCGTAGGGCTGGGGTCCTGGTCCTCCGGTATTTTAGGGACTTACCCGGCGGGGTCGGGGCTCCACTGAGCCAAAGGGTCCCCAGGTGGAGGAGCCGCTGCTTCTTCCACCATTTGCATACACGTAAATAAGCAATCAGCATAATGAGGGAGAATGCAAACCAGGCTTCCACTTCGCGACCAGGTCCTATTTTTAACCCTGCAGAAGGATTTCAGCACGACCCCGCGCTCCCTGCTCCGGCACCTGCACCACCCCCGGGTCGGGGACCTCAGACCCCAAATATCCACCAGATCCACTGCCATTAAACAGGGAAATCTCCCAGCATTGCAGAAAGACACGCCGGTGTCACACCCCAGCCCGTGGGAGCCTTTTTGGGCTGACAGCCCCCCTGGGGTCCCGCTTGGAGCCGGGGCGCGTGCCCCAGGATCCCCCCTCCCTGGGAACGCAGCCCCATGCTTAAACATGAGGAGTATATTTAGCTGCCGTCAATTTAAGTTTGCACATAATCTTATAAATATGAAAGCCCATCTCGGAGAGATGTTTAAGATACCTCATCAGCCCTTGGAAAATATGCAGGAATATTAATTAGCCAGATTTGGGTATTATCTCGTAATGAATAAATGAAGAGACTCGCTGCATAAGATGAAGCACCGTCGGCTCGTCGTTTTTTTTTTAAGGAAAGTGAATTTCTGAGGTCGCTCTCTCCCCTCACACCACGGAGGGGCTGCGGCGGTGCCGGGGCTGGGGAGAGGGGGCTCCATGGGGGGGTCCCTGTGTGGTGGACCCCGCAGTGCTCCCGGCTGCTCCTCAAGCCATGTGAGGGCCCCGTGCTGCTTTTGGTGCTGGCCACGGGGCCCCATTTTGTGGCAGGTCCCAATGGATGATGTTTTATGTCCCCAAATTTGCCCCCCCGCTGCCCACATCACATCTGGTGATGGAGGGATGGGGACGGGCTCAGAGCCCTGCCCCAGCTGCAGTGACCCCCACGGTCTCCCCGTGCCCAGGACAGAGCCGTACAGTGCGGCCTTCTGTCCCTAAAAACTTATTTCTGGCTCCCCCTGCCCTCTCCCCGTCCTCCCCTCTCCTCTCCCCCTCGGCTGCTTCGTCCCCTCCATCCAGGCCAGGACGTGAACTTCCCGGTTGCTGTAGAAACAGGGATGAAGGACACACACTTCAAACGGAAAAGCCAAACAAAAAATGGCTTTGTGCGCTCCTGGCCCGTCGCTCCTCCACGCCGGGACACAGCCGCTTCAGGGCCCTTCTCCGGGAGGTGGCTGGGGGGGGCTGTGGGGTGGCTGCTGCCGGCCCCAAAACCCCACAATGAGCAGCGAGCAGAGGCAGGGACCCCCCAGGGGAGGGGACGGGAAGGTCCCCATCACCCATGGGGTGCTCAGAGCATCGCAGGGGATGCACAGCCCCCAGCTGGGGCACCCACGTCCCCCCCAGGAGCATCCCCACAGGGAAATCACCTTATTTTGTGAGATTTTGGGCCCAAGCAGGGGATGTCCCAGAGGTGGCCGGGGCCGGGGAGGCCAGCATGGGGGGTCGGTGGGCACGGGGAAGGGACGGGGCGGGAGGCACCAGCCACCCCGGGGAGCGTCCCCGGAGCCGTCCCTCGGGCCCGCAGCCGTCGCGTGGCGGCTGCGGGGCGGCGCGTGGGTGCGGGGCGCTGCCGGCTGCCGGAGCTGCCATTGTTTGCCTTCAATCAAGATGTTTCAGGCGGAATCAAAAGCACCAACTGGGGAAATCATCATCACAAAAAATCTTGCGCCTGCAAAATAGGTCAAGTAAGACTCCAAAGAGAGAGAGCGTCTGATCTGCATTGCAAGGAAGAATAGCAACAGCTGTGATCTCCAGTATATATGGATGGGCTGGGGGGGGGGGATAAATATATATATCCATGCATATGTATAACCGCTTACAGCTGTTGGGCCGTATGTTCATTAGGGCCAACTGTTTTGGAGGCAGAGGGATCAGCGCTAATCGGGAAAGGGAGTTTATCATCACATTCAGAGGCAAAAGTGTCAGGAGCAACTGCGGCCCCCCCTTCCCCCCCGCCCGCACCAGCTGTGCCGCGCTCAATGCGCCTGATTCAGCAGCTCTCCCGGCCCGAGGACGGGGCGATCCGTGCACGAGCGACCCAGCCTGCCCTCCCCGGGGACCGAAACAACCTCTGCCCCTCGCAGGGTGCCCGGCCCCCAGCCTGGGACACAAGCACCGCCGCCCCCCGGTGCCTCAGTTTCCCCAGGCCAAGAGCTGGCCAGCCCGGCCCCTGCAGCTTGGGCCCCCTCGGACATCCCCGCCCGGCGCTGGCCTCACAGGTGCCGGCTATAAAAACGGACTCGAAACACGCGTAAATCCTCGCGTCTGGCACAGGGGGGAAGGAGCCGGGCCGGGACAGCTGGCTCGGCCACCCCGAGCCGCCCGGCCCCACAGCACGGCGGCCGAAAGCGTGGGTCGGGGCCCAGCTGTCGCACACGGGGGTTCCCAGCCCGCGGGACATGCTCTGGGCACAGGGGCCCTGCTGTCCCCCAGCTGCAGGCCCTTAATTCATCCCCCTCAGCGCCCCGAGGAGGCAGGGGCTCGGCTCCGACGGTAGCACGAAATAAAGGTTGCGAAGCCGAGCAGCAAGGACAACTTGTATTTAAAAATACCTCTCATCCAGATGATTTATCTGCAGGGCGTTCCTGCCAGCTCCTAATGTAGATCAGACTCGGGGCCTAACCTACCTGACAGCTTCCCTTCCTTTTAGGATTATTTATTCGGGGCTGCACGTCGCTGTCCCGTGGTGCGGTCACGGCACGTCGCGGACGAGCTCTCCTTCCAGCCCGTCCTCCTCGGACGGGGATTGTCTTTTTTTTTTATTATTTTTTCCCCCATTAAAAAGGATACAGATACTCATCTCCTTCAACCAGCTAAATGGGAACCGTGTGGGGAGGCACACGCAGACACACATGTGCACACACTTGTGCCGGTCCCACAAAGCCGTCCCCCAGCCCGGCTGCAGATTTACAGGACTTTTGCTTCCAGTCACCACTGGAAAGGGAAATAAGTGAACAGATTGCAATAAAAAATACAACAAGCCCCAGTTCAGCCAACTGAGCCCGGAGCTGCAATTTAGCCAGGAGCCAATCGCGAGGCTTCGGTATGAGCTCGTTTCCACTTACACAGAATAAAATAAAATTTAAAAAATCCCCTTAATTGAGGGTGGGTGCCCCAGGGTCCTGGCGGAGGGGACAGGAGGACGATGCCCCCGCAGAGGCTGAAACCTCCAGCCCGGCCATCCCAGAGGCCGTCTGGCCTCTGCTAGCGGCGCTCCTCCGGGGTGCACAAGGCCGTGAACAACCGGGCGACACCGACCAAAGAGGAACAAAAATCTCACTGTTTGTCTCTCCTTCAGGCGGTGGATTATTACTATTATTCCACCCCGCCCCCCCCCCCCTTCCCTGCATCCAATCCACTCGGCTCCGTGTCCTTTCGGGAGCACTAAATTCATCATGTAAATGTAAAGCGGGGCTTGTGCGGGGAAGGGAGCTACGGCTCGCTCCAGCAGACGCATGCAAGGTCACACACAGCCTCGCCATAAATTACGGCGTGTCCCACTGTAAACAGCAACAGGAGAGGGGAAACGTGGAGGCTTCGGGGGCAGGGGGCCGCGGGGGCCGATATATAACGTCGTGACAAGTCAAACAACTCTCAGGGTGTTCACTTGCCAGAGAAATATTTTTCACATCCAATCCATTAGGCAAACAAGATGAAAAAGTATTTCCTACTTTGCCGAAAAAAATAGCAGGAATCGGTATAAAGCATGCCTTAAAAAAAAAAAAAAAAAAAAAAAGAGAAAAGAAATTAAGTGTGACCATCTATAATGTTTTTTTTTCCAATCGCTCCGACAGCCTTCCAGGCATCCTGGCTGTGCAGGGAAGGAGCTGATGTTTTAAAGAGCTCTAACAGCTTCTCGCTTTTTGGGCTGTTCTGGCATTGCAGGAGCAGTAATGAGTCAAATTAGTTGGAAAGAAACAAAACCAGAATTTGCTTCCCCCTCAGAACTGCCTTCAACCTCAGCTACGTTGCAGCAAAACCAAATTATTCTCCGCTTTTCTTTTTCCCCTTTTAATTTTCCTGCCAGATCAGCAGGGAACGGCTTTCGTGACACGCGCTCTTTTTTTTTTTTTTTTTTTTTTTAACCTACAAAACGATTTTTGAGACAATAAGCTCCTCTCGAAGCTTGTCTTCCTCGCTTTCGTGGTAGTTTGGGACAAGTGAAAATCCAGGGGAAAAGGGCCCTGCTCCAAAACTTTCGGCTTGTTCGAGAGCTGGAAACCACCGCTGTGCTTTGGGAGGAGGAGGCAGAGGGAGAAGCGGAGGCGGCCGCACCGCTGGGACAAGGGGCCTGCCGACGGGAAAGGAGCACCCCAAGACACAGCTCGTCTTTCTACTAAATTTTAATACATTTATTTTTTGACAAAGACATCTAAAACATACACCGAGTACCGACATGACCAGATATTGCAAACACCCCTTTTTGGTGAAAGTCAAAAAGGGAACATAAAAGAAAGAGCTTGCGTGGGCCCGGCCGGAGCAGGGAATGCGACGGGAAGAGACAGCGGCGACCCTTTGCTTTTGCAGCAGAGCCCGTTTGTGCCCCGTGGGGCAGGGGGCGAGGCTGCCTGGGCTGGGCTCATCCCAGCACACTCAGTAAAAAAAAAAAAAAAGTCTCTGATCCGTTGTGTTTTTGACAGGGAAATAGCCTTGAACGTGCAAGAAGCGGTATTGGGGTCCGGGGAGAAGCGCGAGGGTGTTGCACGAGGCTTTGGTCAACCTTCTCCAAGGGCAAGGAGAGAAATTCTCCAGCAAACCTGACCTGGGGGAACCGGGCTTCGGGCACGGTTGGAGCAGGGATGTGAACCCCCATTTCCTGACGTGCCCTTGGAAAATTTTCCTTCTCCATCATCTTTCCCCTCCAGAGAACACAAGCGGGCAGGAGAGGCGTCTTTAATCCATCACAAAGGTAAAACCAGATTTAATGATGTGAAAGTGAAGCGAGACAACCTCCCCTTGGGAAGGGAATTAACCCCTGCGACAAACTCCTCAAGGCCCGGGCTGGATTCGGCTGTCACTCGGAGCCTTTAAATCAAGGCCGGGCGTCTTCCTAGCAGAGGTGCTCTAATTCAACCGCAAGTCACCGAGCTCGCCGCGAGACTCGCTGGGTGGAATTTAATGGGCTGTGTTATGCGGGAGGTCAGGAGAGAGGAACATAATGGTCCCTTCTGGCTTTAAAAATCTATGAATCGATGCGATGCGTGGCAGGGCTCCCCCCATACCAATGAGGTGCTTTGCTTCCCTTGGATCTTCCTTAAAAGAGGGCAAAGCAGACAGAGTTGGAAGGACAAAGCCTCCTCAGGCAATTAGCATAAACCCAACGGGATCCGGAGGGCTGGCAGAGGGGCAGGGATTGCCCTCCGTGGCCGCAGACATTTCGGCTGGCTGGAGTGAGCCCGGTGCTGCGGGACGGGAGCCCTGCGCGGGGCACAGTGGGCAGCTTCCAGACGAGGAGCAGGGGAAGGGAATCTCAAATCCTTTTACATTTTCACCAGCTGGATGCACGGAGGGAGGTTACAATACAAAGAGCATTGATGGCCATTGCTGCGGGGTGGTTTACTGAAGCCGGGGGCATTTTCACCCTCCCGGGCAGACCACATTCGTCTACCTGGGCTGCAGGTAAAGCTCCGGCTGGCACAGAGGCAAAGAACCGCTGCGTGCAGCCACGTGCGAGGACACCGAATGAGCCAGCAAACACTTCTGGGTCCTGAGTTCAGTAAGGCGATTTTTTTCCTTCCAAACTGGAGCAAGAGGAAATTTGCTATACAAACGTATAATGTATTTTACACACGTTTCTAGGCGTAACTGATGTGAGCCTAAAAAAAAAAAATTTTGTTTTTTTGGCTCCAGGAGGTTAACCGTGGCGCAGGTTGGGTGTCACAGCAGTTTGTCACTGCTTAGGGAAGGAGAGAGCTGGGAAGCACCCACCTGAGCTCCCTCACAGGAGAGAAGGAGCCTCTTCTTCCCCAGGGGGATTTTGCTTTGCCCTGACGGGACCGGAGGACAGATGCCAGAGCATTTCACTCAGCACCTCGCATGCAGTGAGGGCAAATCCAAAGTTTGGGAGGCTCTGTCACACAGCTCTGTCACTCTGCCAGCGCAAATCATGCCTTCGAGAAAGGGCTGCAATTCTTTACAGCACTTGCATCAGGCAAATGCATTAATAGGGGGGAAAAGGCGACCGTTCGCACGCATGCTAGGATGCATTTCTCCTCCTTTGGCCGACCAGCTCCGGGAACATGCGGGGCTCGGATTCCTGGGGTTCCCCGTAAGCCAACACAGTTGCTGTGTTTAAATGAACATCTTTCCCCATGACTCCTTACTCAAGCCACGCAAAGCTGGAAGTGTGTCACTTCTTTGTGTCATGAGCTATTGCCTAACAGCTCACTTGAGCCTGCTCCTTTCCCCCCTCCCAGTCATCCTCTCTTTTTTTTTTTTTTTGCAGCGAGGCTGCCTCACTCCGTATGCACGTCCTGCCTCGGCGCTGGAGACAGATGCACTCACAGGGTGCTGACTCACGGACGCAGGCAGCTTAAACTCGGATTGCTAAAGCAGTTGCTGTCCCAGCTGTCCCTCTGCCCCCAGCCACAGCAAAGACAGCTGAACGACACGCAGCTCAACCCCTGAACCGCCACAGCACGCACCCTGCTGCGCGGGGGGGACCTGGAATCAGCCCCGGATGATTTTAAGCCGCCAGGCCCTAACGCGTAGGCGGCCAGGAGCTGCTCCGCGCGCGGTGCAGATGTTTCTGCCGTGAGCTGGAGACGTCCAGGGGAAGGGAGGAGCAAAGAGCTGGGAGCTCCAGGGGTGTCAGCCGGCTGCCTGGGTCCATGAGTCAAGCCGCTGACGCGTGGTAAAGCCACATGCTGCGCTACGCACAGCTCGCCCCGCGCTGCTCCGTCTGCAAGGGGTGGAAGGGGTAACGCAGTCCCCAGCCGGTCTCTGGCCTTTCGCAGGCAGGCAGCAAACAAAGCTGGCAAGCAGGGCAGTGGGATTATTTTACCATCTGTGCGTTAGAAACCGGCCCAGGAGTCACCAAGCTCGCTCCATGCAGGACATGGCTGCTTTGGCGTGCTAATGACTCCTGCCCGCTGTCAGCTGGGGCTGGATTTGAATCGGGGACGAGGAGGTGGAAAAAGCGTTCGCTTTCCTATCTCGGCAACCGCATCCTTTTAGCAGAAAGGCAGTTGAGGGAAGAATGAATCCTCATTTCAAAGAGCGCTTCCCATCTGCCGTTCCCAGGCTCGTCGCCCTCCACCAGGATGATGTGCAGCTGGCACCGGGCTGGGGCGGCCGGCAGCCCTGCGCAGCCAGCCCGCGGCGGGGCAGTCCCCCGCCTGCTCCCGGAGGGCTCGGCAGGGCCTGCCGAGGCAGGGGGGTAGGAGAATATATTTTGCACATTTCAGAAAGGAAGCCTGGGACCCGGTATCTCATTCGAGAAAGTAATCATGGACTTAATTGCATTTTGCTGCGGAGTTGCCTTAACATCAAAGGAAAATCAACAGGGATTGTTCAACATCAAGACTAATCTCACATATGGAGCTTACTGAACACAGGAACCACGTTTTTGCTGGCTCAAGGTGAAACGCTGGGCTAAATTCTCCTTCAGCTGCGAGAAAAGCCCTAGGCACGCTCATCCTGCATTATTCCAATTGTAAAGAGCTTCAATTATACACACATAACCTTCCTCTTCCTTCTACGGCAGCGTCGCAATGCAACAGTGTCTCGTTATGATCAAACTCCTCTTTTATGGCTATAGGAATATGTGGAAGTCTTCTACCCTCATTACACAAATGACTTCTTGGCAGCTTTTTTTTGTTTTTTTTTGTTTTTAAAGAAACTACCCACAATTGGTAACAAAACCACGTTTTATCTGTCGCTGAGGAAAAGCTGTGACTGACACCTGAGCGTGTCCTCAGCAACCGCAAGCCTGCATGTATAGGGCAGGTCCTATGCATTTAAGCAACTACAGCAACTCACCACTCCCTCTGCCTCACACTGAATCACAGCCTTGCTTCTGCTTACAAACTTGCTTGCTAATCAGACATTTAATACTATTTATGCATAGGGAGGAAATATATCATTCCTTTATTGGGATAAAAAATGATACTAAAGAGCAGGTCAAGTTCCAAATCCAGCAGTAGATTTTAACCAATGTTGTTCCCTTTTTTTTCTTTCTTTTTTTTTTTTTCTTTTAACAGCTGTAGCTGTGCACAGATGGAAAAACATTTGGTCAGAAAGCAGCAAATTAGTGTTTTCGGGCTAGAATTCTGCTCCCACCGCTCCTCCATTTCCATGCAGCTCACACCGCTTTATTTCTTCTTAGCATTGACATTTTTGCACACCCAATTCATGCCGTCCTTTAGACAGAGAAAGGCAGTGTTAGTTGAGCGAAGGGAAGAGGAATCCCCCAGTCCCACCCGACTCCGTGCCGCAGGCACCGCGCTCTGCCTCCTCAGCTACCCCACGCCTGCCCTCCTCGCCCCAAAAACGCCACGGGTAAAAGACAAGCGCTTCGTTGCTCGGTGGGTGTTGCACAGAGGGGTCATTAAATCCTTCTTCTGCCCATAAAAAGCATCACCGTCTCATCATGTCACTATGTCCCTTCAAGGAAGGATCGCTTTGCAGTTAAGGTATGTCAGCAGCGGACCGAGGCTCAATTCCAGGTTCGGATGATTTGTGTAACCTTGGGCACGTCACCTTATCTTTGAGACCGGGCACTCGAGGCTGTTTGTTACACAGCCAGCTCTAACATGGCTCTGATTCTCTGCTCAGCTGCAAGCTTCCTGCACGTCCCTGGTCAAATCACATCCTCTCAGATGGACGAAAGCCACCGAAATAACTGGCTGTGGGCTCTGCTCCCCGTGCCGCGGGGCCCTCACAGAAAAGAGGCGCTGGGGGATCCCACCGGGTTTCGGTGAGAATAGGGGTGGTCAAGTTTTGGGATGCTGATACACTCGTTAGGGTGCCCCCGTAAAAACGTGTGCAGCGTCTCTGACCGCTGCAAGCTGTAGGGTAGCCCTTCTGCTGCGAAGAACTGAGCATGAGTTTTTGCTGAGGTTCCACAATGGGATATGCTACTGAAGGGCAAAGCGACATTTTGTCTGCTCCTGTCACTATCTGCTGTGAGACAAGCAGAAGGGGGGGGCAAGATGCACGGTCTCCTCGTGTTTGTGTCCTGTCAAATCCACCGCCTCCACCCCGTCTACAAGGTATCTCTGCTGGCAGGGAGGCTTTTGTGGAAGGGAGGGGAGCTGCACGTCTCTGTGCTTGCAAACTGGGCTAAAGTCACCTTGCAGTTCTGGAGGGATTTCACTGTGTTATGTTCAGTGGTCAGTTTGGGATCATTTTGGGTGAGCCAAGCCCCACCAGTGTGCCTCCACGTTGCCCCCCTCAGCCACAAAGGTGGTGGCCACGTCAGAGGGGAGCTGAAGAGTAAGGAGAGAGAGAGAGGGAGTCCCCAGGGCTTAATCAGAAGCAGGTTCTCACTTGCAAATACCAATTTGCCGTGATTGTCGTGCTACGTGACACTTCTTATCTGAAGGGGAGCGGCAACTTTTGAAATTGGCCCTTGTTGCTGCGTTAAATAAAGAATTGGCGAGCCCAGTTTGTGCCGGGGTGCACAGGAGGCCCAGTACTAATAACACTTCTAACTCTAACCTCGGGGAGGGCTGATGTCTCCAGTTTCATTTATTTATCTCCGCAGCAGAGATCGGTGTAAAACAAATTGTCTGAAATCCTCAGAGCAAATGGGAAAAGAAGAGAGGTAGATTCATTTTAAGGCCCAGTAGCTTTGTGTCTTCCCCTTTCAATAACACTGATAACCTAGGTGTAAAACATGTAATGCCTTAAGCAATCAATAGCGCGGTTTAAAGCTTATCACTTTAGAGAGAGAGGGAGCGAGCGATTCCCAGCATGTGGAATGCTAGGGCTTAACAATGGGGCTAGGAGGAGAGGTGTCAAGCCTTTGGCTTGATTGTGTGCTTTAGAAATCTGCATGATTGCCTGCAAAGAGTAAAAATAAATAAATAACTAAAAATGCTCCCACAATGATTTCAGCTTCCCCTGCCTCGGAAGCAATAATCACATTTGCACACATCATGGCATACAAGGCAAGCAGAGCTCCTCATTCATTTTGAATGTAGGTTTATTTGCTGAACCAGAACAGCTGAGACAGCTTAAAGTAATAAATATCAGCTGACACCCTCTGCTATTCAGCACAGTAATCCCAGAAACAATACATCACTGCAAAACAACAAACACGCATCCTATCTTCTACCTAATCTGACCACAACCTGAATTCACAGTGATTAAAACTCTGCCTGCTGCCATTAGGGAGCTTGAGAAGGGGAAAGGCAGACCATTTTAGCACCAGTGCGGTGAGGGTCGTAAAGCAGAGTTTATGATGGGATTTACCATGGCTGGGAGCCTGGCTGCATCAAGTATATAACGAGGGCAAAAGAATGACATAGCAAAATGCAAGAGGAAAGGTGAACTCCAAACAGGCTTGAAATACGTAAGTAGGTCACCGAACTTTTAAAGCAGGAATTGATTTTAAAACTCTCTTCTGACACGAGATAATTGGCAGGAAAAATCGCATTTAATTGTAAATATCTCCCTGCCTGACAGTGGTAAAGAGAAAATGAGTGTGTCTAGCTCTAAGCGTGATGTATCAGAGAGGTATGTGTGAGATACTCTGCTCATCTTCAGCCACACTGCAACTACCTCTGTGGCTTCTGGTGCACCTTTGTCAGGGCGCATGTCTTCTGCAGTATCCCCAAATGCTTTGGAGAACAGCGAATGCAGTGGAAGGCGAAAGAAACCAAAAGGTATGTTTGCAGTTTCTCTACCTAAGATGTGAAGCTGGACAGGGGGTTGGTAAGGCAGAGAAATCC
This sequence comes from Cygnus olor, assembly GCF_009769625.2. Classification (NCBI taxonomy): domain Eukaryota; kingdom Metazoa; phylum Chordata; class Aves; order Anseriformes; family Anatidae; genus Cygnus; species Cygnus olor. The sequence continues at coordinate 24,561,750 of NC_049175.1, forward strand.
AGAGAAGCTGCTGTAAACACAAAGAGCTGCTGTGGGGAAAGCACACGGGAAGGAGGAAACGATGCTTGAAAGAGTCAAGCCCACAAGGAGTCAACTGCTGTCATCCTTTGTCCCTACACGTTCTGTCCCTATATCTGCATGCTTAAAAGATGGCTCTGTGCAGAAAGTACAATCCCTACAGTAACATTTAGATCTTGATAGATGTCCTTGGGCTGCTTTGTTGAGACACAGAAGCGTTGGCAGGTATTCTGAGGATGGAGACGGATACAATATTAGTATTCCAGCCTCAAGTCAACCATGGGAAAACTTAGCCAGGGAAAGATTTCAGATCTTTCAGCTTCAGCTCTCTCAGCTCCTTAACAAGCAGCTAGTAAACTTTACCAAAGCAAAGAGAGAGAACTCCAGGGAAGAAGATAATGCTCCTTGCAGAGAAATGCTGCCTGGCACAACCCCGCCTTGCTGCAGTCACATCTGCTGTTGCGCCAGGGGAGTTGTACTGTGCACCCTTTGGGAGAGAGCTGCTAGAGCCTCCCCCAGGAGAAATACAAAGTCCTGCTCGAGATTAGCCCACTGCTTGCTTATTCTCCGCATTATCAGCTCTGCGGCTATGGGAGTGAAGTAATCTGACTTCAAACACAGGGAACAAGTCCCTTCCACCCCAGAAAAAGCCTCCCGATTTCTGCTCCCCTGTAAGCCAGGGATCAGGCAAGGCCACAAACTTGTGACCCCTAATGTGACCTTAAGGACAGCAAAGCTTAATCCTTTCATGTAATCCTCTGTCTGCCATAATAAATTGGGTCAGGCGAGTGCAAAATTCTCCATCTCTAGCATTTTTGGTGTATGTTATTTTAACTGTCACTTTCTTCTCTCTCTGCACAGCTAGGACTGTGCCTTCATTATCTGTCATTTCTTTGTACCTCCAGTCATCGCACAGGCAGGCTTTTACAGGCTCCCACAAGTACATCATCCGTTGTTTTTTTTGCCTGGGTGCAAGCTTTTCTTTTGTCCTCTGAGACCTTGTATCCCTGATGCAGCTTTGTAGACTCTCTTCTTACCCTGCTTAAAAATCACAAGACTTTGCCCTGTAATCTGGAAATATCGCTGCTTTTCCTCACCATCAACTGGCTCTGCCTGCCCCAGGAGAGCTGCAGTCGTCAAAATTGGTTTTAAATCACATTTACAAGTAGCCCCAGAACCTTGTTAAGATGTGGAGGAACTCTGGGTAGCCTGCTGTGGCAAAGACATCTTTAAGACAAAACCTAGCTCAGAGGATACAACACAGATGATTGTCGGGAGCCCTGTGCTCGATCTTGCCCCTGTGAAAGTGCTGAATGGCAGCACCAGCACAACGCAGGGCTCGGGCTCCCTTCTCATCTAGGTTGAAACAGCCAGGGAGGAGAAAGCGGCTCAGCCTTTCCCACAGTCCTTTGGGCCGGAGCAGCTCTGGCATAAATTAGAGAAGTTTAGTGGCTACTCTCATTTCCACTGGCTTTTAATGGTCTCCAGGGGACCATTATGCTTGGGAGACTCTGGACACAATATGCTGCAGCATCGTTCTGGAGGATGATTCCTCAGGGCACGCTGAGCTCCTGCTGCCTTGATCGGAGACTTGCTTCAAACAAGAAACGAGCTGCAGAGCACGGAGCGCTCCAAAGGCTTGACTCATGTTTAATACACGCCCTGGCCCCTAAGTAGCACCTCCAGCAAGAGGGCAGGCAGTAAAGCAGAGGAGTCCTTTCTGCTTTCACCCCACCCTGGCTGGCTGGGGTGGAACGGGCAGAGCTTTTGCACGCCAAGGACTACAACTGGAGATCTGGTCGGAGAGCGCAACCCCAAGAGAGCCTACGTGGCAGCGGAGAGCTGCTGTGAGGCAGGAGCTCTCTTGCATCTCTCTGCTAGCATCAGCGATCGCCTCCCTCGTTTGTTGTACCACGTGCAAGGGTCTCAGTGTAAGTGGGAATGGGATGCTGCTCCAGAGGCACGGCCCAAGGGGCTGTGGCAGGGAGAAAAGGCTTTCCTGCTCTCCTAACTAGGTCTGAAGGTCAAAATCAGACCCAAGCAGACGGCTTGCTTGAAATAGCCCTTAAGCACGAGGGACGCTGCTCCTCTCTCAATGGCACTACGAAGTCTGATTAAGAAGACAAGTGCTGCCCATGGTTTCAGTTAGGAGGTAATGAAGTCTTCAGCTGGCATAATGGGGGACGCCAGCTGGCTTCTGCAGGGGAAAACTCTACACAGAATTTCCAGTTAACCCAGTCACCTCTCTTCTGAGCCTGCCCAGGACGTTGCTGGGCCCCTCTCCCCTAGTCCCCAACGGTGTGTTTTAAAAGAGAAGATGACAATATGGATTCCCTCCTTAATTAACAGTTTTATTAAATAACCTATTTCAAACAATAGTTAAATTCTCTAAATTTATATCATTCTATTAACCATAATCTAATCTCATTAACCTTGAAATCCCCAGTCTTAACTACCCAATTCTATACACCATGGTGCTAGCAGCTAAACTAATTAAATGACCTTCAAACTATTTCTCCTTCATCTGTTGGTGTTATTTATCTTTCCTCATTGCTCTTCCTTCAAGCTATCACAAAAATCTTCCCCTATGAACTCTGTTCATGCATGTGCTCAGTGCTAGATATGCCACCACTCTTACTGTCAAAATCCTTCAGTGATGTCTCCGATTCTGCTCTAGCTCATGTATTCCGTCAGCAGCGATGGGTAGCGTGCTCGCCGCTCAGCTTTCATTCTGAATACCTGATGCTTCCCCATCTTCATTTACTTTTCTGTCACTCGTTGTCATTTCCCAAAGAAGTCCTTAAAGCAGTGACCTGAGATTTAACTACACATAGAGAGCTCCCTTTCTGAGCCACTGGTATCGTGTGCCACGGTCCTCAAAACCTTCTTTCTTAATCTCACTCTTTAAACATTTTTTTTTCTTTGATTGCCCTAAATTTTGAGTATGTTAACCTCTCCTGAGAGTTCAAGGGATGAAGATGTTGTTTCTTCCTGGGCTGATCCAGTTGCACCTAAAATCCTTTAGTTTAAAAGCCATCCCACAGAACATTTTGTTCAATGAATCTGCAAGCAAAGGGAGAGCTTGGCATCCTTGCTGCCTGATTTGACAGGGCTGGAGTTAAAGCAGAAGATATATGTAAGGGCTTTTTTTCTATAAGCTGCAGAGAGTTTGTAACTTACCTGACCTTTCTGCAACAATCATTTATGGAATAAGCTGCAGTATTTAGGGCAGGGAGACTAGGGACAACAAAACAGGATGTTATCTGGCCTGCATCTAAATTAATTTGTCTAGATAAGCATGATAAACGAAGTATATATGGCTGCAAATACTTTTATTTAGCTCTTGTCTTCTGTTTTCTGGAAGTAAGAACAGAAATGGATATAATTTTTCTTGTTGAGGATATTGGGCTTTGTATTTTACTCATCTGAATGTGTAGAGATACACTGTACTTCAAGGACAGGGCACAGAAAGAAGGACCTAACAACAAATAAGCGGCCAGGGCACTTCAGAGAGCCCATAGATCAGTTTGGGAAGGAGGCTTTTGTCAAAGCTCATCAACAGGAAGCGCTGTTATCTATCATTTAGTTCCTTCACGTCCCTGAATTTCACCCACCATTCTACTGCCTCTTCACAGCTGGGGAGCTAGCTTGGGCTTACATAAAGTAGGGGAGGGTCTGGAGGAAGGAAGGAGGTAACCTGCACTTGTCTGCAAGCCTTTGAACTGCAGCCTCACTTTCTTGATCCTGATCACATTTCTTTGGACTTGAACATACGCTGCCACCGAGGAATGTATTTCCCTCGAAGACCACAGCTTCAAAATAAAGATTACAGAGCTGGAGGTTTTTACAAGGTTGGTTACAACAATTTGTATCTTAGCTAACTAAATAGAGGCTCTTTGAAGGACGCCATCTGCTGCGTTTAGGTCTAAATGTTAGGTTAAGAATTTCAAAGCAGAACTGCTGCAGTGGGTCACGCCAGGGGTCCCTCCAGGCCAGCATGGCCTTTCGGGATGCCAAGGGAAAGGAAATGTAGGAACAGGGTCTCCCTTGCTCAGTTCTTCCCTCCCAGTCCATGGCCTAAGCTGCTTCTCATTAAAAAGCTATCTCCAGATCTTGGTGAGCAGCAGTTATCTGAAGATGATTCTCAGATAACTTCTTCTTTAGAAATTGCTTAGTATTTTTCTGAACCAACTGATACCTTTGGTCTCCTCCACATTCTGTGCCGATGAGATCCACAATTCAATTATGCAGCGAGCAAAGAAGCAGTTTTTATTCCTTTTAAAAGGCTGTCTGATTATTTCATTAAGATCGCCCTTTCTCTAGCAATGTGAAAAATAGTGTACGGTCTATCTGCCATTTTAAAGCCTTATTTTACAAATTCTGAAGACATTCCCACTCTGTCCTCTCCCTTCCAAGCTGCAAGTCCTAATCCTTTTATTCTCCCTGTTTACAGATGCCACTCCGTACTGCTGATCATTCTCAAAAGAAGATCCTCAAATCTCTCACACTTCTGAGCAGGTATGTGGACAATTTTTCCTGATGAGGGCAGTTAAGCATTGGATGAGGTTACGTAGAGAGACTGGGGAATCTCTCTGCTTATTTACGGCCTGGGTGGACGAGGCCTTCAGCGACCTCTGCTACACTTGTAGTTATCCCTGCTTTAAGGAGGAGGTTGGTTTGAAGATGTCCTGAAGACCCTTTAACCTAACTTCTTCTTTGACTCTGATTTTACTACTACAAAAGTCTTTATAGATGGGAACAGAGGCAGAAAGGAATGTCACGTTCAAGGCTGGGAGCCACTATGCTTTTATTCTGCTACATAAGAGATGTTTTCTGGAAAGTTTCTTATTTGGTTTCTGGTAATTCCCTAGCATTTGATTTTCCTTTTTGGCCTTTGATGAGCACTAAGCTGCTGTTCCCAATGATCTGCTCTCTGAGTAATGGCAGCTAATTTTGAGCCCATCACTGTAAGTGTATAGTTAGGGATGTTGTTCCTCTTGTGCATCATTTTGCACTTGTCAACACTGAATTTCATCTGCCATTTTACTGCCCACTCAGTGTTGTGGGCTTCTTCTGCGACTTTTCATACTCAGCTTGAGATCTGACTATCTTGAATATCTCTGTAGCATCTGCAAATAGGGTTTTACTGAATTTGCAACTTAGATAAGTATCTTCATGATTCTGTTTCTTTAAGTATCAGTGAAGGGAGTAATCCTGCCTGCTCCGACTGGGAGCACTGCAAATATTTCATTAATTCAGGAAAGCCTAAGAGTGAAATAAACAAACCTAGGTCCCATTTACATTACAAAGAGCTACTCTACTGCAGAAACTGGCTACAGCACAGCAGCACAAGTCTCAGCTACTACAGTGCAGCACAGGAACACAGCTCAGTGCCCCCCCCCCAGTGCAGGTTTTTGCTGCCCCACACGCTGCCATTAGATAGAAGTGGTCTTTGCCCCATGTGCAGCTCTTGTGTTTCTCTGGACCAGAAAAATTGATCGCTTTCTCTCTGGCGCTGAGCAAACGCCAAATGACATTAGTAGTGAAGGTAAATCAGATTTCTAAAGTGCACACTTGTAACAGTCAAAGGGGTTAATAGTAAAAGGCGATTTGTTTTGTGAAAATGATTAACCTGACAGCAGTCTCTTTAAAATAAATCAATGTCTTCATTTGGCCCGGCCAAGGGGTCCCGGGTGGGGAGGTGCTGGCTCCCCTTTCCTAGGGATGGAGAGACCTCAGGGGCCCGTAGCTCCCCCTCCCCTTCGCACGGGCGATGAGATATGCACCCCCCGTGCTGTGCGCAGCGCGGGTTTGGCTGCGCTGACCCTCTTTCGCGACGCAGCCGGTCCAGCCCCACCCTGCAGATCAACAGACAAGGAGCTCTCTCTCTCGCAGATGGCCTGCTGGCACAGCAAGCCTTCTCCAGAGCCTCACCTGTACTCCCTCTCCAGAAAGAGCCGAACAAGACTGGATCTGCCAGACTCTGTCACGGATTGTGTGTAGGTTCAGTCCCTCGGCAATCTCTGAAGCAGGGGCAGCCGTCAGCAAATCCTGCTTGTTAGCGAATATGAGCACGGGGACTCCACTAAGCTTTTCTTCATCCAAAAGCTCAGCCAGCTCCTATATCATTTACAAGGGAGTAGGGTGGGGGGAAGACAGAGAGAGGGAAGGGAAGAAAACCTTCAACCACCAGTGGCTGTCTCTAATTAGAAATATATTTAGGGCAAACGCTGGAAGAGTGTGTTCCAGTGAAACTTAGATCTTATTATAAGAGAGCAAAAATGTATACAATCATCTGTGCCCAAGGTTCAAAAGCTATTTCTTCCAATTACAGGTTACAAAAATCTTCATCTTAGTCTGAAATTAGCAGTTGCCTTAAAGGCTACAACTCTGTGTTTTACCAGTCTCTGCTCCTCAGAGACCAAAACTGATGAAACAGCAAAAAACATGTAAATTGGCAGTATGAAGAGTTTGTTTTAAGTTACTGCCTGACTGGCATTTGTACCTGAGCAGCCGCTGACACAAGCCCTGATATCTTCGCTAATAATGAGTTTCGGGGTTTTGTTCCAAGTACTATAAGCAGCAATTTGAGTGGCAGAGGGCTTTTTCTTTTTCCTTTTTTTTTTTTTTTTTTTCCCTCCCAGAAATGGAAATCCCACAAGAAAGTGGCAATGCTTTTGAAAGCATTGGCTAGCTGAAGACAAGCTAGATCAGCTTTATTCGCTGGATTTTGGCTCCATATGTGCAGCACACATTGGGTGGCATCCTGAGAAATGGGCTTGTTCATTTAAAAGTGGGTGACTTAAAGAGAGTCTTTTAATAGCTCAAATCTGAATCTGCAGTAGATCAACGATGGCTGAAATACTTCATGTCTAGCGTTGTGCAATGGCCTCATGTGAAACGAGCACAGTCTCAAGTCACTTCCCCATGTGAACATATGGCAAGCCCAGCAGAACTTGAACCTGCAGGGACTGCTGGCGTTGCAGACAGATGAGCAGATGAGATTTCTGTGGGCTCCTTATTTAGCTGGAAGGGTCTCACTTTCAGATACTGTCCTCACATCTTTCATCCCCCTGACTAGAAACTTTTGAATTAAATGAGTGCAGCCAGGGAGATGCTAAACTGCAGCGGTAATCTGACTCCATCCCCCCAAAAGCAATGCTTGGTTTGGAAAACAGGACAAGAGAATGGAGTTATAAACAGAGTTGGCTGGGAATTTTTCAACAAAATAGGTCTTTCATCTGACACGTCTGATTTATTGAAACCAAATTGTTTGTGGAAATGTGAGGGGTCCAGGCTGAACCCGCCTGACTCAGGCAAGTGCTCTAAGCTTCTGCTTCCTCTCTTTTGCCTAATGAATATTTAATTGCTGATATAAAATGAAACAGCACCAACAGGAGAGTCTCCCCACCCCTAGAGTAACCAGCAGTCCTGCTGTTAGGGTGTGCCCTTGAGAATTGAGAGACAAAAGATCAAGTGCCTCCTTCAAATCGGGCAGAACAGAGGGCTTTAACCTAAATCTCTCACTTCTGACTTTCCCATTTCATGGGGGTGAATCTGTTGCAAGCTATTTCGGGACGCTGTCACTTTCTGAATTTTACAAAAGTCCTATTTTTGTTCCATCCTAAAACACAAAATGTTACAAAACATCAAAACTTTGCAAAACAGAAATCGTATTTTCTAGCCAGTCCTAGTTACAAAGTTCCTGTTTTTTTTTTTTTCAATTACGTCCAAAAGACAATCAAGTCAATATGATTTCCATTTCAGCTTTGTAAATAAGAAAATAAGATTCCTCAGGGTCTTGGTTTGGCAAGGTTTAAAGGACTTAGAGAAGTTTTTGCTTTCAGTATTGGGCTCCGTTTGCTATTATTGTATAATTTTAATGAAAACTGTTCTATTTAAACAGAATTAGGCTACCTATATTCCTTGTTTCCCATCTACCAAAATAATCTGCATTGATGTTGAAAGGCAAGTCTCTCTTGAAATGCAAATTTCCCTCATAAACAACAAAATCATCCTCCTAACTTTTGTGAGCAAGGGGCACTCAGAAGCGCTGAGTTACTTCAAAGGAAGCTGGGCATAAGAAACTCACCTGACCCGTTTCTTCAAACCTCTTCCTATCTGCACTGTCAATGACATAGATCTGAAAAAGAAATGAGGGGAAAAAGTTACTTTTCCCAGATGGTATTCTTCCACACTAGCGTGTGCTTAAATGAGTTGAGCCTAATAATTATGCTTCGGGGCATAAAGATGCTTGGTATTATTTATACAGCAAATGTTGACAAAACTTTGTGACATTCGGAGAGGCGAGGAACCACCTTTTTAAAAGCCAGAGGGAGCGGACAGCCATGTGGTTGGGATCAGAAAGGAGCTGGCGGCAGTACTGGGAATGCTCTTACTGCCTCCGTGGTATCTATTACCTGAAGAGAACGGGAGACCACCCAGCATCTTTAGTTACGACCAGCTTACAGGCTGAAGCTGAGCAGAGGATGGCAAAACGTGGGGAGCCAGACGTGGCCATTCACCCCAGTAAACGTGGTGTCCAAGCACTGCACTGATGTGAACAGGCCATGCTGCCCTCTAGCAGGACACATCGCCTCCTCGTAAGCCACCAAGGCACATAATGGCACTCAGGGGACAGAGGAAGCACGAATATATTGGGGACAGTGAGTTTCTCTCCTACTGCAACCTCCTGGAACAGGTGGGCAGGGATGACGGCTGGATCCTGCTTGCAAGACTCTGTCTTCAGCTGCCAGCCTGTTTACCAGGACGGTGGAGGAGACGGGGAGCAGCTGGCTCACCAAGCGTGGCCACACAGTCCTGCCACCCCCTCGGAGCTGGGCACCACATCCCGCAGTCCACGAGGAGGTCCCAGCCAGACATCTGTCCCCTGGTAGCAGAAGGGTGGTTCTCCAGCCTGCGGGCTCCCTGCCTTGGCAGGGGGTCTCCACCGCCTCCGAGCAGCATTCCATGTGCTGATTTCCTTCTGGAAATGCAAAGGAGCTTTCCAACAGAGGCAGCTCTCAGTCTGCCCAGGCTAAAAGGCTCCTTGAAGGCCCTCCTAGATAAGTAATTACTAAGTCCAGCCACCCTCCCTCCCTGCAGCAATACCATTGCAGTTCAGCATGCACACATACCAAGCCACATTTAAAGAAACTGGGGAACCTCGATACTCAGGCAAGAATCTCCTGGCACCCCTTTTTCATTACTTGTGAAGGTTTTTGAAGGAGAAGGATGCCGGGGCAGCAGACAGGGCCAGGACTGGTGACAAACACAGAGCCTTTTGCTTCCAGTCCCTGCCATTCTCCATCAGCGCTGACTGAAGACGTTAGCATGTCATATGCATGCTCTGGTGGCTTACAGGGAGCAAGTGTCAGCCTCGTTTTGAGGGAATAGATGAGCACAGCACCCCGCCATCAAGATAAATGGCATCCTCCCAGGCAGTCTCAGCATCAAGACTCCAGACTTCCAGGATATTTTTGACCAAATAGTTGGGGGAGGGAAGATCTCCAGCAGCAATGTCTACTAAACTGTAGGCACTCCCTTAATGAGCAGTGCTGGGGTTGTTTAAAACAGGACCAAACGCACATCGAGAGAATCTGCACGCCAGGCTTGAGAAGGAGGAAAACCAGCAACCTCGCAGGCCTCTGCTGATCGCTTGGGGTCTGTCGTCCTGCCAAGGGCAGGCTGATGCGTGCTGACAGAGGCTGGGGGATACGCGGCGGGGCTGGACGCAGCTGCACGGGGACGTGGCAGCAGCGCACGTGCCCAGTGCCACGTGAGGGGGAAAGGCCCACGGGCATGCGTGGCAGCCTCTCCCCGCAGTGTGATCCCAAGTACGCGCAGCGATACTGCACCAGCTGCTCCCGTCCTCCCTGCCCCTCCCAAGCACCCACCCCTGCGCATCCCATTCGGGGTAGGAAGCACAAACCGAAAGAAAGGAAGAAGCTGCAGGCTGGCGGTTGTGAAAACTGACTGTCATCTTCCCTCCTTCAGGACGTCTCAGGGGAAGCTTAGCAACACACGGATGTAATGCTCATGTGAGTATTTTCACTGTGCTGCTTCTCATCTGAGAGGTGGCACCTCCCCTATTACGGTGCTTCTCTAACTGGCACAGAAGAGCCCCGAGTCCCAGCCAGCCAGGCTTTCTCTCCGTTCCTTGCTAGGGAGCTATCTTGCAAGATAAGAATTGGAGACAACGGCGCTCAGGGCAAAAGCCACAGAAGCACAGCGCAGAGAAGGTAAAGTATGTGCGGAGTGCCTACTTCCAAACCAGAAAGCACTGTGCCAAATAGCTGCAGGTGCCTGTCTGAATACGCAATCAGCCAGATATCCACACCTTATTTGCCTGGGTTAAGCTTCCAAATATCACAGGTGTGTGATGCAAGACCGAGCTCTCATTCAAAGGCACCTGCATGGATTTGAATTTGCAATCGCTTCCTGCTTTTTAATACCCTTTAGAGGGTCCTTTCTGCTTTCTGCAATATAGTTTAGGAGAAGACAGAAGCAGGGGGTCCTGGGAACTGTGGCGTATCTTATTTCTATCTTCCTTCTACAGCCAGGCCCACACAAGATCTTGTTTCTGGCCGTAGTGTTTTGTCGCATGGTTCACCAGTTTGAACAGCCCTTGAGTACATTGTACTGGAGCTCGAGAAAGAAATTCCTGTAAAGTTGGGTGCCTCCTTTGAGCAACAGGCCAAAACAAAACCTGGAGTAAGTGGGCTGGGGAGAAATTGCAAGCAGCGGGGCTGGATGAGGAAATAGTATGAGGGATAAGTTAGCTCATTTTACAGAGGCGTGACGTCCACCAGGTTTGTGAGAGGGGATAAATTACCGGTTGTAAGGGGTGCGAGGGCTGGCAGGAGGGCTCAATCCTATCCTTTCAGCTGCTATCCCAGTTTTGATGTGTTTGGACATGGCAAAGCACTGCACTGACACGCAGACAGCTCCCAGTCTGGGACTGGCTGCCAGCTGGCCATCAGGGAACGCAGGCAGGAGAGCTCAGGTCCACATGCACACTTCTCATTCCCTCTCTGAATTCACTCTGCTGCTTCCCCCAAACTGACTCCGCTTCTACCTATTTTCTTACTCGTATGAAAAGGTTTTCTCTGTGCATCGCTTTAGCTGGGAAGGGAGGAGGATAGGGAACGCAACTGCTTTCATTTCCTTCAGCCTTAAAATTCATCTTTATTTCTCCCATGCGGCGCACCCTGGGAAGGGGGGAAGCCCACAGACCAGCACAGTTCATTGTTTTTGCCAGCAGACTCCCAGATAGTGTTTTGCAGTTGCGCAGTCTCTGCAGCCTGAGCAATGCTGTAGCAGAGACAAAGATCCCCTAGCTGCTGCTTTGCGGTGTCGACTTTGATTTGCAAACCTACGGCCTCCCCACCGCATGCAGCTGCAGAGCCTGGACTCAGTGGGCCTGATCACCTCACAGCCGTGCCGTGCTCCCCTTCCTGACGGCCACAGAGGGGTACGTGACATTTGTCCTGCTGGCTTTTCAAACACAGATCTTCCCCCTAGGAAGATCGCACCATTGCTCTTTGCAAAAGCCACTGCCCAGGTTTATGCCACGGTGGTTGACCTCAAACATCAGATTAGAAATTAACGCTGAAAAAGGGGAATCTGCAGAGAGACTGCTGGGGACTTTTCAGTCGCATTTAAATAACAGCTTTGTTTGGACAATGTTTTCTAAGCCTGCAGGTACTGCCTGGCCCTTCCAGACACGAGCCTTGGAGCAAAGGGTCCTGTTCCTAGCAGCACTGATCCTTCTGTGGAAGTGCACTGAAGCTCTCAGCACGTTGGTGAGTATGTGTGTGACAGAAGGGAGGAAGGGCGTCTTTCAGAGCGAGCTTCCTGCTTTCCCATGGGAGCCTGCAGACCTTGCTCAGAGCGGCCTTTTCTCTGCTCCCACTGGCAACGCTGCTCGGCAGGAGGGTGGGCCTGGAGCCCCCAGCCCGCCATGCGTGGCTGACTTTTAGAGGTGCTCTTTGAAACTAGTCAGAACTCACTCGGAGGGTCCCAGGGTAACGTGCTCTGGCACGGTCCTGCGGCGTAATTACAATTGTAGTAAACTGTAGCAAATTGTAAGGTAATTGCAGCTAAGACGTCAAAAACATTAAAGGACAGTCTCATGATCAAAGGACCAAAGGAAAAGACAAGGGGTCTCTCTGTGCCCCTCAGCCAGAAGCCTTCCTATCTGATGCCAGATGTGACGCTGAATTCTTCCATGCCTCAGTTTCTCCAGCTATGAAACAAAGGCACCACACCGACCTGCCGCTGTACGCGAGGCTCACGTCACTAATACCCACGACAAGCCTTCGGAGCCTCCAGTGAAAGGAGCTACAGATGGGCAAACGAAAAGTTATTAATGTGCGTTCAGGTGAAAGAGCCTGAGATGAGAGGAAAGGAACTGGCTAGCTCTAACCAGCCCCATCCTGTGAAAGTCAAAACATAGAACTGCATGATTTCTCCAAACATCACTGTATTTTTCTTACTGCACCCAACCAATCTTGCCATTTTCCTCAGAATAACTCCTGTTACAATGGCAATGGTGTTGCTGAGGACTGGGACATTACATTGCTTGTTCCTGAATTTCTGGCCAAGATCTTGGAAAGCCATTGCATGAACACAGCATTCAGCTGCAGCCAATACTCACAAGGATATCAGTGTTTTCAAAATAGTTCCTCCAGTACGGCCTGATCTTCCTCTGTCCGCCTATGTCCCATACGTTCAGCTTGAAGCCCTGGGACTGTACGCTTTTGATGTTAAAGCCCTGGAAAGAGCAGAAACAAAGCCACATAGAGCATAAACCTGAACGGCTGGATCACGTTCACAGGCAGAACATTAACGCCTTATGCATCCCGTGCCTGCAACGTGCAGCGAGGTGGGCCAGGCAGCCACAAAGATGGATCGGCTGCAGGAGAGGCACCGGCGAAAGCAAACACAGACGCCAAGCCATCAGCTCGCCTGCGCTCCTGGGTCAAGGGTTGATGCTGTCATGGCTACGGAAACGTATGATGCAGTTAGTGCCCTGGGAAGGCTCAGCAGGGTGGGTGCAGGAAGAGGTGGGAGAGCTGCAGATAAGGAGAAAACAAGGGCACTGTGAGAAGCAGGACCGAGCCTGTGAAAGCTGAGTAGAGTCCTAGCTAACACGAAGCCAGAGGTCTCAGCTCAATTCGACACGACACAACTAATGCCAGGCTTAAAAGAGCAACAGCTGCATGTCTGAAGGGTCCATTTCATCAATTAAAGCACCAATTGAAAGGGCATTCAAGTAGAAAAACAGGATGTGGCGTGGGCTGGCAACGTGCTGCCACACCACCCAGGGGACTGGGGCTTGGAATCGGGGTGTCGGGGCTGGGAGCTTTGCGAGGCAGCTATGGGGTGGGGGAAGCATCTCCCACAGCTCTCTAGCAACCTCCTCTGGTCAACACAGGAGCAATGCTGCAGCACTCCTGATGGGTGACGTCCTTCTCCCCAACCCCGAGCTCAAAGAAAGGGGGCCAGAGGCATCGGAGAGGCAGCGATGGAATATGCGAGACGCTTGGAGCTGGACGGGTGAAAGATGCAGGGAGACGGGGACACGCCCAACGCTACAGCGTCCCCTGCCCACGCCCGGTGGTTGGTGCGGACAAACGGGAGCTATGGCTCATCCACGTAACACCAGCGTGACCCAAAAGCCTTCTGCAGAACTTCACGGCACACGTTCACATTTGCACTACCTGGCAGATCTGGCCTGGTGCTCTCTGGCTCGTTCAGGGAGCCTCCTCTTACGGAGGCAACTCAGAAACTTAAATGGGGCACCGGACTCCGGTTTGTAGAGTTTTGGAAAGCAAGTGGGACCACAAGAACTGCCTTGGGCAGGGAAAGGCCTTCCTCACCTGTGTTGGTGTGATGTGGCTGATGTCCTCCGATGCCAACTGTTTCAGGAGTGTGGTCTTGCCTGCATTATCCAGTCCCAAGAGGAGGATCCTTACCTCCTGGTCTGGGGTGCTCTTCAGTTTACGCAGGATTGAGAGTAAACCCTAAATCAGCAAGAGAGACTAGCTGTTATTTCCCCTCTGACTCTCTCCTCTCACCACGCCATGCCCCCCTTCCCCCAAAACAGGTTCTGTATGGCGGTGGATTCCAGGACAGCTTGAACCCCTTCCCGTTTCCTCTTCTGCCCCCAATTTTCCTTCATCTCAAGGACCAGCAGCAAGGTCTCAGACAGCACGAATGTCACTCAGTGGGGTGCACCACTGGCTGCACCGCTCACGTCATGCAGCTGCTTGGCACTGCCTGTGCCAGGAAGACAGCGCCCGAGGATATCATGTGTAGGAGCTGCAACCCAAGTCCTTGCAAGCTCCTCATTATCTTTATCAGAGGGAAAACCCCATTAATTTAATCTCCCTCCTGGTTAGCTGTAGGTTACTGTGTACCTGACATCGCTTCTTTTCATAGTAACTCCCTGATCATCTCAAACCCCGTTTATCTGCCTAAAACATGCCGGACCCATGGGGCACGTGCAGTTCTGCTTCTCAGGATGTAGCACTTAACAACTATCTCAGATCACCACACGTCCCCGCTAAGAAAAGCACAGTGGATTGCAGTCATTAGCCAGGCTCAGCTCTCTGAGCTGACAGTATCACTCAGGATTAGGAAACAGAATTTGCAGGTCAGCTCATTTACAGCCGGGCACGTTACAGCAGCGCACCCGGGCTTCCGTCGGTGCCACCGCTCGGAGACCTCTCTGCGACGGCTGGGGGAGCGCTCGGGATCCCGGCGTGCAACCAAGAGGCGCAAATCACCCCGATTCCACCTGGTCCTGCGGTGCACGGATGCTCTCGCAACTCTAAATATTCCTACTGGGAGCCAAGGACTATCTGAGCCTGCTCAGTGCGAAGGTGGCACGGAGCATTTCGGAAAGGACACGGCCCTACGGATCACGATGCCACAGCTTTCAGTAGCGCAGAGCGAGAACATGCCGAGATTCAAACGCAAGTTAGGTTTGATCCCCCCCTCTAAGCATTTCTGATTGGGAAGTAATTTATTGGTTATCCTTTTAATTGCCAGACACAGCTCCAAATACACGACGTGAAAGGAACGGGGAGAAGAAGAGGAACTTGTTAAAACTGGCTTTGGAGGGTATTTGTAAAAATCTGCGTGACTGCCATTGTGCCTGTGCTTTTAGAACACCCCGTGTCGAGCTGAGGGCCAGAAATTCCGAGCTCACGCAGGGAACCATAACAGCAAAACCGAAATCTTACCCCGAGCCTGCCCCTGGGGCTGCATCCCCTCTATCGGAAGCAGGCTGGTAAAAACCTGGGAATGCGGGCCCAGCTCGAGAGGCGTTAATCAGGAACAGGCCCCGCTTGGCAGAGGGCGCCGTGCCCACGGGGTGCCGGTAGTCGAAGAGAGCAGGCCTGCGACGCCCCGCGCTGAGCCCGAGGGCGCTCACAGCTGGCTCCCGCCGCTGGGCCCGTGGCTGATGGATTTGAAGCGCCGCGTCGGGCAGAGCCAGCTGCCGCAGCTCCCCGCAGCCCTGCAGCTCCTTCCCGCGGCCACGGCGCCCGGCTCCTTCTGCCGACGGGCTGCGCTTCATGGGGCTGAGGGCAGGGGAAAGGCAGAGCGGCAGGAACGCCCCTAACGCCTGCCGGTTGACGTGCGTGTCCTCGGTGCCCTTGACATCATTAAAAAACACAAGTTTTAACTGCCTGGCGAGCAACGCGCATTTGCTTTTCACCTGCTGGCAAATTTACGGCTGTGTTTGTTGGCTTGTAAATCCACGGAGCGCGGCTCGGTGTGGACAGACCCCACGAGAGCAGGAACTCTAAAATTCACACGTTCCCCCTCCTTTGCAGGGAAAGGCTGTGAAGTCCCCGTTCTTACAGGGCTGACCCAAAGCCAACGCATACCAGCTCGAGCACCGCTGCCAACTGCAGAGGGCCCTGAATCAGGCCCTATTATTTTAGTTTATTGCTCGCAGTTAAAAAAAGAAGTTGTTGAAATGCTAATCCTATCCGCAGCACCACTTGCTAAGAGCAGAGGAGCGTATCCCAGAGCAGAGCGGGATTAGGGGCCCTTACGTTTCAGGATCCAACTCCAAAATAGCGAGCGCAGAGAAACGCATTCGGAAGCGTTGCTTATCTACCAGGGAGCAATTCTCAGGGGTCGGGAAGAGGAACTGCTGGAAACGTTAATAGAGCTTCTCTCCCATTGTAGACGGATGCTATTTCTGGGCTAGTATGACAGCCTACGAGCAAACGATCAGCATCGCTCCCTATTCGACTCGAGTGACACCGCTGCATGGCTGATCACAGGATTAGCTGGGGTAGCCAATAGGCGCGAGGATATATATAGAAATAAAAGTATCCTCTAAGGTATAAAGTAAGCTGATTTAAAAGGCTGGAAGACAAGCAAGCCAATATAGAAGTGGACTTTATTTCAGCAGCTGCCAGCATAGGTTACATGCTTTGTATACACAATTTAAATCACCAGCCAAGTAACAGCCTTGGCTACTACGCCCGTTACTACTCGGTAAAGATAACTGGCGACTCGTACCCTGCCTTCTCCCCCTAGTGAATATTTAAGACTAAGGAAAGCTGTTCACAGACTGGTTTCTAATGTATTTATTATTTTCCTTTAATTGGTCTTATGAGCGCACTAGCTAGGAAGACAGAAAGCATTTCCTGACAGCTCGGTAGACTGGAAAAAATAACTCAGCTGAGTTCCCCGCTGCGCGCAGCCGCTACGTGGGACAAGCAACCCTCCCTGCACACACACGGATGGATTAGCACTCCTCTGCTTGCAAACACAACGCCGAAACGAACTTGGACCGAGGAGAGACAGGCCCTTGAGGCGGCACAGCTAACAGACAAACGTCTGGGCGCTGGGATGTAGCCTGGAGCGAGCAGGGAGGACGCCCGGCAGAGGCTGGGCTGGAGGGCGAGGAGCAGGGTGAGGAGCGGGACGCGTCTCCTGCAGGTCGGTGGAGACGTCGCCCGGCCGAGGAGCCGCAGAGCCGGCCGGCAGGAGGCTAAGGGCAGCCCGTCACTTGCACGAAACTAAGCAGGCTGCGGCATCTGTAAGAGAGAAGGGAACTGCAGATGCTGCTGAGATAACGGGCGGCACAGCGTGGCAGCGCGTGCGGCCTTTGGAGGGGGGCAGGCGCGCAGAGGAACCCAAGGCCGGGCACAGGCGGCCGGCAGCCGCGCCGCTCGGTCCCCGCGGGGTTAAGCGAACCGCGTGTTTTCTATCAGATTGGCTTGTTTATAAACATCATTATCCTTGGTGGCCAGGGTTTTCTTTGTGGCACCACCAGGAGACAGACTGATGGGGTTAGCAAGGAGGAGAGTGCATTTTCCAGACAGTGAGCGGGGACTCACGGGGAGAAAAAAAAAAAGGCTCCTGTCAATTACTGTGAAATCAGAGCGGGGCATTAAATTCAGAGATGCAGCTAAATGGGTAAGCGCACTCATAAACACGTTGAACATGAAAGAAAGGCTAACCATCTTATTAGCATCCTTCAGAAAACAGGGATGTGCGGTTTTATGAAAGCGTATCATTGCTAGGTTTAAAATACCCACTGAATTATCAAAGGGCTTCCAGTTATAGCTGCACGCAGTAATCCCGTTCTCTTAAAAAAAGAAAAAAGTACAGACATATATAAAGATACAGTGACATTTATAGTCCTAGCTAAGGGTTTTGTGGGTTTATTCAGCTTTAAATCCAGGCTGTAGATGGGCCTTTTGAACTAGCTGATGCATGTAACTACATCCTGTACCACAGAAGCCGCTGAAAGGAAGATTCACTTTATAGGCCAAAACAAAAATTGGTCTGGGACAAACAGAGCATTGAGATAATCCGTTCAAATATTGTATCAGATCGGCGCTACGCGGCCGGAATGGAAAGAACAATTTCCCCTCGTACTGAGGGCTGGATACACAGGGCACGGATAAAGCACGGCCCGCAAGCCACGGCCGAGCACGGTTGATTCCTATTAGGGGAGGGAAGTAAATGTATTCTGCTGAACTTTATTAGCCGCAAAGCTCAGATAATGAATTTAAAACAAAACCGCCCTCAGTCACCAGCGACCGCTTATCTGGTAGACGTGGATATTTAGCCGAAATCAAATCAATTCTCCGAGGCGCGCTGTGGCCGCAAAGCTCTGCCTCTCGGCCCGCCCCGTGGCCACGTCTCACCCCGTTGTCCCCAGGTGGACAGCACGACGCGGGGACCGGGCGTCCCCCTCCAGCTGACGGCTCCGCTTCCCAGAGCTGCACCAAGCCCAGCCCCTTCGCGCCTCCCCTACGACCGTGGGAGAAACTTCGCAAAACATCCCTAAAGCCGCCCCTCGAGGCTCCCGCTAATTCCTCCTCCGCCACGCCTGCAGCCCTGGAGGAGGTTTAGGCAGCGAAGGGGCCAAGTTCCAACCTGCCCGGCGTTCTCCTCCTCCTATCGCTCCGTTATCTCTCACCTCGCCCCGTATTGCCGTGGCGCGGGGACACATCTTGCTCTGGGTGCACAGCACCGAGCACAGCGCAGCCCCGGCCCGCCACCAGCGATGCAGCAGCAGCTCACCGCGTTTAAACAGCGGGAGAAAGACAAGCGAGCGGTGCTTCCAGGCTGGCACGCAGCAGCCACACGCCTGGGGAAGGACGAGCGGTTTCGCTGAGCCCCATACCCGGCTTTCAGCGGGGATATTTGAGGCTACATTTGTCGTCCCGCGTGCACTTCTGCGCACAGGGAGCTGGAGGAGAAGAGCCCGCTCTGACAACTGCGCTGATTAGCTGGGGCCCTGAAGAATGACGTCTGATTACCTTTATCTTCGGCTGCAGAGCTGCAAATGTCACTAATGGTCATAAAATCACCCAGCCTTTCTCAAAATACAACCGAAGTAAATTAATCTATTGAGCGCAGTTGATTCAATACTTCTTCCTCTGGCAGGACTCCCAACCAAGCCATTTGCTTGCTGCATGTCTCCACCATATGGTGTCATTCAGCGCAGACTTCCTTTTCTCCTCCGAAATCCCACACTCAGTGGAGGCCAGTCACCTACGGAGTTCTTCCAGCTCAAACCTACCAACATAGTTCTCTGTCAAAGAGGTCACCCGGCACTCCCTGTTTCGGTGTATTAACCGGGAGCAGCAGGGATTCGCCTTCCATAATTAAAATCGAACGCTCTGAGCAGGCTGCAAGGCGGCGTTCTGCCCCGTGCAAAGAGCTAATGCCCACCACCAGACGATGTCACCACCCTCTGCCTCTGCTCCGGTGCTTTCGGCACTTGACAGCCTCGTCCCGTCCCTGCGACGCCATTCGTGCTAGAAACAGGAGCTCAAGGCCGGGAGGAAGACGCCCGAGTACACACCTAGCCCTGCTGGCATGGCATGCTCTCCACGAGACCTGCCTGGCGTTCTCTAGACACCCCACGGCTGAGTTTCGTCAGCGGTACAACGGGGCCGTGCTTTGACAGCCGTGGCTTTGACACAACGACGCCAGCTTCGGTCAACACTTTGAGAAGAACACGGGCCGTCCTCCGGCCCCGCTATCAGCCGGGAAGGCGCCGCCCCACCGGTGAAGATGGTTACGCAGTGACAAGTACCCCACAAGCCCCGCTTCGCCCAGCGCTTCCCGAACTCTGGAAAGCTGCCCATCCTTCCCTGTAGCACCTCCCCTCGCCTCGCTGCGAGCCCAGCACGCGTGCTTGCTGCTCAGCCGAGCCAAAGGGCTCAGCGCTGCGCATCCCGGTAAAACGCTCCGCGTCTTCACGGCCCGTCTTTCCCTCCGTGCTCCACCTGTGCCCTCCTGCCTCCTCTGCCCCACAGCTTCCCCTCTGTACCTACTCACTTGGGTGAGCACCGAACTCATGCAAACCTCGGCATTAACCCTCTGGTCACTGGAGTCAGGGCACGCAGCCGTTGAAGGGGGTTTCAGCGCCTACCAGTGCAATCACGACAGGCCAGAAACACGCTCGGGGCAGCTACACGCTCAGACGACAAGCAGGAAGTTGTTACATCGAGCCGTCTGGATCAGTTCTGACTGCTGACCCGCACCCCCGGGCTGCTCTAGTTATATTTGCTGGTGTTTCAGAGGGTTCCTACCACTAACGGTTATTCAGTTTGAGGGAAAACTGAGACGCCAGAGAGACAGCACAGAGCTCCCCGGTCCTCTGCCCAGCACAACCAGTCCACTGGGCACCCCAAAGTGCCACCCACCCCGTCTGCGAGGCTGCAATCCAACAAACAACTCCCAGAAATGGAAAATAGACAAAGAGGCATTAAAACGCCGCATCAAATAACGCAGGCGCTGGAAAACTCCCAGCCCACCCTCTCCACACACAAAGCCCTCTGATAACAGCAGCCAGATCCCAGACGACACCAGTTTATCGGGACATCACAAGGCAGAAGAGCAGATTTGGCTAGCAGCAGCTGCGGGCCAAATGTGTCCCACAAAGCACGGCGCTGCTGGAGGCAGCTGCCTTCATCTCCACAGCAGATGTCCATCCTGCGACGGCTTTGGTGCCTGGTGTGACAAGCTCCATCATCAACTGATCTAAAATAGAGCAGATCCCGCAGACCTTATCCCAATCTCTCTCTGCGGCCCAGCAGCTGGGGACGCAGCCAGAATTAACCCAGTGAAGACGTGGAGCTGCCTCTGCTGCTCTCACTCACGCCTCCTCCTGCGCACGCACCCAGCGGGCTCCCGGACAACACACTGCTTTGCCCTCGGGGCAGCTCCGTCCCTGCTGCCGTTTCCTCCTGCCTGTGCTCTCAGCACCCCGGCAGCAGCTCCCCCACCGCCACAGCCCTGCTGCTGGTCCTCACCCACCTGGCACCCCCAGAGACTCTGCCAGCACCCCGTGTCCCGCTCTGACACCCGAACCCAGGTCACCGCCACCAGCCCAGCACCCCACCTCAGTCCAGGCCGCGCCGCGCCTCACCACCCACCCGTCCCCCAGCGTTGCCTGCTGCCGTTAGCAGACCCTTCGCAGCACCCAGGACCCCCCAGCTCCTCCCTTCATCCCACACCGCTCCCGTCAAACGCCTCACAGCACCAAACCCGCCCCATCCCCCCCGGCGGCGGCAGCGCTGACAGGACGCCCCCCCCCCCAGGCCTACACCCTCCCCCCACAGGCCTCATTAACCCCCCCAGGCCCCAACACCCCCCAGACCCACACAAACCAACCCCCCCCAACCCCCGATCTCCCCGGGCCGACCCCGAGACCCCCGAGGGCTCCCCGTGAGGCCGGTGCCGTCCCCCCCCCCTCCCCCGCTGCCCGCGGGGCTCCCCGGGGCCGGGCCTGGCCGGGCCGCGCCGCTCACCATCCTCGGCGCGGCTCCGGCGTTACCATGGGCAACTGCGTCACGCACGCGCCGCCGCCGTGCGTAAGCGCGTCACCGCTTCCCCGCCGTGCGTCCGCCCCACGAGAGGGGCGGGGCTGGCGGCGCGGTTGGCCACGCCCACCTGCCACGCCACGCCCCCTCCCGCCGCGGGGTGGGCGCGGCCGCTCGGCTCGCCGTGATTGGCCGGGGGCGGCCACGCGGCGCGGCGCGCGCCAAGGGGGTCTGGGGGCCGCGCAGGTAAGGGTCACGTGGGGGGGGGGAGGCGGGGGAGTGCGCGCGCGCGCGCGCGCGGGGGGGGGGGGTGTGCGCGCATCGCGGTGCCGCGCAGCGCTAACGGGGGCGCGCAGCGCTAACGGGGGGAGCCGGGCAGGCGTAGGGGGGAGCCCCGCAGCCCTGCTGGGGGGGGGGGGACGCGCAGAGGGAAGGGTGCGTTGCGGGGCCGCGCAGCGCGCACCCGGTCAGCGCGGGGGCGCGCAGCGCGCACCCTGGAGGCTGAGGGGGCTGCAGGGGGGCTGGCAGCGTTTTGGGGGGGGGGGGGGGTGTTGCACGGTGTGCGTGTCGGCGTGGCAGGGGGCGGTGTGCTGTGTTATGGGGTCGGGGGCGCGCAGGGGGGCAAAGCACGGGGGGGGGGGGTCGGGGTCTTTTGGGGTCTGGGGGGCTCTGCTGGGGGGTGGCAGCAAGGAGGGGGACCCCAAGATTGGGGGGTGGGACCCCAAGATTGGGGGGGACCCCACGATTGGGGGGGGACCCCATAATTGGGGTGGGATCCCATGGTTAGGGAGGGACCCCATGATTGGGGGGGGTACCCCATAACTGGGGAGGGGACCCATGATTAGGGAGGGACCCCAAGATTGGGGGGGGGACCCCATGGTTAGGGAGGGACCCCATGATTGGGGGGGTACCCCATGATTAGGATGGGATCCCATGACTGGGGGGGGACCCCACGATTGGGGAGGGGACCCCTGTATGGAGGGCATGGCGGTGGCACGGCCGCAGCGCTGCAGGAGGGCGCAGCCGGGGCTCGGGGCCGCTGAAAGTCCGTCTCCACCGTTAAACATAAACCCAGCGGTGGCTCTCGCCCTGCCCGGCGCTCCGCGGCGCGGTGGCACCTTCCCCAGCCGCCTGTCCCCCTTCCCCAGCTCCGCGCCGAAATGGCCGCCGTCCCCCTCGGCTTCGACATCGACGCCCCGCGCTGGGACCAGAGCACGTTCGCCGGGCGCCTCCGGCACTTCCTCAACATCACCGACCCGCGCACGGCCCTGGTGCCCGAGCGGGAGCTGGACCGGGCGCGGGAGGTGGTGGCAGGCTGCAGGTGAGGGCACCGCGGTGCTGGGGACGCCCCGTCCTTTGCCAGACCCAAAAACCCCATGGGGATGCCGGAGGCAACCCAGGCCAGCGTGCTGGGATGCGGCATCCGTCGGAGATGCCCGGGTTTTGGGGAGCCTCGAGCGGGGACAGGTTCTTGCCGCGGTGCCCCGGGGGTCCCCGGCTGAGCTCCCCGCGGCTCCGGGTTTGGCAGGGCCGGGCTGGTGCCGCCGGGCAGCAGCCGGGAGCAGCTGCTGTACGCCAAGAAGCTGTACGACTCGGCCTTCCACCCCGACAGCGGCGAGAAGATGAACCTCATCGGCAGGATGTCCTTCCAGGTGCCGGGGGGCATGGCCCTCACCGGCTGCATGCTCCAGTTCTACCGGTGAGGCCCTGCCCCGGCTGGGGACGCGGCCCTGGCAGCCCCCCCCGCCCTGTCCCTGCCCTCGGTCGGGCTGCGGTGCCTCAGTTCCTCCTGGCCCTTTCCCTCCGCAGGACGGTGCCGGCCGTGGTTTTCTGGCAGTGGGTGAACCAGTCCTTTAATGCCATCGTCAACTACACCAACCGCAACGCCGCCTCCCCCATCTCGCTGGCGTAAGTGTGCCCCTGGGACAGGGACCCCCAGTGGGATGCCCCAAGAAGACCCTTGGGCACCGAAGGAGCAGGATCAAGGTGTCAAAGTTGGTGGCTTTTTTATTTTTATTATTATTTTTTTTTTTTCCCTCTCCCTTCTTTGCAAATCTCCATCCAGGCAAATCGGAGTGGCTTACGTCACGGCCACTGGTACGGCCCTGGCCACCGCGGTGGGGCTCAACCTCTACACCAAGGTACGTGGGGACGGGGAAGGGGCCCTCCTCCAAGGCCCCTTCCCAGCGAGACCCCCGTCCCAGCGCTCTCTCCAGCACCGGGCGATTTCCCTCGCCCCCAGCCCCAGGAGGTGCAGAGCAGCTGCTCCCCGTGGCAGCACCCGGCCTCATCCTGCCCCCGGTGCTGACGCCGTCCCCTCTCCCGCAGCGAGCCCCCCCTTTGCTTGCCCGCTGGGTCCCGTTTGCAGCCGTGGCCGCCGCCAACTGCGTGAACATCCCGATGATGAGGCAGCAGTAAGTGAATCCATCCCCGGTGCGTCGCCCTGCCACCGCTCCCCGTCCCCGTGTTCAGCACCCCCAGGTCTCTGCTGAGCACCCCGGGGGGGTGGCGCAGCTGTGACCGAAGCAGGAGGGCGGTCTCGGGGTGAGGGTGGCCATTTGGGGGTCTGCTGGCAGATGTCTCGGACCCAAAGCCCTTCCGCAGGTGGCTGTGGGTGCGTGATGTCCTGGTGTTCTGTGGGATTTTGGGGGGGTGTTCCCTGGGGCGTGGGGTCCCGGTGACAGCCAGCCCCTGCGCGGCTGTGCCCTGAAGGTGGCAGCATCGGCTGGGCTGGGGACAGAGCAGGGCCCGGGGGTGGCAGAGCCCCAGGGCCACCGCGCTCGCTGTCCCCTCAGGGAGATCATCAACGGGGTCACGGTGACGGACGAGGACAACAACGAGCTGGGACGCTCCAGGGTGAGCGCTGGGGGCAGCGGGGGGGGGTGGATGGGGCAGGTTTGGGGGCGCAGGCACTGCGGTGGGGCTGAGCTGGCCGCTCTTGCTCGCAGAGGGCGGCGGTGAAGGGCATCGCGCAGGTCGTGGTCTCCAGGATCACCATGGCAGCTCCGGGCATGAGTGAGTGCGGGATGGGGCACTGGGCTGGGGGCCGGATCCACGCAGTGACCCAAAGCCCAGCGGCTCCCAGCACGGCCAGCGCTGCTGGGGCTCTGCGGGCTGGCCCTCACCTCTTCCCCTCCCCTCTTCTCTCGGCACCTAGTTATTCTGCCCATCATCATGGAGCGGCTGGAGAAGTTCCCCTTCATGCAGGTGAGCCCGTGCTGCTCCTGGGTCGGGGCCGCAGCAGCCGGCTGGGGCCTGACCCCGCTCTTCCCTTGCAGCGCATCCGGGTTCTCCACGCGCCGCTGCAGGTGCTGCTCTGCGGGGGGTTGTAAGTATCTCAAAAACCCGCTATTGCCCGGTGTGTGGCACCGAGAGATGCCCAAAGGCACCCTGGAAAAAGAGTTAACCCAGCTGGGGGGTGGCAAAGCTGCTTTCCTTGCAACCTGGGCTTTCTCCAGTTTTTGGGCGTCTCCAGGTTTTGGGAGTAACGGGGTGTGAGCAGCACCTCCCGGGCTGAAACCCCATCTGGGGGGCTGCAGCCCATAGCACTAACCCCCACTCTTCTCTCCCCACAGCCTCCTGTTCATGGTGCCGGCCGCCTGCGCCCTGTTCCCGCAGAGATGGTACCTGCCCCGCTGCTTCCCCTCCTGCATGCGAGATCGGGAGCCTTCCTCCTCCCCTCGCTCTCCTCTCCCCGTCCCGAGAGGGCCGCGATGGGCACCCCATGGGGGTGTCCTGGCCGGGGGCAGGATGGCGGGTCTCACTCTCTGTCCCCTTCCCTCACAGCTCCCTCGCGCTGGCTAGCCTCGAGTCGGAGCTGCGGGACAGCATTGTGGCCAAGCACGGGGACAAAGTTCCATACGTCTACTTTAACAAGGGACTGTGAACGGAGGCTGCTTCGGGAGCCATCACGATCCTCTGGACCCCTGCCGCCGCCAGCCCCACATTCCCTGAGCAGGGCTCAGAGGCATGGTCTGACCCCGTCAGCCTGGCCTGGGGGATGGAGCTGGGGTCGGCTGGTCCAGAGCCTCCCCCCATCTGCTGCCAGCCGTGTCCCCATCGGGGGCATCCCTCCTCCCTCCCAAACCACATTGCTGCCTTAAACCACTGCAGGGGCCTCTTCCCAAGAGCTGGATCCCCCTCGGCAGGCTGGAAGGGACCTGTCCCCTCTGCACGGGGAGTGGACCAAGTCCCGGGACCAGTGCTTGGACCATGCCTTCCTCACTCTCAGGTTCAGATTTTATTCACTTTGCGATTGTCACAATCCCAAAGAGAAATAGCTAATTCTTTTAAAGCTCTAATTTTTTTGAAATTACCCATTCCTCTGAGCACAAAAGCCAGCTGTTGTCCTGTGTCTCCCTGTCCCCACGGTGGGACCAAGGACCTGGGGGACACTCAATTCTTGTCCCCCTTGCACAGGGGGAAGGAGACACGGGGGTCACGAAGCCATCAGGGTGTGAGCTCAGGCTCTGAACAGGCAATGCTGCAACTGACAGAGAGGAGGGTTGGCAAATAAAACATGGTGATTTTTAAAACAGCTGCAGGTTCTGATTTCGGGTGGTCTTTGGGTACGTGGTTACCTCAATGGGGCTGGTACGTGGGTTGTGCTTGCCTCAAAAGGGAAAGGTGTGGGCTCAGTGTCTGGCCAGGCACCAGGGACTGGGCTGAGCTGGGCTGTGGTCCTGCTCTTGGTGAGCCGTGTCTGGGCTTCCTGCTTGATGATGAACATCCCTGGGTGAGACCAGCATGTTTATAACCAATCCTTTGCATGTGGCAGCTCAGAGAGCCCCAAGGCCCAGTGGATGGTCTGCCCTCGTCCCTCCAGCTGAGTACATGTGCCCGATCCCCAAGGGGACACAGGATCTGGCATTAGCCACCCTGCTCCTGCAGAGAGAGCAGTGGAACCCAAAATATGCTTCTTGAAGGGCCAAGCTGTATCCAAAGCAGGTTTTTATTCTGCTCAGTCTGCAATGGAGGATAATGTCTAAACACATGTAGCTACAGCTAGATGACTGCACAAAAGCCCTAAAATAATAGGTCAGCAAAAGGCGGGGAGATGTGTTCACAGTTGCTTATCTGTTCCCTGGTCATTATTAGATCTCTTGTTATTGCACAATTAAAAAAATAGATAAGCACATGAAACAAAACAGGTCACTCCTCTTGGGAGAGGGAAGAAGCCACAAGGAGACATCTCTGCTGTCTGCCTAAGCTCCTTAATTCAGATTGCACTTGCCCTACACCCAAAATGTCTGTGAGCACTTTTGGAAAGGTACATACAGCAGCTTGGGATGGAGTTGGGTTCGAGGTGCCTCTGGCACACTCAGGAACACAGCGGTGCTTGTAAAGCAAAGTGCCGCAGCAGGCACCCTCTGAAGAGCTGCTGCTGCCTGGTGAGGCTCTGGCCAGCTCTGCCTCTGTGTTCCACTGCTGCAACAGGAAAGAAACCTCGCTGCCAGGAGTCAGGGCTAGGTTCATCCTTGTTTGTGAAGAGCTGCGGGCGTTAATTAGGCTCCAGCAGTGAGTCACACCCAACCCGGGCTTGTCCCATGCTCCCCGCTCTCGCCTCCTTCTCCCTGCCTGTAATTTCAGGGCTGGATGGGAACAGGAATAAAGCTCCTTTAACAACTGTACGTGGCCAAAACATCAGTGCTCCAGCTTCAATTAACAACCAGACCAAAGATGTCTGGGGAGTCCCGAGAGCCTGGGCTCTCCCTTGATGAGCCATCGGTCCCAGATCCTTGCCCAAGTGCTGGTGGAGGCAGCTGCTGGAGGAGAGAGGAGCAAACAGGGTGCATGTGCACTGGGTTAGCTCCTGCCAGCCCACGCCAGCTGGGTGAGCAGGGTAAGGTGTGCCCCAAGTATCGCCCTGATTGAAAGATCGCAGGGGTAGGAGATAAGCTGCTAAATTGATTTTTTTTTTCCTGGTTTTTCTGAGCGTGTTATCTGAGCATCTGATAAACATCAATCATGCCAATCCCCTGTGGCGGCTGCCTGGCACGCAGGGAGTGGTGGTGTAGAAAGCCTCCATCACTGCCCAAGAGCTGTGAATGATCCCCAAACAGTGACGCCCCCGCCTCCCCGGCTGCCCCAGGAGGACTCGGGGCTGTGCTGGGACACGACTGTGGCAGGACATCTCCTCACGCCTCTCTTCTCCCAGGGTGGCTCCCTGCAGCCGCCTCTTCCAGGGGTTGGTAATTGCCAATAGCTCTCACCCCTGCTGCTGGATTTTGGGGGATAAGGGATTTCTGCCCAGCCCTGGCTGGCTCAGTCCCATGCACAACGCTTGGGCACTGCTGGAAGGTGGCTTGTAGGGCTGGGGGACGGCCGTGGCTTCCCCACTGAGGTGGCACAATGGTGAACAAACTGCCCCGTGCTTCACTGCCTCATCCTCAGGCCCTGGCCCGAGGTTTGTTTGCTACTGCCTGTGGGTTGTAGCAGCACACGCCCTGCCTTTGGGGCGCTTCACCTCCACCCCAGTGCTGCTGGGGCCATTTTAGCCCCGTCCCCACACGCATCGCCTGGTGAGCCCCAGGCTCTAATGGGCTGCTTGGCTTTGGGGCTGTGTGTGTGTGCTACGTGGAGGAGGCCAGACAAGGACTGGGCACGGCAGGACAGGGCCGGTGGATGGGGACGAGCGCCCCGGGGTGCCAGGGAGCACCTCAGGGTGCCACCTTAGGGCGCAGGGCCAAGGCGCAGCCCCCACACCCCCCTCCCTTCAGTTCCGCCACTCACAACATGGCGCCCACGGCACCACCCCCCCCATTCCCTCCCCTCCGCGCCACACTCAAGATGGCAGCTCCCAGCTCTCAGACCCCTCCCCTCCCGTTCCCCCTCTGAGTGACACCTCCCTTCCCCAATACCCTCCCGCGCCTCTCTCCTCCCACCCAATCAGCGACCGGCTTGGGCGGGGCGGGGCCGGGGCCGGGGAGGGGGGTGCCCCCTGCGCTGCCGTCCCGGGCCGCAGTCGGGCCGGGGGAGGCGGGGGGTGGGGGGGATGGCGGGGAGGCTCCGCGCCGCCATGGCCCTGCTGCTCTTCCAGGCCCTGCCCCGGGGGCTGCCGGCCAGCGTGGAGCCCGCACAGGTAGGGGGCAGCCCCGGGGGGGGCACGTCGTGACCGGGGGGGGGCGGGCTGGGGGCTGCTGTTCCCCGCACGGTGCCCCCCGGTGAGGGGCCGGGGGCTGGGAGCACCGGGAGGGGTTCGGGAGCCGCGGGCGGCAGTGTCCGGGTGTGCTGGGGAGGCAGGGGGCCCGAGGGGGGGCTGGGGTGGGCTGGGGGGGGTCCTGGGGCAGGGGGCCGGGGCTGCTGCGGGGGGAGCGTGAGTGAGCCGGGGGAGCAGCCAGCCCGGTTCCTTGGTGCCCGGGGAGGGTCCCATGGAGTCAATTTGTGCCTGGGAAGGGTCCCACGGAGTTAATTTGTGCCTGGCAAGGGTCCCATGACGTTAACTTGCTCCCTGTCATCCCTGCCCCGTGCCCCGGCTGCACCCCGAGCACCCCGTGCAGAAGCCTGCCGTCCTTCCTCGCCTGGCTGCGTGCGCCCGGTGTCACTTGGAGATGGCTCTTCTAGGCCAAGTGTCTCGTGCGTGGCCAGGAGCTTGTTTTCTGTGCAGTCCCGGTGTCTTTTGTACCCCCTGCACATCATAGGTTGGGTATGATGGCTTCTGATCTGATGCGGTGGCTTACTTAGGAGGTACGAACTGAATTTTGCGTTTGTTGAAGGTCTGAGCCATGGGATGCTGATCCGTGACCGTAGGTCACGGGTGCTGTGGGTTGTGCGGTGTTTAATGTCATGGGGACGCAGGTATGGAGCATCCCTTCTGGAAGGCATCCGTAGAGAAGCTTTCTGATGCTCCTGCAGCAGGTGGAGGTGAGGAGTTTGTTGATGACTACAGATGTCACCACCCCTTTAAGTTTCCTTCTTCTTTTCAGCGTACTGAAAGCAACAGATGGACTTCAACAGCTTGGTAGTGTTGGTAGTGCCATCCCAAATTCCCGTTGGTTGCAATGAGGATGTGATTTAGCCATTGCTGCCCTAGGGAGCCAGGTGCAAGACTGTGTTTTTCATGTTGTCTCCACTGCCTCAGACTGATGGAAGTCTTAGTGCTTGCTTCATTTCATCATCAGGCTGAGGTGCATAAATTCAATGAATGAAGCGCGTGGTGTTGTGGCATTCCAGCTGTGAGCGGTGGTCTAGTGGTAGGATCGCCTGTACAAAAGCTGTGAAAGTTCAACCCTATACATGCCAATAAAAATACTATACCTGCTTTGGAGACTGAATGAAAGAAGCTCCCTGGCCTCTACAGCCTATATACATTAGTCAAGGACCAGGTGGAGGAAAGGAATAGGAAGTAGAGAAGGAGGATGAGAAAAAGCAGGAGGAATGAGAAGCATTCATACAGTAAGCTTGCTTGTGGAATAGTTGCATGGATGACTTGTAGATACCCTCTCCAATCAGTGCACCGGAAAATAATTCTAAAATAGCAAGTCTTGGGTGGTACAGTACATGATGGTGGGGGAGAAGAGCTTTGGCAGCCTGTGTTTTCTTTAGAGCACTTAGATGCGGATGCGTCTTTTACTCATTTTCTTTTTGTAGTTTGTCTATATAAAACTCACGCGGTTTATTTTAGATCTTAATGTAGACTCTGTCTGTCAAAAGGCTGATATTATCTCGCAGCGTGCTACAGATTGACAGCAACCCACTCAAAAAAGACAGCGGTAATGTAGGATCTTGAAAATGAGCACGTAGGAAAACTTGGTCTGCTTTCATGTTGCCTCGGAGTATGATTTCCTTGGAGCTGATGGGCTTGGGGAGATGGGGCGGTGCTGGACTTGGAAGGTCTCTGCGCCAAGGGTTTCTGCATTTTTAGCTGAACCCCTGGCAGTGTTTGGCTCGCGTCCTCTGCCTGTGCTGCCTCTCGTGATTGCTGCCTGCTTCCACGCGCATTTCAGACACTCGCCATGCCCTGCTTGCTTCTTCTGGGGAGGGCGTGTTGTTTGGGGTCTGTGCCTCACCTCTAAATCCTGTCCTGCAGACCTGGTGGTCTGAGGCTGGGAGGTGCTGCAGGAAATGTGTCCTCTAAATAATTCGGGAGGTGGAGCTGTGCTGCCTAGCCGCACTGAACAAACATTCCCGAGAACATGCTGTACTGTGCAAGAGGGTCTGATTTTGCAGGTTAAAATAAGTCCAGGCTGCCTCGGATCTTAAAAGACCTTTCTTTTAATTAAGACTTGTTTCGGGTAGCGGATGGAGGAGAATGAAAATAATTAGCTCAGCACCGTCCCGAGTCCAAGTTAAAGCTGTAACTGTGTCCGTGACTGTTCAGTGCAATTGCATTCGTAATGAGAGCACAAAACTCTGTTAACAGACGTTGAAGCACCTCTATGTAGATTAAGGAAGATATGCCACAATTATATAACAAAAATAAAGTCAGGGTAAGTGTCGCAGGAAGAAGAAACCTCTCCGTGTTCATTTATGACTCTACTCTTGTTGCCTTAACTGCACACCTGAGCTGTGTGCTGTCCTCTCAGCTTGAGGAAGAGGGGAAATAAAAACAAGCTTGATTAATTTTTGTAATGAAAAACTTTTAACATTAATCATAATTCTATTGTAGTATGTCTCTACAGGGCAGACCAAAGGTTATTTGCCTGCCTTAACTGTCCGCCTGCTTCCCACTGCAAGCAGCTTAATTATCACATAGTTTTCTCTACTGTTGTTTTCTTTAAAAACAAGAGATTTAAGTGAATGCTAACTATGTGACAAGTCCGAGGAATTCGTGGTTCTTTAATAAGGTGGTTTTGAGCCAAAAGCTGATGGAAGCAAGCTCTTCTTAAAGGCCCATTTCATCCGAAATTAAAGAGTTTGCTCCAAGTGCAGCGACTTGAGGGATGATTCAGAGCAACAGAGGGGACGGATCCGTGCTTTGAGGGAGGACTTGCCGTGGCCGTCGCAGTGTTCCTGCTCAGGGCTGTGCTCTCGCTGTCACCACACCTCCGATGGCACCGACACGGGGTTATCGTGCCGCTTCGTCCGAGAGCGCGGCTGCCTTTGGGCCGTTTGGGAGCATCACTTCCCGAGAGCATGGCTGCCCTTGAGAGCATCACTTCAGGGAGTCCGTGAGCAGTGGAGTTACAGTCACCCACCTCTTAGACTCATCTCTAAATACAAGCCTTTTTTTTCTGATTAAGGTATAGGTAGGTAGTTGCAGCTGCACTCCCGTGCTTCCTGAAACGCCGTGGGTCCTTCAGGAGAGCTGCTTCTGTTTGGTCTCCCATGGTATCGTCGGGATTCTTGGGTTTTGGCTTGCCAATTTCCACGGTTTTGGCAGGAGGCAGCAGAGATCAAAGTACGTCCTGTACTTGTTCGGAGCAGAACCTCGGGATAACTGTGCAGATTGGATTAAGGACTGCTCATACCACGATGATTATACCACCGTGAACTCCAGTGTCTCATCTGCAGAGCACGCTTTCCCACTGATTAAAATTCTTCCACTGGTGAATTGCCCTCACAATCGCACACAACGCTGTAGGAATTTCTCCTTGCAGCTGTGCAGCAGATGGGAAAAAAGCCTGGTCTGAAAGTGTCCGGTGCCTCCTGGGTACGAGCGTGGTAATTTTCTTTGGGGTGGCTGAAGCGACTCCGCGCCTGGGTCCTGTAATCACCACTCCGAGAATTTCCTCACCACCCTCCAAACGCTAATTAGCAAAAACCTAACAACCCCTGCAGAATAAACTCGGGCAGCTTCTGTGGAGCCGTGCTGCGCTGTGGGGGAACTCGGAAAGTTTCGTCTGCCAGGGGATTTTTCCACCCTCCCGGAGAGGCAGGGTCGGGCCGGGTCACCCCGCCTGGTTAGCAGCAGCATCCAGCAGATGGCATCCCCTTGGGTTCCAAGGGATGCTGTCCTCAGCGGTCGCTGCTCTTCTGCTGGTAAAGCTGGAAACTGCTCTTCTGTATTAAACCACCGCGATGTTGAAGCTGGCTTTTGTCTCTCTGTGGCGTTAGAAGGGAATTAACAGGTACGTGGGTAACAGTCCGTGTTTCTTTGCAGTCTGTATTTAGTAAATGCAGAATGCCCACTTCTTGCCTTTTTTTAAGTCATATCTGGAGGGCTGGCAGGATTGAGTAGTCCTTAGCTTATAGCAAAAAGCTAGTGATGGGCTGATCTTCTGGCCTCGTTCTCCACCCAGCGGTGTCTGTGCTGTGCCCTTTGGTCGTGGCTGTGCCTGTGCAAACCTGTCCTTGCCGAGCGCATCCCGGAGCCTCGCTAACGCAGAGCTACGGTGGCCTTTTGTTCTGCTTCCTGACAACGTGCAAGTTTGGGGGTGTCCCTCTAATCTGCACTGCCCTGTTTTATGGGGCACAAGGTAAGAATTTGCCATTTCTGGTTAGCTGCATGAGAATCTTCTCAATTTTTTAATGCATTTAGCTGGTGACCTTATGGATGGACGCGTTCCTGTCCTGCGTTTGTCTCAGTGGGCTCGCTAATCCAAGGCGTCTGGGCGACCTGCTCCTGACAGGGTTGTGTCCCTGTTTTTGCAACACAGGGGAAAGGATGTCCCAAAAGCAGTCTTTGAGTCAGGGCCGGTGACAGACGATCTCAGCAGGACCGTTAGTCATGGCAGGGCAGAGATGCTCGTTGCAGGCGTCCTGCTTGCAAGGTTTTGGTCCTTGCTTCTGAGCTGGAAGGAATTGAGCACGGAGCGTTGGACGGTGCCTCTGGATGACTTCACGGAGAGATGCTGGTGGGGGACACAGGTCCCTCCATCCCCCTTTTGTGTGATTACAAAACCCATGGCTGACAAGATGGGTTTTGAGATGCCGACACTAGGGTGCTGCGGCAGTGGAGCTCTGAGAGTTGAATTCTCGCGTGGCCTGTGAACAGTACGTGTAGCACACGCCTGAAGTAACAGCTGGCTTGGGGAGAACAGGCTTGCTGAGCAGGAATTGCAGACCCGTGCTTTGCCTGTGCCAAGGAGCGATTGGTGTGGCTGTCACAAATGATGCTTTTCTGTGCTTTTGCGTAATTTTGTTTGACTGCAAAGGAAGGCTCAAGGTGCTGCAGTGATTTGCCATTTACCTGCTAGGATAAGGAGGAACTTGATTCTCTTCTGACAACGTGATTACCAGCGGGACCACTGCCCCCAGTATTATTTTTAGGTGACCCCGTAGTCCCTGCAATGCCTTGTGAAGCTGTCACAGAGCACTGTGCAGGAGGGAGCTTGCTGGGTGCAAGGTGGGGCGATGCGTGCAGCTCACAGGCTGATGCAGCAGGCCAAACAGTTTAATGCCACCTGCACAGAGAGAGGGGAGACTTTATTCTGTGTAGAGGCAGCTTGGGGTTTTGCTTGTTTGCAGGAGAAGGTCCGCAAACTTAACGTCATCACCTGAGTTGACTCCAAACCAGCAAGAGAAAATAGGATGTCTGACATGCCCTTGTCCTTTCAACGATGGTGGTGTGCACAAAGGAGCGTGCTGCTGTTTCCTCTCACTTAACGTCACCCTTCTGTCCTGTTTTTTTTTGAGGTAGGAGATTTAGATGCAGTTTCCTGACGCTTTCTTCTTCCCAACCACTTCTGTGCCAGCACATTATACAGCAAATCCAGCCATTGACGGTGTGCTGGCAGCGTGCTAGCAAGTAACCACGTAAGCGTAGAAGAAACCACCAGTGTGTTGGGGAAAAGAGCTTCTGCCATTTAAAATACTGCTGCCCTCTTGCTGATAATGGGCTGCAAAGGAGTCGGTGGGTATGATGAGCAGCTACCAGTACATACAAGCCATAGGGTGGTGGGTTTAGGGAACAAGAACAGAAGAAACCGTTTCCTCATGGGGCTCAAGACCTCAGGATCCTGAGTGCAGTCCTTAGGACAAGCAGAGGAAGGAGTTTGCTTAAAGAGATGAAAGAGCTGCTAGCAGAAAAGGAAAGGATTCTCCCTTCTTCTTTCCTCTTTAATCTTCTGCATTACTATGAGGTGGAAGTTCATTGCTCCTAGTGGTGATGTGTTTTTATTTCATCTCTAGATCTGGTGTGCACAAGACATTGATAGGAATTTCAGAGGCAACTCAAGAGCAGAGGTCAATTTTATTTTTTTGCAGTCTGGGAGGGATCGTGATCAAAAGCAAAAACTGAGTCTTGGCTTTACTCAAGGCTAGGGGCACCTGTCAAAATACCAATTTGCCAAAGTCCTGTTGTGGGGTGGCGAGTGACTTTACCCAGGAAGACAGTGGATTCTGTTGATGCAAAGACAAGTTCACAGAAGGAGGTCATGCAGTCATCAGTATCTGCCTCCCTATTAATTAATTTTGAAGCCATTGTCCAACTGAATCTGATACAAAGAGACCTCAAAGATGCCTAAGATTTCAACAGAACTTCCGAAAACAGGTAGACCCAAAGAGATCTTAAGAAAACAGGGAGTCATCACGGAGTGAGAAGCTACCCTTGCTAGCTTATTAAGCACTAGGAAATTTGGGAAATGGTGATTGACTGGCTTGATATATGCTCTAGCTTCTGGAAAAGCTTCAGTCAACACTCACAGTTGGCTAGGCTGCAAAGTCAATCAACCTTGTGGAACAAACTGATGAGAGGTCGGCTTTATGGAGCTCCAGTGGTTACAGAGCTGCTTTAATTTTTCTTTTTTGTCTCCTGCTGGCTGAACAACAAATTGAAGGGGAAGAGGCTGATAAGCTGTAGAGACAGTTATGAAGAGTGTGTTTTGCCAGGAATCTCGCCAGCCATCTTGAGCTTTCCCTGTATGAGAGGTGTCAAGCATTGCCTGTTGGAAGCTGGAGGAAACTCACGCGTTAATGGCATGCCAGCGGACGTTGCAGAGGCTTTTTAATAAGCAGAACCGATTAGTGCTTTTCACTTGTGTCCTGACTCTTTGTAGTAAGTTCTTACTTGTTAATGCCACTTTGGTAGTTGCATGTTTTAAAAAGAAACTTTTTCCCTATGTGGGATCCTCTTTAAATCCCAGGTGGCCAGTGATGGCCAACAGGCAGCCACAGGAGCCGCATGTCTTCTTCCTCCAGTGGAAGTTCAGGCTGTTACCTTGCATAAAAGGGTCTCGAAAAGGGTCTCGGGGACAGTATTTGCACTGGCTGGGGGCAGCAAATCAGTCCCAGCTGGCTGAAATAGGAATTGGGAGCGACCAGTGTGGAGTGAGAGGGTTAAACACTGGCTGGCGTCATCCCCAGGGGAAGGGCTGGAAGGGGCAGTGGGCATTATGCAGGGATATTGTAGAGACTGGGCAAAACTTTTAAGACTGCAGTATCTTCAAGGCCGTGGCACTGAGCTGCTTTCATCCCTTCCTATGGATCAATCACTGTAATCGCATGGGGAAACCTCCCAAAAGTGCCCCCCCTCTTCTTGTGGGGAGGAAAGTCTTTTCTTCAGATACGATCAGAAGGACCTTTGCTCTGTGCTTGGAAAACATTTAATGCAGCTACCTGACTGTGTGTGAAGGTTATGACTCATGTCTGGGTCTCTGTGTGATGAATTGGTCCTTTTGTCACCGGTTGTCTCGTTTGTTGGGTCGCAGACCGCTTTTCAAACAGCGAAGGCTGAAGAGGAGGAGGAGGGTTGCGTGTGCATTGTGTTGTCTTCAAATTACCTTGTCATTTTGACTTCTGTCTCTGTAGAAGAAGCAAACTTCACAAACAGCTTTCATTCCACTCTCCAGTCTCCTGTGATCTGAAGCTTAGATAAAACAGGCTTGCAGACATCTGTCACTGCTGATTGTCTCCGTTTACTGACACTTAGCACTTGGACTCAGACAAAGCCTGTCTTAAATTGCAGTGTCAAAAACAAGAGTTATCTCCTAATTTATTTCTCCTTTTTTGGCTGTATTGTTTTTTTTTCTGTCTCATTGTTCTGTCCCTCTTTTGTAGGGAAAAGGAGCATCCGCTAGGAATCTTTTATATCTCATCTGCTTGATTATTAAATCTCTCATGTTTGTGGCTTGTTATTTTACAGATTTTCTTGCTGTTGTGCTCTGTCCTTGTATCCCTGTCCTTCCCAGGTCTTCCCAGAGTATGTGATCGTACTAAACCACCGGAGAATGGAGAATGGTTAGGCTGTGGAAACGAGTAGGGAGTTTTCTTCTCCTCTGACCTGTTCCGTGCCCCTAGGCCTGTCCCTTGACCAAGTCCGAGGACCATTCTTGCATTAAAAGATGAATTCAGGGAAGTCTGGAATGATTTTGCTCCTCATAGTTTCATTGCTCTTCGTAGGAAACCGTAAGCTCTAAGGCATTTTAAAAGTTGGGACAGACTCTTGAATGAATTACCCTAAATTTTGTTTGTTTGTACCCTTGCTGTGAGAGCTTTTCTTATCACTAGCTCTTCTCTCACACAGGCACTGCCTGTCAACAGTTCTTCTGAAGGCACTTCCCTTTCCTGCAGGACAGGGTGCAAGGTAAAGCTTGTTTATACTTTTAACTAACATCCTTAATGAAAGAAATAGGCTTTAATAATACCGCTTTTTCCAAGTTCAACCCATTAACTTGTTCACTTATGGGTCTTACGCTGTGCTTGTCATCTTTCTCCTGCCCCAACAGCAGGCATTTTTGCATGTTCGCTGGTGGTGAGAGCTCTTGACAATGAAGTGTCTCGGTGGTATAGTAGGAAGGGGGAAGGTGAGGGGAAAAATTGATTTATCTTTTTTTAAAGAAAATGCCTTGGGTTTAGCTGCTGGCAGGGTTTTTTTTGATGGTGAATTTTGAAATATTATCAAAAAATAATGATTTTTAAAAGCCACGGTGTGCTTCTGTGTCCTTTTTTTGGTACGTTGCTGCTTTTTGCAAGAATTCTTCAACTCTGATCCTGGCTTATCATTTAATATTAAGCAAACAATTTCATATTTTTCGTCTTAATGTCATCATTTTAGATGGTGAATATACTATGAGCTGTGGGTTTTTTTTTTGTGTCAAAATACAAGGAAATTGTGTGTTACCTGGTGTATAAATAGTGCATAGTTTTCTTCTTCAGCTGGAGGCCTAGATGGGGAGTTTTCAGGTTTAAATTATTAATTGTTAACGAAGAAACTCCTAGTTTTCTTCTGCAAGGTTTCGGTCTAGAGGTTTTCAATAGCCTCAAGTAGTATGGTCAAACTTTACCTAATTGTTCAGACACGGTTTTATGGTTCTTGGCTTCTGCCGTGCTTGAGTGGGGCCTGTTCTTCCATTTGTCTGGAAGGCATTACTGTAAATAATCAACATGCGAAGACACACGAGGGTCAAGCTTTTGTGCACCTCACAAATGGCACGTGCTGTGTTTGCTGCAGCACAGAGAACGAATATTCCAAGCAAAAGCTTTTCTTGCTTTGCAATTCTTGGTTAATTGGTTCTGTAGTCGGGAAGTTGAATTCGACGTATTGTATTCCCCCTTAGAGGCAACAGCACAGAGAAACGCAAACTCGAGACTAAATCAGCAGGTTCAGTGAGCAGAGGTGTGAAACGAGAGCTTGCTGCAAGACTAACACAGACTGTTTTGATGGTGCATTTTGGCTTGAAAAATTCACAGATGCTCGGAACAGGACAGCTTCTTTTCTAGCCCCGTGAACCACGAACCAACAATCTTCCGATGGCCACGAACCACGAGAGCCTGCTGTACGTACTGTGGAGAGGGAAGGGGAAAGGGAGCCCAGAGCCGGCTGCCAGCTGGTCCTGTCCTTGTATGATGGTTTTGGGCCAGGCAGGCAGAGCGGCTTCCAAATGCCCCTGAGATGTGGATGTCAGCACGCAGGCTTGCCTTGCTTTCTTTGGCAGCAGGGAATTTGACTGCCCAGCAACCCAGCTGCTGGGAAGGCTCAGACATCTGCTTCACGTTCTTCAGAGGATGGGTTACGTTTCATAATGCCCAACCTTTCTTTGAAGAGTAAGATGATCTGCTGTATTTAAGGAGGATGCTTTATATTTGCACACCAGAAAGACATTCTCCGTGTCCAAACAAGCACTGCTTGCCATTTCACATTTCTCTTTTCACTTAGGTGATGAAATGAACCTGCTAGGTTGACTTCCTAGTTCTTTAGGGATAACGTGCCTCCATCCTCTTGTGCTTGGGCTTTCAGATAACCCTCCTGTCCTTCTGAAAAGAGCGAGCAGGGTAATTCTGCCTGGATGGTGGGTGTTCCTCCTTGCATTCATTGTTCTCATCAAAGTGAGAGGTGGTGCTGTGTGAGTCAATAACACCTTTGATCCTCTTATTTAAATTAGATAGTGGGTGTCCTGCAGAAGAGACCTCTTTCAAGTGCCTTGCAAGGTTATGCTGTTGCATGATGCTTAATAAAAGTTCAGAAAACCAAACTGGACCAGAGACTGAGTAAGTTTCCCAAGTACAGTTCTCCATATTGTAGCCTACAGCAAACATGATTTATTCTCAGCTGATTGACCTCGTGTGGACTTGTGCCTGTGTAAGTAGCAGCTGAAATCAGTGGTCTGAGCACTAATCTGCAAGCTGCAGACAGTAGGGTATTATTTAGTAAGAATGCTCTACAAGTCTCTTGTTGCAGCATTTTCATTCAAAAGGTCACTTCCGTGAGTTTGTGTGCAGCTGAATTTAATGTTCTTTCTCAGCAAGGCCGGCCACATCGGAGAGTGCGTAATTATAATAAATGCAACTTTGTTCTCAGCTGAAAAATCCATCTGAAATAAATTTTTCCAGACCTTCCAAGAAACGCTTCTAGTAAGATAAATAAAAGCAATTCTTGCAGATTTCACATTCATTCAGCAGGAATGCTGGTGGGTGTAGGGTGCCTCCACTTAAGTCACTCATCACAGTGCCTTCTGGGCTCTGTCAACTCGTGTATTCAATAGCTGGCTATGGGGAGCGTTTGCAAATTGCCTTTCTTGAAACCAATTAAAACCAAGTTCATTATTTCTTACTTGGTTTCAATTCTGGTTATTACTTTTAGTAAAATTGTTCTTAACAGCAAACATAAAGTTCAGGTAGGCTCTCAACTTGAAACAACTTTAAACAGTGCTTTGATAGGTGCATCTGTTTTAGGGACATGCATATATTTATACAAGCTTTTGTGGCTTTTTTTTTCCTGGTTGGCA
The DNA here is from genome assembly GCF_009769625.2 of Cygnus olor. Classification (NCBI taxonomy): domain Eukaryota; kingdom Metazoa; phylum Chordata; class Aves; order Anseriformes; family Anatidae; genus Cygnus; species Cygnus olor. The sequence goes on from NC_049175.1 coordinate 24,601,129, forward strand.
CTGCTGTGTAGGCAAAGTAGATTTGTTTTCTTCTATTTCGCAACACTGGAAATACAAAAGTCTCTGCCTAAACACAGAAAGAAAGCTAAGAGGACTTTTTTTTTTGTTGAACTTCTAAGCAAGTACTTAAACAAAAAAATCCCCTCTTTGCTTTCATCTTTCAGGAGACTGAGTGTGAAATGCCCTAACTTCATTTTCTTTCAATTTTTTGACCAAGTATAGGGAAGAGTCTCTGCCCGTTGATCAGGATCCTGCAGCTGGTGGAAGCAGAATTCCTGTAGTTTCTCTGGGTCCGTGTGCAGGTCCGGTTACCTTTGAGGTTTCTGTAGGGTGGTCCTCAAGTGCCTTTGCCCTTTCCCTGCAGGGACTCCAGATAAGCAGCTCCCAGTCTTCTCCGCTCGTATATGCCTTACTTGAAACTGCTATGACCTTGGATTTGGGTACTACCTGGTATTGTTATACAGTTTCTCATTGCTGCAAGGTCACTCTTCTGCGGGGCTCTGCTGGAATCTGCTAGGCTGCAAAGGAGAAAAGACTTGCATGGAAATGTCAACGATAAATGGAAGATAACGCAGCCATTCTGCTCTCGCCGTGAATTTGTACAGCATGAGGACCTGCGTGTAAGCTGTGGCACCTAGGATATTTTCCTGTTTCCTTTCCATTTTGGTGAGAGGGATCTCCCTGACGCCTTTCTAAAGGAAAAAGGAGCCTGATGTCTGGGCAGAAAGTGGGGGAGCTCGCTGAAATCTGACCACTCAGACTCCATTAAATGCAAGTGATAGTCCTGGGAGGAGGGGAAGAAACACTTGTACTTCCATTCATGGTCTGCATGCTAGGTTAGATACTCATCTCTCAAATACCTGATGCCTCTTCAAGCCCCGGTGGGTTTCCAGTGACACTGGAGAATGATCAAAGGGAGAATATGCCCTCTGTCATCAGACTATCGACTGGTACCTTATGGCCACATTCCGTATCGACCAGGAGCAGATTTCATCAACACTTCGATCATGACAGTCTGCCTTTTTTCTTTTTTTTTTTTTTTCTCACGGTATTATTTTCTCTCCTTGGTTGTCTTTGTTCCTTCCCCTGCCTTCCTTTTCCTGATGCAAGTCTTTGTGTTCTCTTAATTTTCTCTACTGAAATGGTCAGGAATTGAATACTTGGTACTTGCAATGAAGCTTCTCTGACAGTGCGAGGGCCAGGGAAGCTCCTTCAAACAGTTGTTTTAGGATCTCATCCTGACCCCATGTGCAGACGCAGTTTATTTTTCAAAGATTGTCTTGAGTTAGAAAATCAGCTTATCCTAAAATGAAAACACACGTTCTTCAAAACCTGAATTTCACTGGGCTGTGTAAATTTGTAATTTGAGTTAGGTCTGGTCTTTGGAAAATATCCAGCATTGTTGTCCAGGATGTTAGCGTGCGAGAAACTTGGGGAGCTTCTGAAAGTCACGTTGACTGTGTTTCCGTGGAGGATTGCCTCAGAAATCCCAACTTCTGCATTACTGCCTTGTGCTCTGTGAGGTGCTACCAAGATGGTCACTTGAGCAATTGCAGCATTTTTGGACATGTGTATCTGCACAACATTATGAACCGTGGAAAGAAGGTTGCTGTACTTTCCAGATAGCTTCCAAAACTGATCCTCTGTCCCTGCACGTGGTGTGTGGGCCACCGCTCTGATCTACAAAGCACCAGCTGCTTTGATCCTTGCCATGTTTTGTATGGGCAAGTCACATAGGCTTTTTGCTAGGGGTCCATGCCCTTGAATTCCTGGTGGAGGCGGTAGGGTTGTTCGCTGGCAGCTACGCTCCTTGCCAAGCATCCACGCAGGGCTGATGTGTAAGGTTTTAGGCCGACCTGGTCCTTATCCCCATCCACTGAAGGTTTCCTGTGAGAGATGTTAGTCTTAGTCTTATTCTCTTCATCGTCCCTGAGTGTAGCTGTTTAAAAGTTGCTCAAGATTTTCAACATGATCTTGGGATGACTGCTAGTTCCTCCGGCCCCTTGTTTTGTTTTAGAGTTTCTAATCCCATTTTCTATGACTAACTTCAATTGCGTGGTTTCCACAGCGAGGATTAGGGTTTACTGCCATAGGTACGTCATTCTGCCTTTGAAGCTGCTTGCTCATGCTTTCCTTGGCAAGCTCTGGCAGACGTGCTCAGCAACAGCAGAGATCGTATCTTTCCTGAAGCTGCAAAAGGGTTAATCGAGAGTGTGTTTATGAAACCAGGTTCCTTACCCTTAAAAGCTTTACTGTGATCTTTTTTGATGCTTTTGGAAGATTTATCGCTTCTGTCTTTGTAATTTGTTACGTTTTTCTTTCCTTGTTTTTTGAAACTTTTGATTATATGTATGATATTGTTAAAATTAACAACAATAAGCAGCTTTTCTGGGCAAACCCTAAATTGCATGCCTCTTGGGTACAAACCGAGAACGTGACCGTCTTCACATGGATGGCAAAAGGCTTTTGGCTGGTGTGTCTGGGATGGTTGAATGAGCGAATGTAGGGCATCTGAAATGCATCTGTAGCTTATAAACAAAGCCAGCAGAAGGATTCGCATCCCCCAGGCAGGCAGAGAGCCGTACAGATGCTTTTTCTCGAGAGGCCTTTTGTAGTAATGGTCGCACTTGTGGCTGAGTTTACTCACGTGTGCAGGGAGGGGGGCGGGTGGCTATTCAGGGGAGTATTATTTTTCATCAGGGAGATTGAAGATACTGCTGTTGATCGGGAAACTTCTTTATGTGGAGACTCTCCAATGAAATGGAGCACCTGTGCCCATGCAGCACTTTAAAAATGTTAAACAGGATGTTCCCTCTGATGGGAATCGTTGATTGTGCTTTCGGTCGGTCTGCCTCTCCAGCAGATGTACCGCGGCGAAATTTTTGCAACCTAATAAAATATTACAGGATGCTTCACCTCAAGAGGAAACTTGATTGCTGCTTTCAGCCAATGCCTCTGCGAAACCAGGTGAGAAACACGTGCGTGCCTCGCCGGGAGCTGCACCTACCTCTGCTGGCACAGCTCCGGGATGCTGGTGCGAGGTTCGTGGATTCAAAATAATAAATAAAGAGCCCGAATGGTTCTGGTAGGATAGATGTTAGATGCCAGGCTCTGTGTATCTGGTACGATGTAGTTGATGGACAGATGGTGCCAATATTAGTTTTGTATCATTGACTCCAAGTGGAGTTGTTTGTGCATTTTGATCCAAAACGTGCCTTGATTTTTTTGGTGCATTTCTAAAGACATGAGGGATGCCTTTCTTGGGCTTTTTCTGTCTATCTCTGTCTAGTAATGAAAGCTGAGCTTTGTGAGTTGTGACTTTTGGCACAAAGTTGTCTGCTTGTAGACACGCAATATAAGGATTTTCCAGAAACTCATGGGAATCTGGTGACCACTCTTTGCATTTTATTGTTTTGTGGAGTTGCACAAATCTAGAAGCTCTTATTTCTGAAGATTTCATTTATCTAACATTTTTATCCCCAGGAAGTATCATCTCCTGGGATTTAAGTATTTGCTGATGCAAATCTCTGTGATCACAGGACTGTTAAAGAACTATCGAGTGTCACATCATTAGGTCACCAGTTCAAATCTAGTCCAGAGTGGTAATGGATATTTTTATACCCCTGACACCTTTCATCAAGATTTATGTGTAGTTGCTTAAACTAAAAACAATGTTTGCTACTCAGAATTAAGAGTTCAAGTGGAAAGCTAAGACTAGAAGCAGATTTTTCTATAGCAAAAATTCCTGTTTGATTTTTATGTATGGTTGTATGTGGTTGTAAATCTGTGTGTGGTTCCCAGTGCTTTAGCAGAAATAAAAGTAGTATCTTCCCAGAGGAGTGGGTGGCTCAGTGCATAGGATGCAAAGCAGAAAGGAGTCTTCATTTGGTAGAAAAAAGTATGCATTAGTCAAGTCTGGTATTATTGGTGTGCCTTCCTATGACTTTTGAATTGTGACAGCCTTTGAAGAAAACAGGAAGAAATAGATTTTGGAGAGAGAGATGTTTTGATGTTGAAATGCAGGGAGAGCGCTTGGGATGGTAACAAATAGTTCTGGACAAAGTACTTTTCAAATTCTTCAAGGCAGCTGTTCTTCACCCAAAACGTTGGTTGGTTGCTTGGGTTTTTCCTTGTTTCTTCCAGAATTCACATCAAAATCTTTGTATGAAATTTCATATCTAAATCTTGCCTTGAATGTCAGGTTTCTAGATAGGAGATACAGACTTCTGTTTAGGGTGAAATTTAATACTTAGGATAACTCTCCGGACTGTGCAGGGCCTGAGATAGTTCAGTCGCGTGGGCCCTCACAGCTTTGCAGTTCATCTTTGTTGATTCATTTTTCAAAGGTTGGCTAAATCCTTGCAATTTTGTTGGGATAATTGGGATATAGAAAGCCTCATGAATCCCTACGGTCAGGGCCCTGACCTCTTGTACGCTGGGACCTGCTTGCAACTACTCTTACTTCCCAACCTTTTCCCGAATGTTTCCTGAACGCTCTCTGGCTTGTTTCAGGGACCAGGTTGGCAGCATATCAGGAGTCAGTAGCTGGAGTCCTTCAGGAAAGAAGTTGAAGATGCTGAAGTATGAATTCTGGTGTCCTGGTTGTTAGAGTCTGTTAGCAGAGACTTGAAGATGCGAAGAAAAGAGATGTTAAAGCCGGTACAATTGTTCTCTTTCTTTGTGCTCCTAAGTTGAGAAATTAGGATCTGAGTTGGCTTCCTGTGCATCTGCTGCCATGGGAAATCACTGGTGACTTTCCTCAGTGTTTTGAGGTACAAAAAGTATTTATGAGGTATGGAGACGGGAAGAAAAAAAAATTAAAAAATATATTTTTAATGACAGAAAAAAATACCACCCATAGAACCTGAGTTTTCACTGTGGCATTTTTTGACTGAGATTTCAGTGCTGTCTGTCTTATTCATAAGTTTTTATACGTGTGTACTCTGCAAGGGGTGGGGAGGGAGCTACCAGTCTTTGTTCATGTAGTTCTGATTTCCTGGCAATTTGGGAGACATTACGAGGTCATTCATTTTCATTCCTGATGCCGGTTACTGCTACCATCTCCCTGGTTATCTCAGAGACAATTGGGATTATATTTATTATTTCCTACTTAAGATATTCTGTTACCATCAAGTATCTCAGAAGCATTGAGCTTTCTGCCTCTTTTAAATGCTGATTTGCTTAATAAAGGCAGTGTTAAGGTTCTGGCTTAGCAAAGGAATACCACTAAACAACTTTGGTCTGTGTCTTAAGTCTCTGGTTTTTGGCCTGTAGCTGTGATTGCAACCCGAAACAGTGCATAGCTAGAAATCTTCATAAATTATTATCCGTCTTTTTGCTGGAGACTGAAAATGGAGAGCTACTGAAGTACAAAGGAAACTTTTTTTCTGAGTCATGGCAAGATTGGCAAGTTGCAAGGGAAAATATAAATCTGGTGTTTACTATAGTTAACAATGAAATCCTCCCTTTACAGAAAGTTGTTAGGGTGAGTTATGCTTTCAGTCTCCTCGCTGTTGTGGAGTAAAAAAAAAAAAAAAAAAGTTATTTTGATTTTTTTTAATTAGGATTTTTTTTCTGATCCTTGGCCTAGGATGGGAATAAATTAGAGGAAGTTGCCCAATTTTCTCTGCTAATTGTCTGAAGATTGGCCCTAAAAATACAGTTGTCATCTACAATTGCTAGTTTTCACAAATGGGATGATGACTTTATCTGTTTTCTCTCATTATGGACCAATCATTCAGCCATGCAATGTCCAATTCTGAAACCTGTGATCTTTTACTTAGGTATGAATCCTGGTACTTTTTAATACATATGCAGACACTGAACTAACATGAAAAAACATGTCCAGTCTTTTGCACAGTGTAAAATAATAGATATTATCTTCAAATGTTAATGACTGCCTCCGCGTCTGATATGATAAATGCTATTCTTAATCCGCTGATGGAAAACAAAAGGAACAGAAAATAGTGAGACTGCCAAACAAAGTTCAGTGTAATTTGGAGATGGACCACAAGTCATTTGGAGTCCTGATCATGTGTTACATAAAGGCCATAATTTGTCTTACAGGAAAAAATGGCTAATGTTAAAAAATGTTATCTGTCTTTTTGAAAACAGATGAAATAGATTGCAGAAGGACATATCTGTCAACAGGAAGTGACCGTAACTTAGGAGGCACGCAGGCGTCAAGCGCAACTGAACGAGGCTGCAAAGAACAAAGAACCTCTTTCCTCTCGCTTTTCAGGCCGTATGTAGGACCAGAGAACACCTTCTCTCATTAGGGTTGAGCAGCCTTTTCGACCCCCTTTGGTGTGAGTGCAGCATCTTAATACAAGTCTCGGTGCTAGGCTTTCATGACGCAGACTGGGGGTCATGTCAAGCAAAGCTGCAGGTTGTCACCAGCCCACCACCATGTTTTTTCACTCCTGGTGTCAAAGCAGTATTTAGATATTAGTAAGACTTGATATAGGTTAAATAAAACATGAGAATTTCAAGCTGTCCCGGAGTCGGTTTCTGTCATGCTGTGAGATTTGCTCTCGTCCATGAGGTGAAGGACTTTCTGAGATTGCGTTGATCAAGATAGTCTCCTGGGTGTGTTCCTCATCCAAGGGGAAAAGTGAGGTCAGTAGGAATGAATGTTGTGCTGCAGCTCAGACTGGAAAAGAGATACTTTGGTGTCCTGGGAAGAATGTGCCTCCAACTTCTGCTTTGGGGCATTGTCTAACATGGTAGTCTTAATGTTAGGTGGCAGGTGACTTTCTTGTCTTCCTTGTTAGACTGCCCTACTTGTTCAAGTGAAGGCCAGTTCTGTGCTTTGTCCCCTGCTTATTCCTCAGGGACATGATCCTTTCTGTTGCCCCACTTTGTGCTCTTCAGCCTTGCCTGCTGCCTCCTCCCAGCTCGGAATTCCCTGTCACGTTGCTCCTTGTAGATGTGGCCGGATGTTTTACCCTTCAGAAAGCTGGAGGCTCGGTTTCAGGTCACCTCCACAAGTTTTCTGGATGTGATGCAAAGCATGGGAGCCGTTTGGAAATTGGGCTTTCAAATATTCAGACATTGTGGTGGGAATGAAGGCAACCAGAAAGGCAGCAGACTGGAAAATCCCTTCTGTACACTGTGTCTGCCAGCAGACCTAGTGGGATAAAACTGAGATGCTCTCTTAACCCAGCTTTTCCACTTTTTGGCTTAGGTCTGCTTGTTTGTTCAATGGGTGAAGAGCATTTTGTGCTCCCTGAACACGTGGAGAAGTGGGAAGGCTAAATATACTGCTCTTAAAAGCTCAGAGAAGCTAATATTGGCATTCTCACCATTTCCCACATCTTCTGTACTGCTACGGTGACATCCCTTGTAAATTGATGGCAAAACATATGACTTTTCTTTTTTTGGTCTTGCTTCTCTCCACGGTTTAACCTTTCTTATGAAGCGCCCCTCTGATCAAACGATATTAACAAAATCTTTATTTTCTTGGTTTTACAAATTTGGCTTCAAAATTCTCAAGTTGAGACTTGGCAAACACCGCCGTGGTATGCAAACAGTGGGGATGGGAGAAGGAAAATCACTTGGCTGTTGAAAAACTACATATGGGAAAGTCACGTGGAACTTTGTGCTTTATTTATAATTCTGCAAAGGCCTCTTCTAATTTGAAAAAGTAGAAAAGACCAAATAGTGGCTTCTGGAAAGCAAACAGCTTGATTTTTCCGTGAGTATTTTTAACACAAGTATTGACTTCATAGATTGTAACACTTTCCTTCTTAAATATATATATTTTTTAAGCTGTTGGGATGTATAACTGGCTAAACTGACATTGAGATGAAAGCCTTAACTCCTGCAGCTCCTTGCTTTTTAAATTCTGGTTGTGAAGCCATAAGAGATGTTTTATTTTCATTTAGCATATACATATTGAGCTTCCAGAAAGGTGCCTTGATTTATAATAAGTGTACTCAGTGGGAACCATATGAATTTTTGCTTTTGTCTTTTTTTGAAGGATCGAAGTGTTTCTTTCAAAATTTGTTTTCCAGGCAAATGCTGGGTTTAGTGGTTAAGGAACGTTTAAGTAAGACCTGAAGCTGCATTTTTTTCAGCTTTGGCTGTACCTGTGAACAGGCGTTTCCAAATACTAGTCCTTGGAATAACTCTACTAGTTAACAATGCAACCTTGTTTTATATCGGCTTGATTCTGGGCAGTGTTTTACTGATACCAGTGTGAGATAACTGTGTTATGTGAAACTGCTTGAACAAAACAAATGGGAGAGTGGTGGCAGTGGGCTGCCTGAGAGGCTGTGGTGCTCTGCTCAAATTGCTGAACATAGCTAACTCGTGGTGGAACGGCATTTAAGGCTACATTTGGAGTCATTAGGTTATAAACAGTCCACAAAATATTTTAAATACTTCATGTTAATATTCCTCTGAAGCTTAAGATTCCCTGGGGAGAAATGAGAAAGCGTACCAAAAACATTTTCAGTTCTCGAGGCTTATCCACCACTTCCTAGATCACTAAAGCCCAACTGTCTCATGAAGAAATTATTACAAAAACAAGTTTTGATGCAGTTCTCAGCGTATAAGTGCGTGCGTGGGGGGAAATACATTGGGTAATGCTCTTTCCTTTAGTTGTCAGATTTTCATATTTTGCTGGCTGGCTATAAATGTCAATTAAGATTCAGAAAATCTTTCTGACTCAAATTTGGTAAATTTACATTTACTGAAAACAAAGGTGATGCTTTTGAGTCTTGTGCTGCGTTGGTGAAAGACATGTCAAAAGCATTCAGATCTTGACAGAATGTCTGAATTTGTGCCATTGAAAGGTGTCCTTTCATTTCTGTTTCTTGGTAAGACTTCTTTTAAGGAGGGATGTAATAAATATTGACCCTTCTTGAAGAGGCTAGGGTCTCTAAGAGAGGTGACCCACTGTGTAATTTTTTTCCTGAGAATAAATCTTCTGTGCAAAAGTGGCTGATTTGTGCTAGGCACAATCCATATAAAAAATCCATATAAAAACTAGGACTGTGGGGATTGTCTTGTGAAAATGGTCCTGTCATTAGCTGGCATTAGCATCTCCTGCCTTCCCCAAATGCTTGGCATCTGTAGTGGCCCATCAACAGTTTGTGTGCTTGTGCAGTTAATCTATCTAGGGCAATGCCCTGAAATAAAACAAAACCTATAAAACACCAGCTTGTCCTTCAGAAAGAAATCTTATTTCAGATTGCCCTGTTAATTTGCAAAATACCGGGATTTATGGAGCTGGCAGGATGGCTCGGCAGAGTTACCACGCTTCAGAGATCTGGGCTGTCTGTCAAACCCTTGACTTAAGTTGGCATACCTCATACCTGAGGATGCGACTCACAAGGGACATCTGTGTGCATCCAGTTTTCTTCCAGCTGAGCCAGATGAGAGAGACAAGAAGTGGAGGACCTGCATGAGAATCTGGTGAGAGCTGCTGGAAGCAGCCCCAGGACTTGCAGAGTAGATGCAATTTATAGGCTGCAGGAGCTACTGATGCATCTTTCTGCTCCTCAGGAGTTGAGGAAGGAGCATTTTCCGTGCATTTGCTGAGTTTTCAGAGGTTCTTATCCCTCAGGGCAGTTTGAGAGCTCGTTGCAGACAATTTGGCAGCAGTGCTTTACACTAATGAGGAAGCAGCAGGGTTGCACTTCCTCCAGCCTGCCTTGAAAGAAGAAGTGCAGAGGGGCTCATCGTTCAGAGCTATGTGACTGTAAGGCACAATAATAGCCCAAAGCCTCCTAGTGCACGCTTCAGCGGTGCAATAACTGCATGTAGAGAGCTAAACCCGGTCCAGCATGCTTGGTCGATAGCAAAGCTGCTTGATTTACCTCTGTTATTGATCTGGGTTCCAAATTGAGTCCATTTAAGCATCTGTAAGGGCCTCTTTTGGTGCTTGGTAGACGCACTGAACCACTGGTGCTGCTGGCTCACGTTGGCAGATACAAGTCCCCTTTCACTAATGAGCTTCTGCATTTACAAAAGATTGCTTTATATTTTTTTGAGTGGAACTTTGCTCGAATTTCCTCACAATTTGGGGACGTTTTTGACGGTCGTTTATTTTTCTTTATGGCGACTTCAACTCAGCATGAGGTCAGACTTCAGGAAATAGCCTGCTGGGTGCTGACACTTTAAAAGGTAGTCATGCTCTTGGTTTATGCTGAATTAATTGCACGAATGAGGTATACATTTTAAGCAGTCTAACATCTGATTTTTCAAAGGGATCTTGATATTTATTGTTATAGGCATTATTTTTTGCTGATGTTAGGGCCATCTAATAAAATCAGTCTTCCAAAACAGAAGGGACAATGAAGAGTTTACTTATCATATAGTTCACCTTTGGTCTAACAATTGTGTTGCGGCTAGGGAGGAACACTCAAAGGCTTAAGAAAATGTTCTGCAAATATGGTGTTAAAAGTTGAAGGTGAAAAAAAAAAAGGAAAGTATTAATCTAGAGTTTAATGAGGAAGGTGGATAAACAGTAACTCAAACAGTAACTCAGTAACTGATGTACAGACTGAGAGGTTTTGCTCTTTTGGTCCTTTGGTTGTGTGGGGAAATCCAGAAAACACACAAACTCCAAGATGTAATCCTACACAAATTAAAATGAGTATGAAGTATAAAGGGGCCAAAAGCAAAGGAAGAAAATACAGAAGAAAAAGCTAGAAAAATGTGAAATCATTAGGGCCTCGTGAAATTTACTGCTGAGCACTTACAGATGTAGACACAGCCATTTCTGAACTTAGTAGCTTTCTTCCAGGTTCCAGTAAGTATTGGAATAAATTGATGAAGACTTTATAAGCATCTGTAAGGCAACAGGAGATACAAGCAGTGGGACTTTATCAGGAATGACCTCATGGGGGGAAAAATAAATCTAATTTGTTTGATTCAATGGATTTTTCACAATCCAACCTGACCGAGGGACTGTCGCTTATGGGATGCTGTGTAGAGATCCATCTTCAGGATTAAGTTACAGTACAGTGGGTTCATTAAGCAACTGGAACACATGCTAACGAATAGTCTGTAAAGGTGACAGGGTCCTGGAGAGTTCTGTTCCACCTCTGTGCCGACAGTTTGGGACGCAAAGTGCTTGAGATGAAGCTGGAGGCTTGCATGTATTTTTGATGGTGGGAGAAGAACTTGGAGAAATGATGTGAAGCCTGGCACCAAAGTCAGTAAGGAAATGTGAAGAGAGAGGCAAATAGAGGGAGGATGCATCAGAAAAGGAGCAGAGCTGCTGAAAAAAAAAAACAACAAATATTTTATGATGTAGTAGTAGAAGTGTCCTACGTAGGGCTGTTGTAGTACTCTGTACTAATAAGTGCTGTATGCAGTTTTGGATCCTACATTTTGAGAAGTGGTTAAGTTGGAGACTGAAAAGAGTAAAACTAAGATTTAATCCCTGTGGCCTTTGAAAAAAAGGCTGCTTTTGTCTTCTGAAAGCAGCTTAGAGAGGATTGGAGCAATTTTCCAGGTGAGCTAGGCTAAGAAGATGACTGCAATCACGTGTCCTCTTCTTAGTGGAGAAGAAGAAATGGCTTTAGCAGAGAAGATCTGCTGCCTTGTCTTGCACAAAGGCCTGGATGTTAATGGGGAGAACACCCTAACTTTTAAAGAGTGTGCAGCACGAGATGGCATTGCCTTTTGAGGCAGTGGTACCACAGCTGACTGCAGCCTCCTGAGTTGTGGATTAGCAAATGTTGGTGCTTTAGGTGCAGTGAGCCCTTCCCAGAGTGATTTGATTGACTGGGTGACTTATTGAGAAGCCTTTCCAGCCCGATGCCTCTGGGATTGCATCTTTTCTTTCTGAACAGCCCTGACGTGTGATGCCTGTGTTAAGGAACAAGTGCTGAAAGGAGGACAGTTTGATGGCCAGATTGTAATTAAATCCTGCTCGCAAATGTTGCTGTCCCTCCCTGAGTTGTTTTTATGCCTCTTTGGGTTGTATTGTTGCCTGGAAGATGTTTCTTTCAGTGATCGGATGATTTTACACACTGCAGGTCTGGTCTCTGCAGTGAAATAGGTTGGAGAACTTTCTCATTCACTTCCAGGAAAGGAAGGTTGGTCCTGGTTTTCCAAAAGAGATGTTCAGAATTCCTGCTCCCCGCATTACCTGCTTCAGGGGAAAAAAAAACACTGTCGTAGGGATACTGTGCAGGGAGTGAATAATTCTAAAAACTGAAAAGATTCCCTTGCCTTAGAGTTTCTTAGCCCTACAGTCACCCACAGGTCTTCGAGCTTTCTGGGTGATGAGGGTGACACATGCCTTTGAAGAAGAAATTAACTGTCTTCTGACACTTATGTTGGTTTTGTTTCAAGATTTTCTGCATTACTCTACTCCTGCTAATTAGTACCAATTAGTAATTGTAGTTCTTCTACAAAAGAAAAATCTCCATTAGTTTTTTTGTTTGGCTGTTTTTTGTGATTTTTTTTTTTTGCACAGATACATCTGGGTTGTTTAGTTTGTGCTATGTGAGAATTCGAAAGAAAACAATGGTTGCAAGAGTAAGAGGCCACTGGTATTTTGATCTAGAGCAAATGTGTGCCTGGCAGCCAGACTTCAGCGAGGCAAATCCACTTGCCCTTTGCTTTTCCCCCAGCCTGCAACCTTGCTGCAGGGAAATGTGTGAAAGAGGTACGGCAGCGCGGGTCACCCTGTCCTCCTCCAGCTCCGCTGCAGCCAGGGGAGCGCTCGCGTTATCTGCCAGCGGAATAACAACCACTAATGGAAATTACAGCAATTGGGATAAGATAATACCCATAAAGGCAGGTTATGCTGATCGGCGTTTCTTCCTGAGATAAGGCTGAAATGAGTTTGTAATTATTGGGCATTGAGCTTTATTAAATAAAGCATGCTTATGCATGCAAGGGGAACACGCGTTGTCCATATACTGAGGGAGAAATGCTGCAGATACCGTGAAGGTGGGGAGCAAGGCAGCGAGGTATCTGCCCTTGGAATGGCAGAGCTGCCTGGCTTGCAGGTATGTCGCTGAAATTTAGAAACTGGCAGCGGTTCTGGGTGCCACCAGTGCTTTTAATGCTTAAGCGAAGTGCAAACTGCGTAATGCCGCGGCCGATGCTGAAATGCGACACGCGGGCATCGCTTCCTCCGAGCCGCTGATCCTTGCGTAATGGGGCTGTCCTGGGGCGGCTGCAGGAAATATGTGGGTAACCGGTGGCGGTACTGCTAGGCACCCAAAGCACAACAATTAGTTGTGCTTAGAGTCCTGTTGTTGTAATCTCAAACAATTTTCTGGCGCACTCCCCGTTTTACAGCCAGGAAAATGGCTGAGTGAGGAGCTGGTGATGGGAGGCATTGATTTTTTTTTTTTTCCTTGTGTGTTTGAATGAACCAAGCTTGTACCTGGAAACCTACATCTGCGAGCTCACTGCTTTGTGTAGATCATGCTTTCTGAAGGCTTTCCTGTGTGAGGGGATCCCAAAACCTCTCCTCTCCGGCTGGCAGAGCAACAAAGTATGTGGGCTTTTGGGGAGCTTTTCTTGTCTTCCTTGTAATGATGTGAGCCAAAGCAGAACCGGTACTACAGCAGGGGAGAGGTTAGACTCGAAGGTGTTGATATTTCCTGCTGTTTCACTGACAGCTGGAATCTGTACTTAAATATATAGTGTTGGTTAGTTTATTCCTCAATTTTTGTTTATTCCTCCTTTTAGAAAAGAGATGAGAATTCATGTTCCTCTTCAGGCACTCAGAGAGTTCCTAACAACACAGGAATTCAAGCTGGAGGAGATGAGCTTGTATTTAAGATGAGGCTTTCTGAAGTGGTTTTTCCCTGAAGTTGCACGTTTAAAAAAGTTTGTAACAGAAGAGGTTAAGATCTGATAGCACTCCGTGTTTTGTCTAGTGATTTAAAAGCGATGCCTTTAACACTGTTGTGTTGTGATCTTTCAGATGCTTGTGGTATTGAGCTTTCTTAATAGTTAAACTTGTGGTTTCCTTCCATTCTTTGCTTTGGTCGTACGAAGATACACGTACGCAATCTTTAGTGCTCTTTGTTTTGGAAGAGGAGACCTGGCCCTCCTGTCTTTTCGCTAGTCAGGCCACACCAAGTGGAAAGACTTCTCTTGCTCTTTGTGCTGGGGTTTAACCACAAGCTCTGAGCCTCTGCCAGCATGGAGCAGTTCAGCTGAATTTAGTTTTCTGCTAGGTAACAGAAAGCATGCAAAACTCTTCAGTACTGCGTAACCCATGGGATTAATTGGCAGGCTCCTAATCAGGAGTACCCTATTGGGATCTACGTATATTTTCTAAGAGGAAGAAGTCCCAAAAAACTGGTTTAACCAAGTGCTGTGTACCACAAAACCAGACTTGTGTGTGACCCAGAACCCACCGATCAATGGGGATGTAGGTGCCACGGCAGAGTTTGTGGGGTAAAGTCCAGGGATAACAGTGGAAAAGTGCTCTAGCTGCACATATGTAGGGCAGTTTGAGGACATTTCTTTGCCTCAGCATAACCTATGCAATATTGCTCTGCAGTGTAACATTATTGAACCGTAATATCCAGCAGCGTGCTGGGAACGAGGCAGCTGCTGATGCCTCTTTTTCCTAAAGGATTTCCCAGAAAATCCATTCCTTTCACAGAAGGATGCAAGCCATGTAGAAATGGTGCTCTGCTGGAAACAGAAACTTAATTCTCAGAACTCAATAAAAGAACCTCTTTCTTGTAAAACCAGCTGAGGAAAACAAGACTGCTGGGATTTTGGGGGCTTTTCTAAATTTGTTCAAGATGCAAACTTGAGCTCAGAAAAGACCAATGAACTTCAGAAAGGTCTGACCAGGCTGGATGAAATGTCAGATATCCCAGCAAAGTCTCGCATGACAAAGCCATTTAACCACTTCTGTGCTTTTTGTCAAGCTAACTAACTGCACCGTGCCTGAAGAAATACCTGAGCATCTTTATGCAATCAGGTGCCCATTTGACATCAACATTTATGAACAATTTTTTTAATATTAATAAGAAAAATAGCATAGATTAACATGCAAATACTTCCTATATTTGAAGGGATGCCATCATGTCAAATTACATGCGTCTGTGCACTTATAATAGATGCAGCATGTAATTATGTAGTTGCATCCATGTGGGTGTTTCCCATGTCAATGCACCTATCCCTCATGTGAGACTGGATTTTATCTGAGCGTTTTGCAGAGTGGCACTTGTGAGAAGCAGGAGGGGCAGAAAGCCGTGACCTTTGTGTGTTTTGTCTTCCTGCCCATGTGGATGTAATACAATTTGGCTGATCCCTGACTCCCTTCTCCTGCTCCAGACTTCTGTCTTGGGTGTATTGTGGTGATGAAATGCCACATAACCTTCCTTATCTTCAGTTTTTGTGATAGGTTATTTTAAACGTGTTTGCAGGTGGAGAAAGGGGGCTTGCGTCTGTTGTAACTGGACCCAGCAGTGGCAGCGCTGCATCCCAGATAATCACTCTGTGCATGTATGTATCCTCCTTATTGAAGTCTCATGCATTAAGACTGTCTGCTGGCATAATTGCCTTAGACCCTGATGAAAAATTCATATCCTAGGCCCCCAGAGGGTCATTTGGAGCAGTATTATCCCATGAAGTCTAGAGGCAATAGAAGAGCAAAGAAGAAAATAACCTTGAAATCAATGCCAGTCACCCTAGCACTAGTGCCGTTAGTTTTGGCAAATCCTATCTCAACAATAAAGCCAGCTGCCATTTTGGCATCAAGACAGGCAGACTTGGCACCAGCCCCTCTGGCACCAAAAACATGCTTCGTGGGAGCTGGCATCAGTGGTGTGAAACGAGGGTAAGGCCCAAGGGAAATGCCAAGCAGGCATATGAGATGAGCACTAAAAATAGCAAGTTGCTGTCATTTGGAGAAAAAAAAACTAATAGCTTTTCGAAGAGCAGGGCATCTTCAGATCTCCATCTCCAAGGTTGTGCTGGTAAGCAAATGTATTGACAGCTTTGGACAATGCTGTCTGCTGTGACGATGTGACCAAAGGCCGCACACAGGCTGTATTTTTGGTACCCGCATGGTACAAGACTGTAAAACGAGAACAGACGCTCACCGTCTTGATCCCACGTTTGGGGGATCCTGTTACCGTCTGCACACTTTGCCTTCAGCCCCGTCTGGAGCGGATCGTCTCCCCTTGATCCGTTACCAAAGGTCCTGTTTGCACACACGGGCAGAAGGAAAACAAGAGCTGCGCTGCCAACAAGCAAGGAGCCTGCCGAGTGTCCCCGCGCTACCCCGGGCACGCTGGCCCTGCTGAGACAGTCTCGTCAAATGTTTAACAGCTGATCTCCCCCCACCCCTCCCCTTCTCCCTCCCTGAGAAAGGAGAGTCGGCTTTCCCGTGACTTCATTACCCACTCCAGACTAAAACCGAAGCCTGACATCGGTGCCCGAAAGCTGGGAAGGCCGAAGGGACAGGACCGGCCCTGTCTCCGCTGGCGCAGGTGGCGTCATCTCTGAACAGGGCCGTTCCAGCTCTCCAGCCCCCCCTGCCTCAGGGGCTGAGGCCTTTAAAGCTTTTTAAGGCCTCTGGGTTTTAGCAGGCCTGGGTGGTGAAACTGGTGGCACAAAACCATGCAAATAGCCTTTTGTATTACAAAAGACACTGCGCTGGCTTGGCCACCTCTCTGCTGCTGTGCAGAAAAGCCTGCCGGACCTGTGGCTGTCGTTTTCTCCTCCTTGAGCAAAAAGCAGTGGGAAACAACACCGCCGAGCGCTGAAAATTTCAAGCTACGGTTAACAAAATTTATTTTGGTCTTGGAGAAGGGGCCTGGGATTTTGTGTATAACTGTTTTCAATAGTGCCATTACCATACTATATGATTTCTCGAAATGATGTGACATTACAGAACACCAGTATGTTATTTCCAAAATACCAAATTATTCAGTGTAATTTAGAAAAAAAAATGGTGAAAATAGATATGGAATATAGAAGCTGGGAGTTAGCCTCTTCTCGCAGGTAACTAGCGATAGGATGAGAGGGAATGGCCTCAAGTTGCAGCAGGGGAGGCTCAGTTTGGAAATGAGTAGACATTTCTTCTCAGAAATAGTGGTTAGGCATCGGGAGGGGTTGCCTAGGGAGGTGGTGGAGGCACTGTCCCTGGGGGTGTTTAAGGAAAGGTTGGACGTGGTGCTTAGGGACATGGTTTAGTGGGTGACATTGGTGGTAGGGGAATGGTTGGACCAGGTGATCTTGGAGGGCTTTTCCAACCTTAATGATTCTGTGATCAGCTGAATGGCAGAGCTGGTAGGAGAGTCTGGAGCAGCCTGGATGCGGCCTTCTTCTGTCAGGTGGGTGTTGGAGGGGGCTTCTCTTGCCCTTTCTTATCTGTCCTCCTTATGATAGCTTACTGCAGAAAGCAGCCTCAGAGGAGCGATTGCTTGCTTTACAAAAGTGCAAAGGAAGGTGCTTTACTGTTGGTATTTCTTCACCCACGTACAAAAATTGAAGAGGAGGACAGGCAAAAATACCAGGTGACTGTGGGTGGTGGTTTCCCATGCAATGCCTCCTCCTTTGGTTCAGGGCTCGCTCATGGCTTTCGGGTGGAGGACGTGGTGTGTATTTTCATTTGTCTGCTCGGCTGACAATTGCTGTGCAAAATTCAACCAGAGTCGAGCATGAATTGTAGGCACTGGGGTTCCCCGCAGCACTGAGCGTGTTTTGAAGTGCTCAGTCTCTACCTCCCTGGTTAACCAGTTACTTGGAGACAAAGCACAGGTGACAGCAGTGAGGTTGAAATGCAGTCCCCATTTGCTTATCTAGACTGAGTTGGCTGCAAAAGCATCTTGTGCTTCAAAACCACTGAGCTGACAGAAGTAGCAGCAGGCTGCAGGGAAGGGGGACCTGCCCAAGGACAGGCTGGGACCACTGCAAGCCCTTGTGCTTCATTGCACATTAAAATTCATTGATACAGCAGATTGGCTGTAGCACTGGCTCACAAGTCATTTTTCCACATGTAAGATGTCTTTTGCTGGAGTTACTCTTTGTTCTCTCCAGCAACGAGGAAGGAATTTTGGTCTGAGAAACATTAAACACAAGTGACTTCAGTGTCCTTGTTTTGTAGTTGACTGCATACTAAAAGGGGGACCTGCTTTAACCACCTCTGAAATAGTCCAGTGGTACTAGACACAAAGGGTCTAAAAGGTTTATTAGTATTCCTTAAGCAATACAGAAGATCCTCCAGGTACTGGGGAATTATCAGACTGGCCTGTTCCTCTGGAATTTCTTGATGATGATGTGTGTAGGCAGCACCAATGCTGCACGTTAGAAGAACCCACTGCATCCGCTCCTGGTGCTGGAAAGTTGTGTTCTTGTTCTGGTGCTGTCAGGGTGGGTAAGGGGCCCTCTGCTTTTCAGGAGTCGGCAACAAGTAGGCAGGTTTGGCAGGCAGGTGGTCAACCAGAAATGGTGTGCAGGCATTGCACTGCGGATCCAGCATGGATGGTTTCCAAACACCTTATGCCATTTTTGCTAGCAAACAAACCCCATTAGAGTATGTTCTGTCAGGGCAGATGGAGCTTGGTTGTTCCTGGATGATGTCTTACCGTAAGAGAAGCAGGGATCTGCTTTTATGCCTTCCTATATTTTTATCTTTTTTCTTTACTTGCAAAGCCATCTTCAGGACAGACAAAGATAAAGTCACCCCCCTTCAGGTTACTCCTTTCACATTTTGTTTGTGCCTGACAGATCTGTGTAGTCTCGGTTCTAGCACCCAAGGCTATGGACTGACTAATGAAAATGGATAGCTGATGCTCAAGGGATGCTCCTGTTACCAACATGAAAGTAACAGTGTCCTGGGGTAAATGGAGGACTTCTTAGATAACAGTTGTTCCGACTTTATGGTTAACCTGTATATATATAGCTGCACTATTCTTTTTTTCCGGAACAATGGTATTGCAGTTTATGGGGATATTACAGACCACCCATATTTACTGTTCAAAACTTGTTCCTGCCTAGGACTCCAATAATGGAGCCACTGAGACTAGCATTGTGCTTCAGGCCTGACAGATTTGAGCTGCACAGCTTCATTTTTGTTCCAATCATGTTGTCATATCTGGATCATCTAAAGGTCAAGCTGTCTCCTCGGGGGTATCAAAATGGGGAATGGCTCTTGCTGGGTTACTAAACCCACTTATGAGCCTGTCCCATCAAACATCAGAGCAGCTCTAAAATGGGCCAAACAAATTCCATCGTCTGCTTCAGTAGCATGCTAATATCTGAGATCACAAGGCACAGGCTGTGCTGGGCTTGTGAAATTGTCGAGCAGCGTCCTTTGCACATTGTGTCTGGAGCAGGTGGCATATTCAGGAGAGTAGAACTACTGTCGGATAAAGCAAGGGGTCTTTATTCCCTCTGCTTCAAAAAAAAAAAAACACAAAACCAAGAACTTGCTCACCTCTAACCTGCAGTGGGATCATGCTGAAAAAGGAGGGTTGGGGGCTGCCTAAACAAGCAGATATTCAAAATAATGTTGATCCCATAATCTACCCTGACTTTAGCCCTGATTTTTCAGAGCTCTCAAGTGATTTATTTACAGAGAAGAACTTGTTTGCTCTGTTCCTCCCGTCTTGGATAGTTACACAAGACATCATAGATACGGCCCTGCAGATGTTAAACTCCAGTTTCACGTAAAGGAAGTGAAACCCATGCTGAGCCTGATTTAAAGCTGCTGCTGCTCTCATTAAATTAACAATTATTTCAGCTCTGCTTGCTCCTAAGCAGAGGGCAATAGAAAATTAGAAGGGTTTTGGAAACAGGCAATGAACAGCTGAAGGCTTTGGGAAAAGATTTTACACTAAGAGGACTAGGAAGATGGATATCTCTTACAAGAAGATAGCTAACAGGTACAGACTAATGAATGGGTGAGGAGATGGATGGGGACTTCTGTTCCCACCTGGTAATAATATGAAAGTCAAATTAGAAGGTGGTGAATTCACTACTGATGAAAGGAACTATTTGTTTATAACCACTGTCTATGAAACTCATTGCCATTGGAGTTAGGACTCATGGATTTAAAAAAAAAAAAAAAGGTGGGGGTTAAAATGATACCATTTGAAAATATCCAAAACAATTGCAAAGATTAGAAGAACCTGAGTGTTTTGAAAAGACTGGGTTGATTAGGATATCAAAAGGGTATGAGCTAACTTGTGCAGCTATTGGGGCTGGGGAGGATTTGTTTTGTTTTGCTTTTTATTTCTCTCCAGGGCTTTTTCCATAGTCACCTACCGCAGATTTTGTGGAGCACATTGCTGGCTACTGTCAATCAGAGACTTCTAGGGAGGCTGGCTGCTGCAGTCAGATGTGGCAATGCCTATTTGCAAACCGCATTTTTTGTGTCAGTTTTTTTCAGAATCACTGAATTCACACACAAATCAGGATGTTTTGGCTTTTCCACTAAGTTACTGCCTTTGATAGTCCCTCACTACCTGTCTTAGATCTGGAATGAAGCTTTGCTTTTTGAGTACGTGCTGGAGGAGAGGCAGGTTGTTAAAGTTAGATCCCTTCTGACAGTCGGGATTCACAAATTGCTGTACTGGCTCAGCCCTGAGATCTGTCTAGTCCAGGGCTCTGCATAGCAGCAGCCAAAATCGGATATTTCAAAGGACAGCGTGAGGCCACAGAACAGATTACTAAAACAGAAAGCTGCCCTTTTATATCATCGGTGTTTGTCCATAGAATTGGAAAAGCAAAGGTTGAGAGTTTGTTTGATCCAAAAGCACAAAAGCTGGAAAATCCCATTGCCTGGTGATAGTTAATGCTGATGTTTTATGTCCTTCAGGAAATTACTTACGTGCCTATTTTCTCTTAGGAAAAACAGAGACGTGCTCGCCTTCGACAGCAAGTTTATATGGTAGCTTTAAACTGGTGTAAAAATAGGTAATAATTATTACAGCCTTGCAGCCTGATTTTGTAGGGGTCCCCCACCATGGGGTCCTCGTTTGGGAAACAACCCAGGGCTGGGCTGGGAGGTGGTGGCAGTGACAGTGGTCACTGAGTTTTGGTGTGGAAAATGGGTGCTGTCTCTGACACTGCTGCAAACTGGTTGTTCAGGGATTTTCTGTTCTGTTTTTTTCCTTCTTTTTTGCTGTTGCAAATTAGCATTTGTAAGAATCGTATGTGGTTTGTGCCTCTTGCTGTCTTGCTCTCTCTCTGAAGTTATTGTTAAAACTTCCACTAAAAAAGGGATTCAGCGAACTCTCTATGAAAAAAAAGTACACTCCTTGTCCTTGTCAAATATTTTAATGTGTTGAGCTCCAAAAGTTGAAGCAGCCAACGGCAAGGGGAGTTTCCCCTCTGCTAAACATCCACGGCGTTGCTGCTACAGCACATGGGAGTGGTGGCAGTGCCCCGGTCCCTACAGGACAGACGAGAACAGCTGCTGATTAAAGAGAAGCACGAAAAAAAGAGGTTGCTGAACTTTCAAAGTGTAGGTAGGAAAAGGAGTTAAATTTAGATTACCTTCTGCAGTGTCATCTCCTACCCCGGTGTGGAACTTGCTGTACTCCTTGCTTGGGAGAGGACAAACAAGAAATGCCATCCTGTGCACCAGATGATGAATTTGTTTATAAGGCTTAATTGCCCCTTGGCACGAAAATGTGAAATGAGCTCGAGTAGAATTAGAAACCATCCATCGGGGCCGGTCGTGTTTTCCCTGGGGAGAGGGGGATTAAGATGTCTTCCCGTCACCTGTCTTACACTGTAGGACTTTTTGTAGGAGCCCAATCCTGGCCCTGCTGAAAGCAAGGGAACTGCTGCCCGTGCTTTTAGCAGCCTTTGGCTGTTACCTGGAGGGGCCGAGTTGAGCAGTGCTGCAAGAGTTGCTCAGGAAAAAGCACAGACGCGGTGGCAGCAGCGTGCAGGGCAGTGCTTTGGGTCCGTGAACCTCCATCCAGGTCCCCGGCATCTGGAGATGCTCAGATAAAAACCCGCTGCCTGCTCGCCTCGCCGTGCAGCAAGCAGCAGCAAATTTGGGCGTTTAATCTATTTTTGAGGAGAAAGCTATTTTTGCTTCGGGAGGTTTAATCATCGCCGAGGACCTGTGGGCTCTCGCCGACGATTTTAATAGCTTCTCCTCCGCTCGCAGCATCCAGCTAGCGGGGAGCAGCGGCCCCTGCTCGGCCACAGCTCGCTGCCAGCGTCCCTCACCGGCAGCGCCGCTTCTGTGCGCGGCGAGCTGCCTGGTGGTAACTGGCAGCTGCCTTAAGGTTTCGGCTTTTTTTTTTTTCGTTTCTGCTGTTGTTTTTTTTTTTTTTTTCAGAAGTGCCCGACCTGATGTCATTTCCCTCTTGCAAACACCCCGGCTCGGCTGCGTCTGAGATATGTCACGGGGAGTGGGAGGAGGAGGAGGGGGAGCCAGAGTGCGTGCAGTGTCCCAGGACCCTGTTTACATAGCATTCCCAGCCGAGGAAGCCCTGGTTTAAATAGGATCGGAGGCGCGGGTTCCCGCAGCAGATGAGGAAATGCTTGCTGCGGGGCTTTAAATTCCTGCGTTCCCGTGCGCGGGTGCAGAGGATGAGCCTGCAGAATGCCTTTCCTCTTGGGTCTCAGACAGGTAACCGGCTTCGGTGCGGTGGGTGCTGCTTGCTCGAGGACGTGACTCGCTTTTATTTTATCCCCCCTCCTCGCATAAGGAAATGATTTCCAGTTGTCCCAGAGCAGAACCCTACACACGGCACTTCCCCACCCGTGGCATTTGACTGGGGAGCGCGGTTGCGTGAGGGCTGCTTTCTGGTTAGCGAGGAAGGAGCAAAGCTGCCGTTTGGGGAAAGAAACTCTTGTTTTGGCTGTGGTGGGGTAGGACTGCCGGCAGGGTTCCTCTTTGTGTCGTGCTCCTTTGCTGGTGTTGTTTGGTTGGTTTTTAGGGGTACTTTCCACAGTCCTTAAAATGGAATTCATATATATACCGTGCCTAAAAACTCGTGCCAAACTTTGAACCATTTTCTTGCGGGAGCAGTGTTTTGAGCATTAAACTCTCTTTAAAAGAAAAAAAATAGGCACGTATCTCTTTCTCTTTTTGTCTCTCTTCTCTGACAAAGGTCACCGAACAGAAAATGGCAACTTGCCGTGCCCCCCCAGTTTGGTGACTTTTTATTTTTTCTGGGAGATTTCAGCTCGAACAAGAAACTTGGGGTAATGTAATGGCTGGCCACGGGGAGTGGAGTGAGAAACGGTAGCAACTGCCCAGCTGCTCCCTGCTGGAGGAGAGTGCCAACTATTTGTTCTAAGGCTCGGGGAGAGCAAAACCTTTTTTTGGTCTGGGAGGCACGTCTGTAGGGGAATCTTAACTGTAAACTCTCTCCAGTGCTGCTGGGATCTGTAATCCACAATAAATAGATACCGCATGATATCAGAGTGCTGCCTGCAGTTTCTAACGTGGCATTAAACTTTCAAGATCTGGCTGTGGCATGTTTAAACTACCTACTTTGTGTCATGTAGAAATGAAGGGAAAATGACTTAACACTGCTGAGTAAACAGTTCTGTCTCTTTCCTTATCAGTTCAGGTTTTGGTGAAATGCAGCTCCCCCCACCCTGCTGATTTGAAAACACTTTTACGTAAGAAACTACCTCTAGCACAATGACCTTCTGTAATTGAACGCAATAGCTGTAATAATAGTTCACTTGTTAGCACTCAGGGCACAGAGACTTTCCCTGAAAACATAGGAACTGAACCGAGGAGGGAGATTCGGGCACAAAAGCTAAACAACTTCAGGTAACTCAACTTGTGATGAGGCACAGCTGGCTTAATGTTCGAGTTGCACGGGCATGTTTTTCTCTAAAGTTTCTTTTTCTGAATGGATCTTTTTGTTTTAGAAAGGGGTTTGGCACAACTGAGGGACTGCATGAGATGTAAAACCAGCAGTGAGGTGTGCTTCAGTTTCACTTGCTCAGACTGAGACCGTCTGTTTATCTCGGTGGGCTGGACGGTGCTTTTTTCTCTGCTTGTGACTTTTCAGCATAGATACAGAGGCATTTACAGGAAGCAGAAAAAGGTGTTGCCTCAAGAGCAGCTGAGCAAAGCTCTCGACTATTTTTATCCACTGATGGAGGATACGGTGGAAACAAGCTGCTTGAATGTTAGTTTTAATCATTTTTAGACTTAAAAAAAAAAAAAAAGTAGGTATTTGGGATTGTGTCCTGCGTGCAGATAGTATTAAGAAATTTCCCACTTGTAAAAGGGGGAACAAAAGAGTTGTTAGCGAACAGCGCTATTTAATTAAAAGCGTGGGAGGAATTCAGGAACATCTCGTCACGCATCCGCCTCTATTGTCTCTTGTGTTTGCCCTCGGACTGTAAACACTTGGGTGTCCGGGCTGCCTTTCTTCCCGTTTCCCTGCTCAGCACTAGGGGTGCTGCTCCCCGACGCCCGTCCACGCGCACGGAGCCGAGCGGGCGTCCTCCTGGGAGCTGCGTGGTGTGGTGGGATCCGCGACTGCCCACCACATCCAGCCCTCGCCTGCTGGCAGCATCTGACCACAGCATGATGTGGGGGTGCCTGTAAGGCTCCTGGCCCGGGAACCGTGGCCGTGGAGGATCCTGGCTTTCATTTTTGAGAGTTTGCTCAGGTGGAAGCTTGGAGACGTCCATCTGTGCTTCGTTGCAGAAACCTTAAAGAAAAAGGGAAGGAAGGTTGAAATGTTGGGTTCTTAACTCTTCCATTTTTTATTTCTTAATTCTAACTGGTCGAGGTTTCTGGTGTTGTCAGCTGTTTGGTTTCTAAAACAACCGAGCGCAGCGCAGCCTCTTCACGGCCGTCATTTCCTGGAAGCGGGTCTTTAGTGCGAGAGGGCCGGGGCTGCCGCTGGGAAGCTTCTAGCAAGGTGTTGAGGAAGTAAACACTTTCACGTGGCCAGTACAGCGCAAATACGGCAGTTCATGCCATCTGAAAGTGAAACTTGCTACAAACAAAAATGAAACCGGCTCTTTTTGAAGTATCCCGGTATGCCTGTTACATATGGGGAAGCAGTGCTCCTTTGAAGATGGCTGGTGATTTCTCCAAGATAAATGGATGCAGATAACCGATTGTTCCTTGGGTAAGGGTTAATAAAACCTCAGAGGTTCTGCATCCTCTGTAAAGGAGGTGAAGATGGGCCTGCTGTGGCTGATTAATCATGGCAATTTAAATATAATTCTCCTGATGCTAGCATTAGCAAAGTAAAAAATGCTGTGGATTAGAATTCCTGTTTTGGAGATTTTATTGTGCCCAGGACGGCTCAGAGGCATAACTCCTTCCCCTTTTATTTTACTTGGGGTATTTGGATGTTTGTATTTAACATGTTTCTTTTTCACCTTCAGGAAGACAAAGTTTGAGTAAGGTGTCTTAGGAATAAGTGTCCCGGCTTCATTTATTTCCTGGCCCCAGGTGTCCGTTGTAAGGCAGGCTGGCAGGAATTTATCTGCCGTGGTGCTGGGGGGCCGAGCCCCCAGGTTCCTGCAAAGCATGGCGATCGAAGCCAATTTCATCCTCACCAGACTTCGGTGCTTTCGTTCAATTGCTCCCACCAAAGGTCCAGCACTTGGATAGATAGCTGCTGGTTTATGTTCCACGGAACTAACAAACGTAGGGGGTTTGGATGCCGTGTGATGACCACGGTGCCAGGGGGGAGGCCGGGGGGCTGCTGGTGTGGCCTCAAGTGAGACCATACCACTCCTTGCACCTGGAGATTTATTTATGTATTTATTTTTCCCCAAGATAAATAGGGGTTAGTAACTGTTGGCCATGAATTGTAGTATACCCTACGACAAGATTTGGCATTCTGGCCTAATATTTTCAGCAGCGACTTTAACCTTACCACTTCTGTCTCTTATCTGACAGAGATGCTCATCTTCTCAAGTAGCTCTGTGTTTGCCTTCTTGTGAGCTGTCACCGATGGGCTTGGCTAACAAACACTAGTGGTAGTCTGATACGTGAACTTGAGTAAAAAGCCAGGTGGCACCTCAGCTGTATCAAATTGTTTTTCCTGCTGTTTCTAACACATGTATTTAAGATACTGGTAGTCGCTTCCATCTTGTTACTCTGTGTGCTTAAAGAATTTATATGGTTCAAATAGTGATTGTGAGTTACTAAAAAATACCTAGGTTTTACGTGCTAAGATGGTGTCACATGTTTGAATCCATCCTGCTTGGTTGTTGTGGGTGCAGTTAGGTACTGAAAGCAAGGGTCTGCTGCCTGTGAGTAGTGAGATTAGTGACATAACTAGGTCAGGATTTTGTTTTTAAATAGATGCTTACTACCAAAGTCCCCTGTGGGAGCCATGAAACCAGAGCGGTCAGAGGTTGAGCCTGAATCCTGTTAAATCCAGCAGCACCTTGCCCTCGGGCAGATGCCAGCCTGGCGGTCTGTCTCCTTCCCGCTGCTGGTCTTTTCACCATGTCCCACTGTTTGTAGGCCTGCTATTCTCTGTCCTTTACTCACCCATGGCACTCCATTATTAATCCTCACCTCTTTCAGTCCAAATAGTAATTTGCTGTGTAGTGCTGTACAAACGCTGTATTGAAGCTTGGAGAGAGCAGGGTATTAGAGTAGGTCTAAAAATCTGGCTATCCTATTGAAGAGAGCAATAGCATGCAGCCTGCTGCCAGCAAATGCAAGTTGCTTTTCAAAGTATTTTCTACGGTGTCTGGATGTTACCAAGGCTGGGATGAATGGATGCTCTGCCAGGCTGAGTGACACACGCAGGCCATGCACATGCAAGGTGCTCATACTTAAGGTAATGGAGGCCGGATTTCTCTGGAAAGAAGAGACAGAGCAAAAAGTTGAAAAGGTTATTAGATCTCAGCAGTATCAGCCACTACTGGTTTGAGTTACCTGGTTAGTGCCAGCTGAGGAGTCATCTTTTGTAGGTGGTTCACTGCCAACTATGCACTTGTGAGCGTGGGCTGCGGTGTTTGTTGCTGCAGTTGCACGTATTAATTTTCAGCTTGGAAAATAGCCACGCTGGTCTGGAATCTGCTCATCTTCATCTTTCTCCTTTTTGACACAGCAACAGCATTACCAGGTTAACTGCTGGTTTTTGAAAGTAGAAAAGTGCATTTTGAAGTTTCTCGATCCTTTTATTGTAATAATACTCCATTGTCTATCAGTTCTTCTTTCCCTCCATTTCCTGTGTTGGCTTCAGAGGCAATAAATCCTAACAGCTATGGCCATTAAACCCAACCACTTAGTTCTGAAAACCTGTACAAAAGTAGGATAAGGAGGTCTGATGACGTCCTTCCGTGCGTTGAGGGGCAGTTCAGCCAACATACAGGCTTCCACGAATGCCTCCTGTCATGATGGTGCCCCACATTTTGACCTTTAGTTTGTCACGTAGACTTCCAGCAGAGGTCCAATACTAAACTGGAAGGTGGAGAAAGTAACTGGCTTCTTTCCCTGGCTCTGACGTTAGCGTTAGCTGTAGCTTTAGGCTTGACAACATATGCCACTGCCTTGAGTTCTCTTATACCCACCACTGCTGGATATTTTAAGGATTATTTGTAAAAGCACTTGACAGCAAAAGTGTGCTGCTGGCAGAGTTGCCAGCATGGTTGTGGGTTTATCACAAATGCCAATGTATCAACAACAAAAAACAAGCAAAAACACATCTTTTTTTTTTGTATTCAAATGAAGCTGCTTTACAAAATTTGTATATGACAAGGGAAAACTGATCTAGAGTAGGGAAAACACATCTAGAGTACTAAGACTCTCTAAACACAGCAAGATGAGGTCTTCACATCTCAATGAGTTTCTTTAGAGTGAGCCTGCTCTACATTTAACAAGTGGCCTCTGTTAGATTGGAGGGGGAGATGAAACAGCCTCGGGGACTGCAGAGCCATCTCGTGAAAGCTCTTGCCTTTGAGTGTGCATGGGGGATCCAGTGATTCCAGTTTCCCAGATCTGTGTCAGCTCTTGCATTAATGCCAAGGAGGCAGCGATGTACACGGAGCCCAGAGTACGTGCTGCTTTACAGGACAAAGCCAGCTCCTTGAAATTAGCTGGAAATCTCCAAGGCTTTGCAGGAGGGAGATAACGGATGGCGTGTTCGGGCCTCTTAGTTGTGAAACAGGAATACTCTGCTCTAATGGAGCTGAACACTCTCTGAGAACAGACCCGGGTAGAGCTGCTTAGTAATCCTGTCTGGAGGCGTCTGCAGTTAGCCCAACAAAGGCTGGCGGGGAGGGATGTGCTTGCCTGGACAGCCAGAAAACAAGGCTGTCCTTCAGCAGGGAAGCCTGCGTCGGAATGCGATAGCCACTGGCTATTGGGGAAGAAAACACTTTCGGGAAGAAACCCTCCCCCTCTGTTGTTTTCCTAAGATTACCCTAAAAAAACAACGACAACAAAACCTCTTTGTGGTACTTCAATACAAACTCCGTGCTGCTAAGAGTGATTTAAAATGATCATGAAAAGTGCTGTTAGATGGGAACTAGAGATGAAGGCAGGTCAATAAAATGCAAATGTTCCAACTTCGCTTCTATTTTTCTTTCCCATATATATATTTCTTATCTATAATACTACTGTTTCAATCTTGTGCCTTGTCTGTGGCTGTTGGTGTGAAAGAGGAAGCACAAACCTTTGTGATATTGTTTCCAGGAGACATTTAGACTGTAGATAAGTACACTGCTGATATGTCTTAAGTAGTTAGTTTGGCAGCATATGATACAAAGAATGAATGGAAGAAGGAAGTAAAAATAATCTTACACTGATAAGAAGTATGCAGGATAGGATTTAATTAGAAATTGAAGCCTAATCAAAGTGCTCGGCAGAAAGTAGAAGTTTCCTAACAAAAAATGGTGCATCCTGTATCATGGCCTGGGCTGATAGCCGTGCATAACCTCTTCCTTGGCTTGTGAAACAGTGGACGAAAATGTACAGTGGCTCAGTTTTTTGCAGAAATGCTTCTTGACCTCAGAGGGGAAGAGGAAAGGAGACACCTGTAATGCAACCCAAGGCAGTGCTCTCCTCGTGTTGGAATTTTTGTCTGGTAGACTTTTCCTGGAGTTTGGGTGCCTTTACCTTTTATCTTTTTCCCCATGCTGAGTTGAGTAACCTAACATTGGAGGTAGCTGTGCTCTGAGCCAGGGCTTGGACCACGTGATCTGCTGGGATTTTTTCCAAACTAAATTATTTCTTGATTCTGTGAAACTATTTGGAAACAAGGGTGACAGCTCTGGGTCTGACACGTGGAACGGGTTCTGACGGCTCCACATTCCCAGAACCCGTCGGTGGCTGGGCTGGCAGAGGGCTGCACCAAGAGGAGCTTCCCATCCCAACTGCTATGCTTGGCACAGGACATCCAGTCCTGCATCCTGCCTGGGCTTTGAGGAGCAAAGCTGGTGGCCCCGCACCACAAAGGCTTCGACAACTTGGGCTTTCTGAACTGCATGTGCTGAGAGGAAACTGCGAGCCCTTGCGCATTAGAGAAGCTCCAGACAGTGAGTTTATGCCACAGTCTTGAACTGTAATTCAGATGGGAAAGCAGGATGTTGCTTGAGACTGGATCTCCAAAAGCAGAGGAGAGCCTATGAAACCAGGACTGCTGCAAGTTCTGAAGCAGGAAGAATATAGCAATGTTGAAGCTGATACAGGTTGCTGCTGCCAAAAGACCAATGTGTTCCTTATTGCTTTCCTTTTGGAGCAGGCAGTGCTGAATGGAACAAATTTTGGGGAGGAATAAACACAGGTGGTCAAGGACAGATCAGTGTTGTGATGCGGAGGAGATCCTGAAATGGCACTGTGGGACTCTGTTTCACCAGCTCCACGTGACTCGTTTGCTAGTTCAACATGTCACATTGATCTTCTTATGTCACAACCGCAGACCTCAGCTGGTGACTTTCTGGCTTGTGCATTATCAACAGGATTGCAATTTTGCAATGGGATCTTAATTTCTCAATTCTGTTGATGTGAGAGCCAAAATCTATCCTGTTCATCAGTTGCTTTAACTCTGCAAAGCCAACAAAAGTGAGGAAAAGTGTAAATAAACTAATAAGAACAGATGAGAGAAGAGATGTGTCCTGTTTCTAGCTCTTTTCCTGACGCAAATTACAGTTTTTGGAATGAGCAGTGTTCCTGAAGCAGAAAATGCTGTGCTAGCTCAGCAGCGTCTGCTAAAAGTTGCTATCAGACACTGTAATTACAGATGGAAAACTGCTCCTTGGTCTATAGGAAAATGTTGTTTCTACTGTTGATGTGCAGTGTTTTAAGATGAGAATATGAAATGTTTGCTTTAGCTACGTGCAGCAAAGCAATTCGGCCGTTTTGTCCAGCAAAGTGGTGTTCTCCTGGAAATGGGAAGCAGGTACCACCTTGGTGTGTCTGCGGTGAGTTGTAGGATAGCCCATTGATTTTTAGAGGCTTTTGGGAACCTCGTGGTGCCTGTAGCGGAAGGGGAAGTGGTTTATCTTAGGCAGAGTCATGTTTGCTAAACTGTGTCCACACAATATCAAAGCCTTTCCAAAAGTCATTTTGTCACAGAGGTCATAAAGCTGTAGTCGTTTTGGTTATGAAATTTGAACAAATTCTGGTTTTAGACTCAACCTGCACTTCTGGCTCATCTTTGTAGATTAATTTTGCCTGAACTTAGTGTGGGACTCTTCTGCGTTGAAACTGCTGCCTTTCACCACTTGTTCAGTGGGCTGATCCATAGTTTGAAAGGGACTTCATGTTTTGCACATGTGGTGACTATTGTAGAGGTTTATGCGAAGTGGGGCTGTGTTGCACTTACAAGACAGAAACAGTGCAGTTCAGCAAGCGTTGGGACCCACAGATGCACAGTCCTAGAGCCTGCTCCTTGGGTTTGCTGCTCATCCTAGCTGGTTGTTTTTTTTCTCTTTTATTTGAAAGGTGGTACTTAAATGATTTATTTCAACACATCTTTAGTATAAACTTTCCCATGCTTTCTTTGCATTATTAATAAGACATTTTAAGTGAAAGAAAGTGATAATTTTAGACTTTGTTACAGGTTTGCTTGCATCATCAGTGTATTTTATTAAGGTCTGTTTGTTTTCGAAGAGCTGGTGCACTGCCTTCTAACTTCCAGGTTGCCCCAACACCTCTTAGAGATGTACACACCACAGCCTGTAAAAGACTTCTGTTTTCTCATGTTCTGTACATTGTCCCACCCATGTTTTCAGACTAGCAGGAAACCATGGACTCCTGGGGGGGACTGAGACTTCACACCAGCCGCCTTTTCCATCTTAAGTGTCCTGAGGACCTGCTGGGTGATACAGTACAGCTGATTTGGCTCTGCTCCTGGACTACTTCACTGTTCCAGGAAGAAGTTTTACAGGAATGCTGATCTTATATAAAGCACGTGGCTAATTATGAAGGAATCATTTTAGATTGGAATCTTGCAGGAACATACTGTAATTATCACTGAGATCTAAATGAATCCAAGCAGTCTTTTCTCAAGTTATAATGTTCTGTTTATGAATGCATTTTTTTCACTTGGCGTGCAGCCGCAGTAATGCAGTGATATTGTGCAAAATGTGAAACAAATGATAACTCGTCTTTAAGAGAATGCCTGGCTCCCAAAACATGATAACTTTTAATGGAAAAGGAAAGGGATGATAAGAAAGCAGCGCTGTCTAGGTGCTAAAGCAATGTAACTCATGAGTTTGGAGATATGGGGATTTCTTCAAAACTGTCATTTATGGAATATATTCTTTGGTGGTCCCTAGTTGTATTTTAATCTCTTTATGTATTTTAAAATTTCCCAAGACCATAACTTGTGAATCTTAAATTGCTTGCAGATTGTTGGGTAAAAAAAAGACTATATTTACAGAAGATACTGACAAAACATCTTAAAAGTGTGTCTGTTTAATTTTAGGACAAGGAAACCTGCATGGGTGTCAACAATCAAAGTTACATATGTGAAACGGGCCACTGTTGTGGACAATCCCAGTGTTGCAACTACTACTATGAACTCTGGTGTAAGTCCTTCTGTTTTGTATGGTTTCCCTTCCTAATCTGCATGGCTGTCATACTACAGGTCTGGCTTGTGTCTCGTGGGGTGTTGTATTCAGCCCTTGTCATGCATTGCCATTGCATTTAGCTGCAACGCAAACCGGAGTTGACCTGGTACAGTGAGGGAAATATTGTTACAATGGGCACTGCCTGCTTTTTGAGGAGTAATGGGCTGTCTTACCACATTCATGACTGGAAATCTGTTGTTTGGTATTGTTTCTGGTTTGGGCAGTACTGAGGGTACTCAAAATAGCATTGTATGTGAGTGAGAAACCACACTTGAGGGACAATGCCAACATGCACAACTCTTGAGTTTGACACACTCAAGCGGAATTAATTCAGTGTCTTTCATCTTATTGTTTTAGTTCTTTGCAAGAATGACAGCTTACATCTGATTTATCTTTTTAAAGCTGTCCTCTCGAGGAGCAGGGCTGGGACGTCTATTCTCTTAAGGAAGCACTGTGTTGGGAGTACAGCTCCTTGGGTAGAGGAGGTCTTGGGCATATTTTGGGGGCTGCTGGGAGCTGAATACCGTGGGCTGTGAGGAACATTCATTGCCCATTGGCTTTCTTATCTCCTGGGAAATTTTGTGAAATCTGGGATTTAAAATTACCCATGTTTCTAGTGAATGGTTAAGTGATTGTACCTTCCAAGTTTCTTTAGAGGGCAACAGACAGGTCAAAGCAGGTCAGAAAGACTGATAAAGCAGCTGAAGGGATAGGAAAATAAGAAATGCTGAAGTTCAGAGGCGGACTTTGAGTTGCGCCTGGGCTGACAGTGTCTTCCTTTCCCGAGTAGGAACCATAAAGGGTTGAACATTGATCTTGACATGCTGTGGTACTGCCAGGAACCAAAGCTAAGAAGGCATCTGTGCTCCAGAAATTTGGAAATGTGGAACTCTGAACATTGCACCCTCACGTTAGAGACTGGTGACATTTTCCTACCACACCCCACGGTATCTTGTAGCTTTATGTAACTGTGCTATCTACTTAATCCCTCTGTGGTGCCGACAGTTTCACTTTCTCAAAGAAACGTCTGTGTGGAAATGTGGAATACATACGAAGAGCGTCACTTTACCTGGATCCAAGGACAGGAATAGCTGACGCTTCATCCTTTAGTCTGGAAATACACTCTTACTTTCCAGAGTAACCAGTGAAGCATGGAGGACATGGTTGTAAATTAAACAGGACTCTAAGGGACTTCTTGAGAAGGCATTAGGCATCAGGCCTGTAGTGCCTGGCTGTGTCAGTGCAAGTGGTACGAGTTGAACATGTTGTGGGCCTTTTGGAGACTTCAGAAGTCTCCAAACAGCAGCAGAAACTATTGAGGACGGGGTGGGTAGCTCCGGGGACACAAGCAGGCCGAGGTGCAGGCCCAAACATGCGGCCTCCTCGGAGCATCAGGCTCAGAGCAGCCGGCAGGGCGGATGGCTGGAATTTGTTCGGACCAAATGGGGATGCATGGAGAAAGCAGAGTGGGGAAGGTCAGGCCCTGCTTTGGAGTTGTGTGGGTGGGAATGCAGAGGAAGAGGCGTGTATCCAGGGGCTTATATGCTCTGTGGCAAACAGAATCTAAATTGAGCAACAGCGTGGAGTACAGCTGCACACTAATGCTTGCTGCAGTCACCATGTTTCTCCCATGGACGCCTTGAAGGAGGCTTAATTGAATTGCACGCAAACAATAGAGTCAGAACAATAGCCCCCTGCCATTTTAATGAAATGATTTTGCTTTTAACTGTAACTGCATGGCACGGACTTCTAGATTTGGCAGTGCCTGGCTGCATCATGGAAGGTCTTGGAAGATAAAAACAGATTTTATTACAGGGAAGGAGAACATTTCGAGCTGCTCTCTAGGGCAAGCACACGAGTCGCTTTGAGAGCATGGAGTAAACATATTAATGGCACACACTGATGAATGGTTCCTCGGGGGAAGTGGGTTTCTGTGTTGAGATTCACATTCCCCCTGCGTAGTGAAGAGCATCATATACCGCACTGAGATGAAGGGAACAGTGCAAACTCGAGACCTATTCTTGCAGGCTTTCTGCAAATTTGGGCAAATGCCCAACATTGATTTACAGTTGGTTAATGTTTTCAAAGCTTGCTTTGCCATTATGTGTGCTAGAAGGAGGTTTCTGGGATGGGGGGTGGAGGTGCGGGCGGGAGCATGTCCTTTTAAATGAAAACTCATGTTCTAGAGCGTGCGACCACAGCTGCAGAACTGCTCTGCTGCTCCACAGATTGTTGAATATCTTTGGTACGTATGTGTGCTGAGGCACCCGTAAGACCTTTAAGGTGAACAGAGGCGATAATTTATGTAAATAGGCTCACTAACAGTAGTGAACTGATGATGTGGCGAGCAACAGCTTTACACGCTAGGGAATAGATTAGCTTTTTAAAGGTTAATAATAATTTTTTGTTAATGAACAGTTAAATCGGAACTTTTCAGTATGGCTTCATGCTTCTCTTATGATTTGACTTTAACCAATGTATGCATGTACTGGAGTAACTCTTCAGAAGTTTCTACTCTTCCCAGAAACTTCTCTGACCACCAGGACTACTGTGTGCCTGAAAACTGGCCTTCCTCCTTGTCCTGTTGAATTAAATGCTGGATGTTTTTTTACCACCACAGCTTAGTGGGGACAAGAAGCAGAGGAGGGTGGCATTTGAAATGGAAAAGAAAGCTGGTCTGTCTTTGTTGGATATGCCTTTTGAAATGTGAGCCTGTCTTGTGGCCACTTGGAGGATTTCCCATAAAAAGGATCGTTTTTCCCCATTTAAGAATTTGAGGGAAGTTTGTCTTTGAAAATGGCTGACCTCAACATTTCTAGACAGCAAGTAAGGTTACAGTAATTATAAACCAGACCTTGAGGGTAATGGAATGGGATGCAAAATCAAGGTATTATTTTGTTAAGGGGTGGAGTGGAGGAATGGAGAACATGATATGCCAAGCAGGTGGACAGCCTGTGTTTAAAATTAGATAACAGCTTGGTTCAGATTCCCCACCCATCTCTTATTAAAAAAAATATAGTGCCATGTTGCCAAATAATAAAACTATATCCAGGTTTATATATATAGGTCTCATAGCTATATAAAGGTTCAATTAGTTCTTAGCTGAAGGTTGCTAGCTGTTAACTTGGGGGGAGAGGGGGGGATATTGCAGTATGTCTCTTAATTTTTATGGAGTAGGATTTTGAAAAGCAGAAGGGGAGAGAGAAGGAGCTTCACTGTTGCATCTCCCCACATAGGGGAAGCTGTCTGGATGGATGGTGGCTGAGCTGGTTGCATGTTTTAGCCTAACAATTTCCTTGGGCTCCCCAGAGAGGTCACAGTACTCAAGGGGGAGGTTGTGAGAGAACAGCAGCAGCCACTGGGTTTTGCTTGGTAACAGTTTTGATTCACGTCTGTTATGATGTGCTTGTGATTTGCTGGAGTTTTCTGATGTTGACCTTGGTCCAGGCTTGATGGGTGTTTTATTGCTTAAATGTTCCCAGATGCCACTTTTCAAACTAGAAGAAAGAAAGTAATCAAGGAAGGCAGTTACCTGCATTTTGTCGGTTAAGAATTAAGGCTCAGAAGTTCTGGATTTTCCAAAGTTTAAGCCTATAATGTGTTTTGAGAACCAAGTCCAGATCTCCTGACATCCATCCTTGTCTCCCCCTTGCCCTGATGAGGAGCAGCATGAAATTAGACAGTTCCTGAGGCACCGAACACAGCCAGCTAAGCTGCAGAAAGTATTTTATATGGTGCAGTTGGAAGAATAGTGTGCGGTGCTTCAGGAATTGCAGAGCATGGAAACAGGCAGCTGGTCACAGCACGCAGACAATCTCAGCTGCAGCCCCTCAAAGTCAGAGCATTAAGGTACTGCACAGCAAACCAGCACGGGTGATGAGTGGCGATTCAGATGTTAGATGTACCAGATTTTGCTTCATTTTGGCTGCTTAAGCATTGACACTGAGCCCCTCTGTTTCTGAAAGAAAAAAAAAAAAGTCTTGACTATTTGGGCCTTAATGGAAGGGTTGTACGGGAAAAAATCTGTTTGCAGGCAGCACAGTAGATGTTTTTGCTGATTTTGAACGTTTTGCTCATCTCTGCACGCTTCCCTTTGGAATCTCTAGACAGTTCTTTTCCCCAAAAAACGTGCTGCCAGAAAATTTTGGCAGGAATCCGGTTAGTTGCTAAAGCTCTAGCAACTGCTGTAACACGTACATGTTCCAGGTCAGCTTTATAGCAGGAATTCATTTCCAAAGACTTTGCTGCAGTCTCCAAAGCCCTCAGTCAAATAACACGTCAGTCCCATGTTTTCTTTCTCACCCCGCGTTATCTTATCCTTCAGTTTAACCAAGTCCTTTTTTTGGAGAGGGATTTGCCCTGTTCCTTGCCTTTCTTGCAGCCTCCTACATGGCTGTACTTGCTTTCTCTTTCTCAGGTGTATGAAACTGAACTCAGGCTGCTGTTACTCCTCAACTGGTGCTTCAGCGATGACCCTGCTGTTACGAAGCCTAGCAAACAAAACAAATGTCACAACTATGTGGAAACAGATAAATGGGGTTAGTGAGGAGTTACTTTCTTGTACTTCTGTAGCCTAATTCACACAGCAAAATCAACTTAGGCTGGTTTTGGTGTGGTGATGTTCACCTATACAAAGAAGGCAATCTCTCTTGCATAGCCTTACTGTGCAGATCCTGACCTTCACCCCATGTGGGCTACTTCCACCTGCTAAAAAAAGTAAGAAGAGGCAAGACAGCCAAACCCTGCTGCTTCACCCCCTGCCTTTGCACCTGCAACCCAGCTCCATCACTTATCCACATCTTGGTCCCAGGTTAACTGGGCATGGTCTCAGTTGGATGCTTCTCTCTGGTATATGTTAGACCAGCGTTTAACATGCATTTTACCAACATAAAGGTCTTGATGGGGTACAACTCTTATGCCAGAATTGACTGGACTTAGTGTCTTCTGGAGCACAGGAACAATTGTTCTTCAAAGGCGCTCTCCCCAGGAGAAGAAGCATAACAACAGTTTGCAGATTTACTGCCTCGGCTGTCATTGCAAAGGATTTTTCTGAAACATGTCTTTTTCCATCTCATCTCATGGCAGTGGATGTACTGTGTATTCTGGCCACTATTCTGAAAGCTAGAAAAAACCAGCTGCAGTTAATGTCCATCTTCTGTCACGAGTCACCAAGCTGGGAGGCAGAGACCAGGAGTTGGAGATGTCGCCTTCAGCTTTTTCCTTGTACCACTGCAATTCAATAACTCTTTCCTGCAGTGTGATCGGGCTGGGGCTGCAGTTTTGCTGACTTAAATTGACATAAAGCTGTCACTGAAAGTTACAGTTGTTCTCTTGCTGCTGTTTGGTTGGGCCAGATGAGTTTCAACCTGCACTGGTTCCCTAAAACCAGTTCAAAGCACAGTTGCACGCAACTTTGTGCTGGCACGAGGTATGGAAGAGAGAGGCTGGAGGGACCTCGTCGTTCAGCAGCCTTCTTTTTCTTTAAAATGTTCCTAGGCCTATGGCCTGGATCCTCGTCTCGCATTCCTGAGCAGCAGCATTGACTCACGCGGGCTGGTGTCGAAGAGGCAGGAGACGACACGGTCCCTGTGCCAAGGACACTGTAAAACCCAAGTGCATCCAAGTTGTGGTACCAATTAAATCTCTCTCCTGTTTTTGATGATAGCGTTGGCCCTGGGAAAGACAAATTTTTTTTCCAGGCATGGCCAACTGTGAGGCCGCTATTTGGGAGATCGCATTTTAGTCAATGAAATTGTCCCACTTCTTCTTCTGTTTAGAACCAGCTCTCGTGAAGCCAAAGCTATTACCCAGATGCTTGTCAGGCAGACACAAAAACACTTTGCAGTATATTTTGGCTCCCTTTTAGGGGACTTCCTGCCAATAGAGCAATGGCATTTGCCCAAGTTTACCGTGAACTTGAGGGCAGATTTCTCTGTTCCTGCCCTTGGAACGCTCCAGAAAACATGTTTTCCATTTTGCACAGGATAAAAGGAGCTTCCCTCGACGGGGCTGCTGATGGCAGCATCCCAGGCAGCAAGCACAGTACATGTCCTCCTCGGCATCAGACTGAACGCTGCTCCCCACTTTTCATAGGGAGAGAATGCTCTGTTTCTTACCCTTAAGATGGTTTATTCCTAATTATTCTTAAATTTGGGCAAAACTGTGGTCAGTGCCTCGGGTTTTCTTGAAGCTCTAAGCCTGGCACGTTCTGTCATGGCTGGTAGAAGACATCTCCAGTGCGTGACCTCTGGAGCTCCCTTTCCCAAGAAAGCTGTGAACACAGCAGCCTCCTCGTTCCTAGGTGTTTTCTGTGCTTGTGAGAGATGACTTCCCTGGGAGGTAATTCTGTTTGCAGCTCTTCCTGCAGCTCCTGTTTTGATCCTCTGAGCTTGGCGCTCACGTAGAGCTTGCAGCTTTTCCCTGAGCCTGTGTGATGCTGGTAAGAGCTTGGTACTTCTGTTTTATTTTTATGAAAGCTTTTGATGCTCTGGCAGGGAAATCTCTTGGCAAAACTCAACTCCTTGGCTGTGTCTGCTTCACTCTTTGCTTGCATCATTATCAACCCATTGGCATCACCAGTGAACTTGACAGAAAATACAGCAGCACTTCTCAGAACTCAGCACTTCTCAGCCTTTTTTGGACGGCAGAGCATTTCAACCTCTGACTCTTCCATAAACCAAGAGCGAGCCTGAAATTGCCTTTAAATCTCACGGTCCCCCACTGCGTGTTTAGCTCCAAACTGGTGCATCGCTTCTGTCCGTGGTGTTCATCAGCAGCAACTATTTCTCCAAAGACCCTGTTTCTCTCTGCCTGTCAGTCTCCCCCTCCGATTGCAGTGAGCTTTTACTCCCCGTGGTCACAGCCGGGTTGGCAGTGGGAAATGCCCCCTGGAGCTTCTCTCTCGAATCGGACTGTTACTGACAGACCTGGTTCTGCACGCCCAGCGCCTCCCGACATTTTCTCCTTTTCCAGTGGCTGCAGCGACAGCTCAGCACGGTACAGCTGAAACCAGCTCACGTCCATATGGGCAGGAGACGCGTGCCGAAGAGCACGGGGAAGGCTTTTGGGGACAACGAAAGCAACTGGAAGCCCGGTTTTGCTTGGCTTTTGGAGGCCTTTTAATGCCAGACTTCTGTTGCCTTTGCACATCTCACCCGTTTTCAGCACGAAGCAGAGCTGGTGCCTGCTTTTGCCACGGGCCAGGTGTTAGCTTGTACCGTTACAGCGCTCAGCCTCCACGTTTCCTGCTCGTGTCGTGTTGTCTTTGGATGAATTTGAAATTCCCCTCCTTCCCCTCTTGCCAAACGAGCCGCTGGGTGCGTGGGCCAGCGCTCTGCTCCGTTTCCCTCCCTGCTGCTAGTTGGAAGCCGAGCATCGCCAGGTGTACAAATGCACAGCTCGGCCCAGGACATCTTCACTGTTCTCTCCATACTTTTAGACATAATATTTACACTTGGCCTTTACGTGGAGCTTCAGCTCAAATAAATGACTGTACTATATATTTGCTAGGCTTCTGCAGGTTTTCGGTTCTGCAGCCAGAACTGCAGCTGTGCCCAGCCTCCTGGCTAGGGCACGTTATGGGGCCTTCTGCGGGCTCCCAGCACCGTGCTGGGCTTGCAACCAGACCTTCAAGCAGGTGAGCAGCTCCCCGCGTGCCTCAGCACCTACGGATGTCCCACGCTGATGCTTCCTACGTGCTGGGGAACACAGATGTGCTGCTGCGTGGCGAGGTGGGGACAAAGCCCTCAAAGAAGAAGCCAGGTGGAGCAAGCAGCTGTGGTGGGCACGCGGCGCTGATCCCCTGCGATCACCCAGGCAAGGCCTGGGGCTCGTGCTGAGTCAGGAGTTGAGTAATTCCTAGAAGCTCCAGCAAGCGTCCGTGGTTAATGAAACCAGGCAATAGCGTGGTATTAGTGGGTTCTTTTTCTGGAAATTCACATGAGGAACACCAGGTCCTGTCCATTTGTGGCCGCAAGCATGCATGGAGACCCTTGGCACCAGCACGGAGGTGTTGTTCCTGGCACTGTGACCAAACTGCAGCCCAGTAAATTACGGGCTGTTTACTTAAAAATGCCACCTGCGGTTTCAGTAGGATCCAGCATTAATTTATTAGCCCAAACTGCTGTGTGCTGTTACTGCCTGTTGTTTACAGAGCTGCTGCGTGTCTTCCCGGCGATGGCTGAGCTTACTTTGACCCCTACTCTGAGCTTGTCCATCAGTTTGTCTGCAAAGCACTTCGGGATTTCTTTGGAATGGGTAGAGGAGATTTCTAAAGAAATAGTTTTTTAATCCACTGGATGCAGGCTTGGGTGGGAGCAGTTATTCCCTGCAGAAAAATTCGGCTGCTACAGCTGAGATTGCTTAACAGTGGCACTTCTCCAGGACATCTTAACTAACGAAGTGCTGCCTGCTACCACTGCCTCCAGAGTCCTTGGGAAAGGACATGAAAAAATGTGTTAAAAAGCATCTGTTTTCATAACTAGCTAAAATCCCTGGATAGCCGGGTGTAATTTTCCATTGTTTTCGAACGGACGATCACGGATCGCTCTCTGAAAATAAGGAGCACTGAAAGATGAACTGCAGGCCTGCCTCAGCGCACGGTGGCGTGCTGTGCGAGTGACCTGGTTTTGAGGAGTTGTTCTTGCTTCCTCAGCAAGCACGGGCCAAGGAACCTTCCCTTAGCAAAAAATAAAATGTACTGGTGGGAGTTTTCAAACTGCGAGATGGTGACTGCAAACACCTGGCTTTGGAGGGAAGGGTGGGCAAGACTGATCCCTGTAACTCAAATAAAAAGGCTTTTTTAGGAACAAGAGGGTGCTTAGAGGGCAGTAGACAAAAAAAAAAAGAGCATGCAAGACCATAATTTGATAGCGAGTTTTGATAAATTTGGGTACAAGGCAGAATCTAGCTCATTAGGGAAACAGGTTGTGCAAGGCGAGAGGGAGATTTCGATTTGCTGTGCCAAAACACAGGGAGAATTCGGGTTACGACACAGGGAGGTGCAAGTCCCTGCTCAAAACGCTGGAAGGCATGATGCAGCACATCCAGCTCACCTGCAAACAGCTCTCTGAGAGCAGCGATACGGCTCGATTGCACTTTGTCCTGAGACAGAGCAATATTCCTCTCATTCTTGAGATTCCTAAACTGTTCACCTTTCCCCACCCAGCTCTTAGCAGAGAAAACACTTCTAACTCAGAAGGGGATGCTGAAAACAAGGGGTTATAAAGCCAGGACAGAGGGGTTTATTAGGGAGAAAAAAGCAGGTTGATACCACAGGGCAGAACGGCCCTGTTGAAAATGGTTTTTTGCACTAACTTTGTATGTTTGGGAATAATAAAGAATGGCAGAAGTCTTACCAAGAGCAAAACCGTGCTGTGATCTCTGCCGAGGAGCGGTTGCCAGGCCTCGTGTTTATAAAGGAGGAACTCTCC
Organism: Cygnus olor; assembly: GCF_009769625.2. Taxonomy (NCBI): domain Eukaryota; kingdom Metazoa; phylum Chordata; class Aves; order Anseriformes; family Anatidae; genus Cygnus; species Cygnus olor. The sequence continues at coordinate 24,642,498 of NC_049175.1, forward strand.
TGGTATTTTTAGCTGCGAAAATTAAGCTTAAAAATGATAAAGATTACAGAGGCCTCTGAGCCAGACAGGGCTGTGGGCTGCAGTTGCAGGAGGCCAAATCCTAACCTGGTGTAAGCGGTGTGTAGCTCTTTGATCTCTCTCTGAACCGTATTTCTAATGTATGCAAGTGGGAAGGGAGCTTTAAAGAGCATGGCGGGGAGTTACTTGGCATGTTAGCAGGGCTGGAGAAAATTCAGGAAGCGCTCATGTTAAATTCCCTTTTAAAGAGCACTGCGTGTCCTGTGGCAGTGCACAGAAACCAGCCGCGGCCACAAACAGAGCAGAAGTTCGGTTTCTTGAGGATTCGGTGGGGGGGGCTGGATTAATTTAATTTTGGATAATTTAAGACATTGAATACAAAAATAAGTTTTAAAAATATTTTGAGACGTCTATGTAAAAAGAGTATGTTTTTGTTAAACATAACAATGAAGGATTTGGGCTAGAAATTAAAGAGCAGCGCAAACAAAAGCAAAACATAGTGCTTGGGGTTTTTCTCTTCTTCTGTGGTCAATCTGCAGAGTGTCTTTTGTGTCTTGATTATTATTTTCAAACCGAAGTGGCTGTGGGAGTCAAATTCAATGCTATTCGCAGATCTGTTTATATTTTTTGCCAAAAGAAGTAATTTCCAAGGGGTAGGATGGATTTTTTCGGGGGGGGGTGGGGGAGCCAGAGCTCCATATTTTGTTCTCCTCCAGAGCCGTGACTAGCAAGCATGCTCCATGTCGTACCAAAGCATGTACAAAATTACCCAAATCAGCGAAGGCTCCCCGAGCAGCAGTCCCTTAGGCAGGTGGGCACGTGCAGAAGCCTCCCGCTGCTCTGTGTATTCTTGCCTTTAGAGCAGCACGGGGTTCGGATCTAGACTTCCTAGGGATCTTCCCCCATCGCGTTTGTAGAGTTCCCTGGGTTGGATGTGGCTCTTGCGCCCTGGCTAACGTCTCGCTCTCGCCCCTGCAGGGTTTTGGCTGGTGTGGACCATCATCATCATTCTCAGCTGCTGTTGTGTTTGCCATCACCGACGCACCAAGCACCGTCTGCAGGCCCAGCAGCGGCAACATGAGATCAACCTGATCGCTTACCGGGAAGCCCACAACTACTCAGCCCTGCCCTTCTATTTACGTACGTACCTCACGTCGCTTTTCCCAGAGGCCGTGGGGAGCAGCGGTTGGGCTCAGCGAGAGGTGGGGACAGCTCTGCTGCCTCACCGGGGCTTGTGGAGAATGGAGGTGACGTATTGCAGCTGCTGGATGCGTCAGCCCCCTTCACACGTACTGTTGACTTGGCTATGTGTGCAGTGATCACCTGGGTGCCTTCCTGGAAAGGTTTTAAAAATATTTCCTTCGGGATGCTCCTTCTCCTTTCCAGCCTGCAAACACAGCTGGTGGGAGTGAGACGTGAGGGGGTGGTTTCACGAAATTTGGTCGCGCAGGCTGGGTGGAAGTGGCGCCTCAGCTGGGACCGTGCTGGCTTCCACCCCGCGCTGCAGCTCCCAGGCCACAGTGCTGCTGGTGAGCATGAACTCCGTGAAGCAGTTGTCCGCGGCTCAGGGAAAGCACGACTGATTCGTGATCATAGTGCCCTGCTACGGTATGCTGGAGTGGTGACCCTCAGCCTTTGACTGGAGGTGCCACAGCCGAGTTTCCTATAATAGGTTGTCGAATTGCATGTGCAGACCTGCTTTTCTCATTCAACTCTCGCCCCAGCAGCTCTTTCCTCCCCAGCCCCAGGGATACGCAATTACGCATGGAAAACTACAGTGCTATCTCTAAAGGTTTCCGTTATTTAAGTCCATTCTGTCTATATAGGCTATTTTGTTGCCTGTTATGAAATAAATAAAATCTTTCTTAGATTTGAGGGTCTGTAAGTACAACAAACTCACTTCTCTTGCTGGTACTGCCAGTTTATTCTGACCAGACCAGAAGACCACTGAAACAACAACCGTGAGCCCAGATGCTGAGTTTCTTGTAACGGTTGATGTCTCTTCCTATTCACACAAAGCTTTGTGAGATGAAATCTTTGCTCTTGAAAGTGAAAACTCAGCTGAGAAGCCAGTGTTGGAGAGGGCTGGCAGGTTATCTCCTAGGTTGTTCCCTCCAGCCAACACAGGCCACACCTTGGTGTGGTTTATGAGGCCATTTGGGGTATGGTTAGGTTTGCCTGGTAGCCCTAAGTGTAGACCTGAGAGCCATAAGGTCTGGCTGCTGTTTCCAACTGTGTCCATCTCCTCCTGTAACTGTGCCCTCCTGTGCTGTGATTGCTGCTTCTCTAAAACACGGAACATCTCTTTTGGTTTAATTTTTGGCACCGCTCGTAAAGCCCGTTGAGCTGTTTGGTGGCAAGGTGCTGGTAGGTGACAAACGACATTCTGACCTACGCTAATAACAAGTTTCCTGAGATAAGCTGTTCGCGAAATAACTTCTCCTTGCCTCCCGCTTTCAGGGTTTCTGCCAAATTATTTACTACCTCCCTACGAGGAAGTGGTGAACCGACCGCCAACCCCGCCACCGCCATACAGTGCCTTACATCAGCAGTGCGTCCCAGCAGGCAGCAGTAGCACAATCCCAGACACGCCAAGAAACCTGCAGCCAGCACAGAGCAGCTCGGCAGCACCCAGCGGCAATAACAGCAGTACTGACAACACCGGGTCGCCCGGCCTCGGGGACCCCGAGCCTTCCACCGCCGCGCTGGTCGAGCGAGCAGTTGCCAAAATGCAGAGCGTGGAGCCCGGTGGTACCAGCACGGGAGCTGAGCTAGTGGAGAGGGCCAGTCCCGAAAAGGATACGGAGTGCAAGGAGGAACTGCTAAAAGGTTACAGCTCTGAGAGCTTAGAGCAGAGCAGCGCGATTCCCGACGCGAAGGACAAGACGCCGGGCAGGCAGCGCCGCTTCACGGGCGACTCGGGCATCGAAGTCTGCGTATGCAACCGGGGCCATCACGACGACGACCTCAAGGAGTTCGACGGGCTCATCGATGATGCTCTCGACGGGCCCCTGGACTTCTGCGACAGCTGCAGCGGCCGCCCGCACGGGGACGAGGAGGAAGGGCTTTTTAATGCCGCGGAAGAGCAGCACCGTGAACACAGCCACCACCACCTGCCCCGGCAGCCGGTGTGTGTACTCTTGAACACAATAAATGAGCAGGACTCTCCAAACTCTCGTACCAATAACTCCCCCAGCTAAGGTGGAAGAGTGGAAGGGAGAATCGGGGGAAAAAAGAACACAAAGAAATAAAAGTAAAATAAGCAGATTAAAACTTTAAGAGGAGGAAAAGGTGATATACAACCTTTTTTTTTTTGTTTGTTTTTTGTTTTCCTCCCCTCCAGTGTAATTCGGGGGCTAGTCCCGAAGGCCCAGCTTGTGGGGGACGGGTTGCTCTGGGTTTTGTTAATCATGTCCATCCTGCTCTGTGAGGCAGGGAGTGATGTTTCTCAATGAGACCTTCTAACAAATTGAACTTTCCCAATGGTGATTTTGGTGATGGTTATTATGAGTTTGTTGGTTTTAGTTTTCCAGAACACTGCTTTGTCTCGCAATCAGTAAAGCTCAGCAAATCTCACCCTGGGAGGATACGAAATCACCATAAGGCTTCAACCTCCAGGTGTCTTCCCAGAAGCAAGCAGCTTCTGACAGTGCCGGCAGTCAGTAGCCCAAGAGTTCTGGTTTGATATCGTGCTCTTGAGGCATTGTGGATTTCTTTTCATTTTAACGTTTTTTTTTGTGTGTGTGTTAAACTTTCCCAAAGCTGATGAACGCCTCAACACATCAGCCCTATAATCTCTGGTGCTTCAGTGTTTAAGACAGCAGGTAGGAAATTTCCCACTTGAAGCTGGTAACTGAAGGACCAGTTTCTTCCAGGAGTGTTAGTCTACCATAAGCAGTCTGAAAAGAAAGGGTTTGCAGAAATTTGCCTTTATATGTAATTTTCAAAGACAAGTGTATCTGTTCAATGCCTCCAAGAGCACAGTTAGAAGTAGAATCAGGGCAGCTGGGCTGCCTTCCAAGTACTGTGGTCTCCGAATGACCTTTTCCCGGTGTGCTGCAAAAGGGCTTGGCTTTATTTTTTCCTTATTTTGCACCCCGAGAGCAGCACACTTGAGTTAAGATGACAAAAAAAGAACAGGGCTCTCTTTGGCCAGCGTGCCTTCAAGCTTCAGCGATGCATGTTGAACAAATGGAGACGAGAGCTCCGTCCATTGCGAAGGGATGACTTTACCATGTCGATGTGGAAGACCTGTGCAGTATTTTTTTTTTTTTTTTAATCCAAAAGTTTGGTGCGATTCTGATGTTGACCACTTACAGGAAATGAATGTCTGTTTTCTTTTTCTTTTTTTTTTTTATGGTGGCAACTGGCTACTGTATAATGTCTGTGAGCGTGTGTGTGTGACTGCAATCCATGCATGCGAGTCCTACTGGTAATATGAAAACCTGCTGTAAGACTGCAAGAAAATTTACTGTAGCTTTGCTTTAATAAACGGTAGAGATTTTGTTAGTAACAACCCGAAGGGAAAAAAAAAAAAAGTAAGAGCTGAAACTAACATTCCCTGGAGTGCTCGTGTGGAAGAGAGCACAATTCAGACTATGTATCTTGTTCTTGGGTTTTCTCCCCGTCCCTTTTATAATTATGGTCGTCCAGATCATTACTGTTATGGGGAAAAAAAAATGAAAACTGAACTCAGTCATACTCAGATTTGATTGATTGAAAACCAAAATCAGTTTCAAATGAGGTGGAAACCAAAATATAATGTCTTTTCTGATAACTTGCCTGCGTGTATGTGTATCATTTTTTGAGTTAAGAAAAAGATCTCTTTAGTTGGTGTTTTTTTTTTTTTTAACTGAAGGTACGTGGCACTGTCCTGAATACAGATGATGGAGCAAGTGGTGCTTATTTCAGTGTTTTACATGCTTGAAGGTAAAACTCACACTTCTAACCTAAAAAACACTTCTAACTTAAAAAAGGGCAACTTGTAGGAGAACTTTGCTCCTTTGCTCCTTGCAGCCTTTTCCTTCCAGCTGATCAAAACAGCACTTCAGTAGGTGTATTAGGGTGGTCTTAAGAATTAAAGGCTCTGGTCTGGATTCAGGGAACTTTGTTTCTGGATGCCTCCTGTGAGAGTGATGGAGTGATACCCCTGCGGTGGGCTGGCTCACTGTACAGCCGCGTAGGGACTGGCCGCTTGCAGCTCTGTTCACACTTTTGAGAAGAGAATTAAAGATCCTCGCTGCCACCCGTAGAAACTCTCCATGTACTGGCACTGAGGTTTGTTCCTCACATCACGAAGGAAGCTAGAAAAAAACACATCAGTCCTTACAGTGTGGGATTTCCCTGCTGTAAATCCTGGGAATGGCCCTGTGCTGGTGGGAGAACTTCTGCCAACGTTCCTGTTATTAGAAGACAAAAATCTCCGTGTTTGCTTTCCTGCCTTTTCACTAAGAGCAGGAGAACCCGAAGTCCTCTGGACACCGAGGTGAGTGCCCGTGGGACAGTCGGCCCTGCGGATGTTTCTAATCCTCAGCTGTCAGGAACAAGCAGTGGTGTGACTGTTCTGTGACTCCTCCATTTTCTTCAGGCTTTTAAAGACCAGAAAGAAGCAAACAGCCCACAAGCCATGTCTATTTTATTTTATTTATTTTTTTCCTATGCCCTTCTTGCTCTTGTGGCAGAAAGCTGGCACGTGCAGGACTGTGAGTGTGGTGCTCTCAGTGCTTCAAGCTTTTAGACCAGGTGTCAGGCAGGTGGCATGGGTACAGGGCAGGATCCTGGCAGAGCAGATGTCCTGGCTGGTGCCTCCTTGGGGAAAAAGTACGGGCAGAGGACTGCAAAAAGCCATGGCTCTGAAGCTTTAGAAAAGTTTCACCTCATGTGGGATCCTCACATGTGTGTGCCTTTGTAGAAAGTCCCATGCTCTGGGTGTAAAATGAAAATCAAAGAGCGCACCAGCATTTTCTTTACAGGGTGCTCTAAGTGGTGTTGGCGATAATGCCTTAAAAGAAGGCTGTTTTTGATGGAGCTTACAAGGGCAGGGTTTGTCGGGCACAAGCTGTGCTCCTGGTGGGGACAGGGGAGCATCCCTCTGTCTTCACAAGGGACTTCTCTGCTCCAACGGCACAAAATCCCCCTGGAAACAGACGTGCAATTTTCCTTCAGTGTATCCTGTGGCTTATTTGTACATCTGCACGTGTTAAATCAACAAAGCTGCTTTGGCAAGTGCTCCTGCACTTGAAGCTCAAGAACGGTGGAAAAAAAGCAAAAATCCGGCGTCCCCTCAATGAGCATGAGGCTTTGTATTTTTCCTTCTGTTTATGTGCATTATTTCTTCCGAGCCTTGCCCCCTGCTAGCCAGAGGTGGGAAATGCCTGTGTTTGCATAACCCTACGACCAGAAGAGGAGGCAGGCTCACCTGCCCAGTGCAGGGCCCAGGAAAGCCGTGGTGCAGCCGAGCTTCTGCCTTGCACGTGGCCACAGGGCAGGAGGCCGGGGCGAGCCTCCTCGGTGGCAGAACGAGAACGTGTGGGTTCCCTAAGAGGGTGCCGGTGACGCCAGCCGGGCTCTGCCTCCTCCCCGGCACCCTGGGATGTGCGTCAGAGGCCGGCGCCTGGCCCGCGGAGCTTCCTGCCTCCCAGCCTCTGTGAAGGATCCCGTCCTCCTCCTCCTCACGTCCCAGCTGGGAAGTCCCGCCGTGACCTGCTCCCGGCAGGCCTGGGAAGGCCGGGACCGTTCCCTTTTCTTCCTCAGAGCTGTTTCCCCCGCTCCCTCGCAGCCCGGATCTGTTGTTATCAGATGGGAATCGTGCCCCGCACCGGGGCCTGCCTGGTCCGTGGTGCAAGCGCCGTGTGCTCTGTGCTGGGGGGGCTGCGGGGTTGGTTCTCGGTTTGTTTTCATTTCTTGGTTTGTTTTTGGCCAGGGACAGCTACCTCTTCATGGTGCTCAGGGCAAGCTATGGGAAAGCCGCCTTCCTGCCGTCGGTTCCTCCCTCGCAAGCTGTAAGGAGCAGGAGGAGACGGGGCACGCTGCTTCCCGGTAGCCCCGCGTAGCTGCCTCCCAAGCCCCTTGGATGCAGAGCACACTCATATCCTGTTTTTCCCCCGTGCAAATGTCCCGGGTGGCCCCAGACAGAGGGCAGAGACGCAATGCGACCCGGGCGGTTACATCAGCAGGGTTATTTTGGCTGGGAAAGCGGCGGCTGCTTGCAATGGGCCAGCCGAAACCCGGCGGCTGCCGCCGAGGTCACCCCCGGCTCTCCTGCAGCACGGCCACAGCCAGCCCCTGGTTTTGGGTCACTGGATCCTGATCCAGTTGGAGGGCTCGTCCTGGGCAGCAAGGCACCAAGGATCTGCACGTTTTGGATTTCGGGGACCTCCATTTCTTATGGCAGGAGGATGAATGGGGAAGCCCAGCTGCCACCGGCCCAGCTGAAGCTGCCTGGTGGGGTTTGGGGGCTTGGACCTGCGTGTTCAAACAGCAGCACGGCCCTGTGCAGCTGCCCAGCTGTGAATACCAGCCCCGTGATTCAGCAGCATCTCTCCCTGCCTGTCCTGCCGGGGTTACCGGCAGCTGCTCACCAAGTGCCTGGATGCCGGGCAGACAGCACTGGGCACTAAATCCCCTGCAGTGGCTTCAAATCCCAACCAGACGGTGGGGAAGAGGAGGGCTGCGGTTGGGATTGGGGCCAGGCACCCAGCATTCGTGGCATGAGGCTGCTCGCCCAGCCCAGGGACGGCATGTGCCTGCCCTGCCGAAGAGGGAAACCCAGCTGGAGCACAAGATTTGTGCAAATCGCTGTGGGTGGTGCCGTCCTCTGGCTTAGGACCATCCGCAGGCACCCATTTGGCATCACCAGCTGAGCAGCAAGGGGGCTGCGCAAAGGCTAAGTGCAAACATCAGCTGTGAAACAGAGCACAGAGCTAGCGGTGGGGAGGGACTGGGTTTATGCTGGTTTTCCTGCCTTCTAGCAAGAGTTAAAGCGCAGGGGGAAATAGGCAGGGAGGAAGTGTGGAGGTGTGCAGGGCTGAGGAGGGGTCGCGCAGCCGTGTTGCTGCTTAGTTAAATATTAAAAGGTCAAGCAACAGAGAAGCAGAAACCTAATTGCACACTGCCCTCCCTGGCAGGGCGTTTTATGGCAGCTGACGTCCCACCTGGGAGGGGCTCTGCGTGCACATACATGTGTGTGTGCATACAAACATGTGTGTGTGTGTGTGGGCATACATAAACACAGCCCTGTGCTTTCGTGTGCCGGCACATGCCGGTGAGTACACGGGTGTGCAGGCACGGGCACACACCCCCGTATGTGTGCAGGTGCATGCAGCGGTGTGTGTCTGCGCACAGAGGGAGCCAGGCGGGAGCTAAAGCAGCAGGAATATTTAAGCTGTTTCCTTCTTTTCCCCGTGAGAAGCAGGTCCCAGCCAGAGGGAGCACGTTGTCCCCAGCTCAGGGATGGGGTGGGGGGGACCTTCTCCCCCCAGCAGCCACGCGGAGGGGCCGTGGCATCTCAGCCCAGCGCACACGTGAGGTTTTGGGGCTGCCACACGTCTCAGGCACCTTCCCACCTGCTCCTGCCCACTGTCACCTGCCCAAAAAGCAGCCGGAGCCGTGCTGGGTTGGGAACAGCTTTATTCAGGCAGCCTCACATCCACCAGGCAGGCAGGGTGAGGGCTCTGTGGCATCCACCCACCCCACCCCACCATCGCACGGGATGTGGGGTGTCCCCGTCACGAGGCCGCCCTCCAGGCCTCCCGCAGCCTGGCCTTCACCCGAAACTTCTGCACCTGCAGCACGACGCCGAACTTGCCCTCCAGTGAGGGCAGGGGCTGGTCCTGGGGGCACTCGAGCGTGAACCTCTGCAGCACCCAGGCCAGGAAGAGAAACAGCTCCATCTTGGCCAGGACTTCGCCCAGGCACACGCGGATCCCGGCCCCGAAGGGCAGGTAGCTGGGCGAGGGCGAGTGGATGTGCTGGCCCTGCTCGTCCAGGAAGCGGCCTGCAAGGGGAAGGGGCACCCTAAGGGGATCGGTCCCTTTCTGCCTGGCACCTGCCCAAATTCAGCCCCTGCGTGTCCCTCCTGCCAGCAGCAGGAGCAGGGCAAGCCGGGCACAAGCTCCCCGTCTGGTGAGAAGCAGGACCTGACCTCCTGGCCCCTCTCCTGCTGTGCCCCCCACACCCCAGGGCACGCAACCCACCAGGGTTGAACTCCTCGGGCTTGTCCCACTCCTTCTCGTCGTGGTGCACGGACCAGAGGTTGATGACGACCCTGGCGCCCTTGGGGATGGCGTACTCCCCGATGCTGCGGGGAGAACACGGCGTGAGGTGGCCGCTCCCGCCCGCCGCCTCTGCCCACACCCCGGTGGTCTCACCTGGTGTCGGTGAGGGACACGTGTGGGATGAGCAGGGGGGACACGGGCCGGATGCGCAGCACTTCGCTGATGGTGGCCTCCAGGTAGGGCAGCAGCGGGCGGTCGCTGAGGTGGGGGTGACGGGCCAGGCCGATTTTCTGGTCCATCTCCTCCTGGATCCTCCTCTGGACCTGGGAGGGGAGCAAGGGCTGGGCGTGAGCACCCAGCACCACCAGCACGTCCTAGCAGGTGATGAGGGCAGAAGCAAAGTGCTCCTCACAGCTTGATAGCACTTATTCCAAGAGCCTGACATCTCTCTTGGCATTATCCTTCCCCAAAGCCCCCTCCGATGCCCCTGGTGCAGGAGGGAGACCCATGGGACACAGACCTTACCTCAGGGTAGTGGAGGAGGTAGAGCACAGTCCACTTGAGCACGGTCGTGGTGGTCTCCACGCCAGCCCCAAAGATGTCCCCCACCGTCATGAGGAGGTGGTCGTCTGTCAGCTCCAGCCCCGGTGCCGGCGGGCTGTTGTTCTCGGCGCTGAGCCTCACTTGCAGGAGGGCATCCATGAGGTCCCTCACGCTGTCCCCACAGAAGGCTTCCTGCCAGGGGACACAGGTGAGCCCCCCCACCTCAGCTCCAGCACCCCGCAGCCCCCTGTCCCAGCCCCTTCGGCACCTTGTGTTCGGTGAACTTCTGCTGGAGCAGCTCGTCCCTGACCTTGAGGCACTTCTTCAGCAGGGCCAAGTCCTTGTTGGGGAAGATCTGGGGGAGAAAAGCCCCGTTACAGCAAAGGGCTCCAGCTCAGCCCAGCGTTAGCTCCCCCCTGCAGGGCACACCCCAGCTCCTTCCTCTCTTCCCTCATGAGAAGACCATGCAGTGCCTGTGTCCCCGCACACCTGGAGCCAGGGGAAGATGTCCACCAAGCTCTCCTTGGCCACGGTGTCCACGATGCCCTGGCTGTACTCCAGCATGGCCTCGAACTCGGGGTCCCCGCGCCGGTAGGAGGAGTTGAAGCAGAGGGAGCAGACCACGTTGGTGACGGCTCGCGTGAGCTCCGGGGCCATGTCCAAGGCTGCATCCTGCGCGGCGCTGAGCGTCTCGCATAGGGACGCGGCCTCCTGGCAGACTTTTAGGGGAAGGAGAGGCAGGAGAGGGGACGCTGAGCCCTGGGGGTGGCCGAGGGGGTGGCAGGAGGCACCTCCAGCAGGGGCTGAGTCCAAGGGGCTGGGCAGCAGGGAGGATATTTGGGGCAGGATGGAGCAGAGAGGCCGGGAGGTGCAATAAGGACAGAAAACACACACACACGTGATAGCGGGGTGGCGGGGGACACTTACTGATCTTCTCGAGGGCGAGCGAGCCCTCCCCGAACATGGAGAGGGCGGCGTGCACCAGCTTGCGCTGGAACTTCCAGAGGGGGCCGTAGCTGGCGAAGGCGATGTCCTTGCCCCCCCGGGACAGCAGGTCCGTGGTCACCTGCGGGGCACACGGCCATGGGGTCACCCCGCTGCCAGGCAGCCCCGCAGCATCCTCGCCCTGCACCGGGGGATCCCCCGAAGCCATCCCCCCGACTCACGGTGCGGGGCCGTCCGGCGAAAGCCTTCCCCTTCTTCAGCAGCACCTCCCTGGCGTGCTGGTAGCTGTTGACCACCACCACGTAGTGGGAGCCCATCCAGAGCCCGTAGAGGCTGCCGTAGCGGCCCTGCAGGCGCCAGAGCCGCAGGTGGAGCTGGGGGTGCCCGGCCAGCTGCAGCAAGCTCCCCACCAGCGGCAGGGCTGGCAGGCTCCGCAGCCGCCCCGTCCCCGTCCCCGTGGGACCCCGCCGGCGTGCCAGCCCCCAGGCGCACAGCAGGGCCAGGCACAGCAGCAGGGCGGCCAGCGGCAGCATGGTGGGGCGGCTGCGGGGCTGAGCGGCCCCCGCTCCTTTATACCCGCCCGGCAGCGTCCCCTTGACCCTGGGACGGGCTCGGCTGCTTATCGGGGGGATGGTGGCGGGCCGTGACGGGCGCTGGGCCAGCTCGGCAGCTGGGGAGAGGGCGGAGGGGCTGGGAGCACGGGGGGAGCCCCTGGGGGCTCCTCTGGGTGCAGTGACCAGGGCTGGGGACAGGGGAGGGCTGGGGGCTGCTGACACGCTGTGAGACCCTCCTGGTGCCCGAGAGGGGCTGGGGCACTGGGCAGCACTGGGCAGCACTGGGATGCCTGGGCAATACTGGGAAGAATTGGGCAATATGGTGCAGGACTGGTTTGAATTGGTTAGTACTGGGCAGCACTGAGCAATACTGGGCAGCACTGGGCAATATGGTGCAGGAGTGGTTTGAACTGGTTAGTACTGGGCAGCACTGGGCAGCACTGGGATGCCCGGGCAGCACTGGGCAGCACTGGACAGTCCTGCGCAACATTGGGCAATACAGTGCAGGACTGGTGAGTACTGGGCAGCACTGGGCAATATGGTGCAGGACTGGTCAGTACTGGCTAGTACTGGGCAATACTGGACATCACTGTGCAATGTGGTGCAGAACTGGTTAGTACTGGTTAGTACTGGGGACCACCGGGTGATATGGTGCAGGACTGGTTAGAAGTGGTTAGTACTGGGCAGTACTGGGCAGCACTGGGCAATATGGTGTAGGACTGGTTAGAAGTGGTTAGTACTGGGCAATACTGGGCATCACTGTGCAATGAGGTGCAGGACTGGTTAGAACTGGTTAGTACTGGGCAGCACTGGGATGCCTGGGCAGCACTGCTCTGCCCTGAGCGTCACTGCGCAGCACTGGGCAGTACTGGTAGCCACTGGTCACCACTGGCCCCCCCCCGCCCTTCGCCTTCCCGCCTCTTCTGTCCCTCAGCGCTCCCCGTAGCGCCGCGGCGGTGGCGGGGCGTGCCGCGGGCAAGATGGCGGCGGGCGGCGCGGCGGAGGCCCAGGCGCGGTTCGGGCACTCGGTGAAGGGGCTGCTGACCGAGAAGGTGACGAGCTGCGGCACCGACGTCATCGCCCTCACCAAGCAGGTGCTGAAGGGCTCCCGCAGCGCCGAGGTGAGCGGCGGGCGCCGCCGCCGGCGGACTACAAGGCCCGGCATGCAACGCGGCAGCGGGGCCCTCGGGGAAGGGCGGAGGGGCGGCGGAGGGGCCGGCCCGGCCCGGCTCCGTGTCCCCCCCCGGGGCGGCCCTTCCGGGGAGCTGCAGGCCGCCGGCTGCTCGGCGGGAACACCGGGAGCTGCGGGCGGCGCGGGGCGCGGGGCATGCTGGGAGATGTAGGCAGCGGGGGGGTGTGCGGGGCGCGCTGGGAGGTGTTGGCGGGGCGCGGGGCATGCTGGGAGGTGTAGTCCCGAGGGCAGCTCGCGGCCCCTTGGGGCGGCTGGTTTGGGTCTGGCAGCTCCGTCCTTTTGTCTTGTAGCTCCTGGGGCAGGCTGCGAGGAACATGGTGCTGCAGGAGGACGCCATCCTGCACTCGGAGGACGTAAGCTGTGCCTGGCACTGCAAAATAGCCTTTCTGCTAGCAAAGGGGGGAGAAGGGTTGGGAGAACGGGGGCTAAACACGCTGCCGGAGCCCTGAAATGAAATATGTGCGCGTGGTGTGGGGCTGACGGGCGGAGCAAAGCTGCTGATGAACAAAACATTCGTTCTTTGTCTTGTTTTCCACAGAGTCTAAGGAAAATGGCCATAATAACCACTCACCTACAGTACCAGTAAGTAGGGGGCACCACCTGCTCTGCGGGGAGCTGAGCTGTTCCCTTCATCCCTTCCCCTCCTTCATAAGGACTGCGTAGGCTTTGCATGGAGGCCGCTCAGACTGATCCCATTTGCCCGGCTCCCCAAAGCTGGGCAGACCCTGGAAATGGGATCTTGTACTCCCTCCAACGTCCAGTGATATGGATGAGGCTGTTTTGGGGTGGGAGCTGAGATTTTTGCCGCCTGTTTGCTATGCGCTAGGTCTCCGGTGAGAATGTGCAACGCATCTAGGACTAAGGGGGAGAAATTAGTGCCTCTGCTTTCCGCTCTGGGCTTAATCCAGACACACATGAGGGTTTTGGCCTCCTGAGCCCTTGTTTGAGTCCCTGTTCATCAACATCAAGTGAACCCAGTTGCTGAAATTTGTGCTTTTCTAATGCTCTTTTCTCTCTTTTTCTCATCTAGGCAGGAAGCAATTCAGAAGAAGTGAGTACCTAGCTGAGGGAATGCCAAGAGGACATGGGAAACAGCATGTAGAGGTTGATGGGGAAGGAAAGAGTAATACGGAGGGGGGGGAGAGAATGCAGCTGGAAGGTTTTTGCAGCTGCTTTTGAAACATGCTGGCCCAGCAAGATAGCATTTCACTGCTGTGAAGGTCAGTACTGTGAAGAGACGAGAACTTGGGTGAAGGGATGTTTTTAAGACTTCTGATTCTTCCATTAACATGCACGAGTACACAAAGTGAGGTTTGCCTTGTGGGCACATGGAGGTGGTGTGGGGAACCCCGGCATTTCTCTTTTCTGTAGTGTCAGTGACAGAGCTGTTCTGGTCCCTTGGGTGCTCCCTGGGCAGCAAATCTCACTGTGAACCTCTTCTTGTGTTGTCCCCAGTGTTGAGCAGTCATCGAACCTGCGGGACCAGCTGAGTCACTTGCTAAAATGAAGCGTGGCTGAAGGCACGAGGACTTCTCGACTGGCACTGAGGGCAGCCAGGCATCCTTTCCCCTCCGGGGCTCAGACGTGTGTCTGGACGGTGCTGGGTGCCAGCTGGGATACGTGCAGAGCGCACATTCCTGAACGTGTGGGCCCCTCTCACGCGGTCCCATCCACGTCTCTGTCTCCAGAACGCTCTCCTGCTTCCCCACCTGTTACTGAAACAAACTTAGCAGAAAGTTCACTTCCCCCAACAATCCCTGTGTTCGCTTACTTCCCGTGTGTCACATGAGATGGTCGTCTGTCCAATGTTTTTCACAGCCAGAGTGGGATGGTTTTATTTCCCATCTAAGCTCTGCTCCGTTAGCATTCATCTCCTGTAAGATGACAGAATAGTGCTGCTCGTGCCTGCCAACAACCAGCAATCACAGAGCAAGAGTTTTCATACAAAGTAGCTCCCCCCCTCCCAATAAATGTACGAATTAGAGATGTGGGTTTTAAATACAGGTGCCTGGAGTTTGACACGGGTCCTTATTTAGACACAGATGGTCGGTGCAATTTATTTAGGGCACGTTAATCAGTGGGAGCTGTAAGTGGCTGGGTGAGTGAGAGGTGCTTCAGTGTGGACTGAGGTGCCTGTCCAAGACCAGAATTTTGGAAAGCGTGGATCTGGGCAGACACCTCAGTCTCTGGTCCAGCTGGACATGCCTTGGCGAGCATCCTGCACTGAGGTTATCTTATTTTCCACTAAGCCAGAGCTTGGAACGTCATCCCTTTGCCAACCCATCTGTACTGCCTTCGGCCTTCAACCACATTCCTGTTCTGGGTTGCTGCTCCAGCTTTTGATTAAGCGGCCTTGGAAGTGTTGTGTATGTGTATCTGATTGGGAAGGTGTCCAGAGACACAGCTGGGAAGCAGGCAGTGAGATGTAAAAGAAAATCAGGAGCCGGTGTGTTCAGTTCTGCACGGCTCTGTGTCGATGGCTGAGTGGCTGGGCTCCCGTTTGCTTCCTGGGCAGTGAGGTGGGGTCCAGACTATAAATACTGTGTCTTGTTTTTCATTGAGTCACTTACCCAGAGCACTTGGAGCACGCTGGAAGCACTTGTTTGCCCGTGTGCTTTTCATCAGCTGATTCAACAAGGCAGGTTGGGAGTGGGGATCAGCCTGCTGTGTTCCTGCAGCTGCTGGGGTGCGGTTCCGTGTGGCACAACCTCTTTGCCTGGTTTTACCCTCACCACCCCTCCAGGGCCATTCCCTGCTTGGCCTCACCTTGTGGCACCAAATCTGCAGCCCCGTGGAGGTGCCCAGCGGTGCTGTTAGCTTCTCCTCTGCGCTGCGCCTCTGCCCTGGCAAGGATGCAGCTGCGGAGGGCGTAAAGAGCTGAAATGATTTGCTTTGTTATAAAGGCTTGGATTTCAGCTTCCGTTCTTTTAAGTCTAATCTTCTCACCTCCTGTGCCTGCTTACCTTGATAGCAGGGGCTGTGCTGCAGGGGCTGCCGTGAGGTGATGCCTAAAGGATGGGGGCACTGGGGCATGTTTGTGCCCTGGGGATTCCTGATCCGTGGCCTCACAGCTGCGTTTTGGGAGAGAAGCTTTTCCCCCAGCTTCTGGAGAAGCAGGCAGCCTTTTTCCCTGCGAGCTCCCATCCTCTGCAGGGGCTGGGGCATCACACAGGGGTCTCCCTGTGTTTGGGGTGAGCAGGAGGTGGAGCGGGGGACAGGACACAGCAGGGTGGGGGTATCCAAGGGCTGAGGCCGTGAGTGTGAGGTGACACCGTGGGTGCTGGCAGCGAGCGTGGCCGTGTACCCGGGTTTTTTACCCATGTCTCAGGCCTGGCAGGAGCTGGTGTCGGGCGGAAGCCAGGCCCGGGGCGGCGCAGGGCGCCGGGGCGGAGCGTGGCCGAGGCGCTACAGCCGGAGGCAGTAAGGCACCGAGGCTCCCCGGGGCTCCGGTTCCAGGGTGCTGGGGCCCTGTGGGGGGGACCCCATGGGGTGCTGAGGAGGGTTGGGATTCGCCCTACAGGGACGTCCTTGGGGGTAGTCCCTCCCGGGCAGCCAGGGTCAGGGTGTTTTGGTGGGGGGGGATGTTGGCGGGGGGTGCTCTTCCCACTAGGATTCGGGTTGGGGTCTCCCCGGGGGTTGCTTGGGGGGGCAAAAAAGCGTTCCCGTATTTTGGGGAGGGGGGGTGGGTGAGGGCCTTGGGGAAGGGCCTGGCGTGGTGCCCGCGGTGGTGGCGTCGGCACCAACCCTGTGCTCCCGTTGCTGCAGTGGCTGCGCCGTGTGGGGAGCAGATCCCCCGCGAGCAGATCCCCCAGGAGCAGATCCACCGCGAGGTGCAGGTGAGGGGGCAAGCGGGGCAGCTGGGGAGGGAGTGCCGAGCCCAGGCAGTGCCAGGACGCCTGCCACAGTCAGAGGACAAAGCTCATTTGGGGACCTAAGTGAGAGTGCTAAGGGCATTTGGCTGCTGCCAGCGGGGTTTTGGAGCAGGCACTTTGCTCATTTCCTTGTGGGGATGAGGAGGGAGCTGAGCAAACCTGTGTTTCTCTGCCCTTGTTGCGTGCACCCCCATCAAGTCAGGGAAACAGCATCCGTGGCCTGCAAAATTATCGCAAACAGCAATGAAATCCCCTCCCGTGCATGCAAGCAGGGGAAACCAGGGAGGGTGGGTATGCTAGCCTGATTTTCAGCTGGGTGCAGTGCCAGAGGGCCCTGGGGGCACGTGTAAGCTGAGTACAAGCATGATCCCATGTTTTGTGACCCCACGGAGTCACCGTGGCCCAGCTTGCTGTAGTAGGGTGGCCTCTGTCCTTCCTACCTCAGGATTACTATGGCAAAGAGCTGCAGAAGTCGGAGGACCTGAAAACCAACGCTTGTGTCACCTCGGCCAGGCCGGTCCCCAAGGCGATCAGAGATGCTCTGGAGCGTGTCCATGAGGAGGTGGTGGCCAGGTGAGACCTGGGGCTTCCCCCTGCTGCCACCTCCCCGTGGGCTGCAGCCCCCGGGTGGCAGGAGCACCCACACCCTGGCTCAGCCCGGCTTCCCCAGGTACTATGGCTGTGGTCTCATCGTCCCCGAGTGCCTGACGGCATGCCGGATCCTGGACCTGGGCAGCGGCAGTGGCAGGGACTGCTACCTGCTGAGCCAGCTGGTTGGGGAGCGGGGCCACGTCACCGGCATTGACATGACCGAGGGCCAGGTACGGCACGGGGACACCCGTGGGCTTGCTTTGTCCCCTCTCCATGTCCCCGCATGTTCATTCCCTTCCTCCTCCTAGGTCGAGGTGGCAAAGAAGCACATTGCGTATCACATGGAGAAGTTTGGCTACCAAAAGCCGAACGTGGACTTCCTCCAGGGCTACATGGAGAAGCTGGGTGATGCCGGGCTGGCTGATGAGAGCTACGATATTGTCATGTAGGTACCCTGCAGGGGACTGCGCTGTCCAGGGCTGTGCGGGGTCTGCACCCACATCCCGCTGAGTTGCTTGCTTCAGCCACGTGTGAGGAAAGGGAAGGGTCCAAGGAGGATCTGGGCTAGGCCCTGGGAGTATGGGAACTGCCCTTTTTGTGGTTGAATCCTGCACTGAGCGACAGGCTGTGCAGCAGCCGGCGGCGCTGAGCGTAAGAGATGATGGTGCAAATGAGCTTTGGTCTCCTCCTCCCCAGCTCTAACTGCGTGATCAACCTCGCCCCCGACAAGAGGGCCGTGCTGCGGGAGGCCTATCGCGTGCTGAAGGTGGGGAGCGGAGCGGGGCTGGGGCTGCCATGTCGTGGGGTGCCACGGGGATGCAGCAAGTTGGGGTGCAGCAGGCTGGGGGGGTTCTGGGGGCCATCGCTTCAGCACACCCCTTTCCCAGCCCATTTTGCCCCATCGCATCCCGCTCACTCCTCGCTGCCTTCCAGCCCGGCGGAGAGATGTACTTCAGCGACGTCTACGCCAGCCAGCGCCTGAGCGAGGCCGTGAGGAAGCACAGGGTGCTGTGGGGTGCGTAGGGCTCCAGGATGTGGGGCGGCACGGGACGGGGAGCTTTTGCCTTGTGTCACCTGTGTGCGTGCTGTTGTGCCAGGGGAGTGCCTGGCGGGAGCCCTGTTTTGGGGAGACCTGTACAGCATCGCTGAGGAGGTGGGCTTCAGCCCCCCGCGCCTGGTCACCGCCAGCCCCATCACCATCGGGGACAAGGAGCTGGAGGGCATCGTCGGTGAGGGTCCTGCCAGGGAGTGCTGGCTCTTTTTGGCCATGGGGAGAGGTGCTGGGACCTTGTGCTCAGCACCTGACCCACCGGCCTCTCCCTTGCAGGGGACTGTCGCTTCGTTTCCGCCACATTTCGGCTCTTCAAGGTGCCGGGGAGCAGCCGTGCTGGGCCGGGCCAGGTCATCTACAATGGTGGGATCGTGGGACACGAGCGAGAGCTGGTGTTTGATGCCAACTTCACCTTCAAGGTAGGGGGAGGTGCGTTTGGGCTTCTGGGGATGGCGAGCAGACCTGGCCTGAAGGACTGGGGATGGGGCAGCACTGATGCAGTGTGTGGTTTGGAGGATTAGGTCTGGTGGAGGGGGTGGTGGTTGGGGGCCATATAAGTCAGGAGAGTTGCATATAGGGCAGGGAGAGGGAGCCAGAGATATGCATTGTGTTGGGGGTGAAGATGGGAGCAGGACATCCCTGGTGGCTTCACCAGGCGGTTTGGAGCCCGCTGCTTGCTCCCTGTGGGCATTTCTCCAGTCTTTGGGCCAGGCTGGGCCCTGCTTTCAGTCCCCCCATCATCTGGCTGGGCGGCCGGGGGACCCTGGTCCGTGCACCCCAGGCCCCAGCCCCGTGACTGTTGCCCTGTCCCCAGGAAGGAGAGGCGGTGGATGTGGATGCCGAGACGGCCGCGGTACTGCGCAGCTCCAGGTTTGCGGAGGAGTTCCTCATCCGAGCCGGCGGGGCCGATGCCGCCGCACCCCAGGGCTGCTGTGGCGGGAGGGTGAAGGTTGGTAGCAGCAGCTCCGTGCTGGGTTTGGGGCTGGGGACACTGCTGTCCCTTGCTAGCAGGGGTCCTCTGAGGCACCAGAGGGGCAGTGACATGGTAACAGGAGACTTGTGGTATTGGGGCCAAGCAGGAGCCCACGGGACACCGTGGATGGTGCCCAGTGCCGTGCAACGGTCCTCCAGTGCAGGATGGAGCCCTCCAAAGGGGTCTGCTGTGCGAGGCGTGGGGGCCCTTTGCCCCTCATGCCCACCGGGGGTGCTGGGGCTGACGGCTGGGCATGCCTGAGGTCTCCATGGGGACAGGTCCTTCCTGCCCCGGGGTGCAGTGACCACCCCAGCTGCTCCTCGCTGCTGCTGCGAGCTCTGGGCCCTGGTTGCCGGCCCTGATCCCACAGCCCAAAGCACCTTTATCTGCTGGAAGCCTCCCTTCCCTCCTCATCCCCACGGCCGTCCTTTCAGACGGGCCAGCAGGGGTCATCAGTAGGCAAGGGAGATAAAGCCCTGCAGCTGCGTGTCCCTGGAGCACAGCCTTGTACTGGAGTCTTGGGTCCCTGTCCAAGCAGAAGGCGTTTCTCAGATAAAAGCAGAGTGAAAGTCCCCACAGAAACTCTCAGCATCCTCCTTAGGGCAGGGAAAAGCCACCAGGATGATCCCGACGGTGGCAGGGAACAGGTGGTGGGGAAATGCTGCTTCCATGGGGGGCCTCTTGTTTCCCTGTGGCCTGATCCTGTTCTGGCTTCTTCTCTGCCCTCCAGGAGAAGATCTGCGACCCCTTCCTGCTGCTGGAGAAGCTGGCGGCCCCGGCTCCCGCCTGCGGTCCCGCTGGCACCTGCGGGCCCCGGGGCTGCTGCTGAGCGGCGAGCCATGTCCCCATGCCGCTGGGTGCCAGCGGGGCAGGGGGCCGCGGCCCACAGGGCGTGTGGTTTTCACCAGAGAAAAAATAGAAATAAATGGCCGAGATGAAACACTGTGGGGTTGGAGCCTGCGGGGTGCTGAGTTTTTGAGTCTCGGTACGAACACAGTGGGGCTGGCGGGGCAGGTTGTGCTGCGGTGGGGGCGGGCAGCGCCCTGTAGGTCCCCTCGCTCCCTGTGGGACACACGGAGAGGGATGTTCTCTGCGGGAAGGGAGCTGTGGGATTTCTCCCCTCGTGTGGGATTTCTCAGCACCCTGCACCGTGTACCTCCATGTACCAGTCCAGCTCTGCTTTGAGCCCCCGAAAGCCCCCTGCACGCACACCCCATCCCATTGCTTTTTCTGAAACCGTCCCTCAGGCAGAGGGCAGCCCCACAGCCTGTCCCCGGAGACGGGATTTCTTCTCCCTTTCCCCGTGCAGCGCTGCTGAGGTTTATTTTTTCCCCGGACTCCATCTAGTGGGAAGCCCTGCGTGCGGTGCAAGCCTTGCACCTGCAGAGTTGTGCAGGGAAATGCGGCGGTTCTGGAAATCCCGCACCGTGGCTGCCCAGGTCCCACGTCCGACACATGTCCCACGTCCCACCTGCCCCAATACGAGGCTGCTGAGCGGCACCGATGTCCCAATGTCATCCATGTCCCTGGATGAGCTGAGCCACGAGGGAACGTTTCCAGCCCTCCTTGTGCCCCGATCACCCAGGAGGGACCAAAATCCCCTCTCTGCCATTTGAACAGCGTCTTGGCCCCATCAGGCTGTGTGTGTGGAAGGAGATCCTTGTGGGATTTTACAAAGTTACGGGGCCTCTAAGAGCAGTTCCCAGTCACAGAAAAGATTTCCTAAGCGCCCCGCGCTGCTTACCCTGATCTCTGCCAGGAGCGAAATAGGGGAGCGATTAATCCCCAGTTTGGGGACTAAACCCATAAATAATGGCCGTAAATATGGTTTCCTGGAAAGTCGCCTCGCCGGCCCGACCTTTTGGGTTCGGATAGGACCATGAATCTGCACGGTTCGGTGCGCGGGAACTTGCAAATGGTCGGGTTTAGGGCCGCAGAGCGGCGTGCTTGGAAAAACCATAACTCCTTGTTTGTGTTTTTATTTTATTATTTTGTTTTGTTTCTTTTTAAAAAATATTTTATTATTTTTTTTCTTAAAAAAAAATATTTTCTTTTTCTTTTTTTCCCCATTTTTTCCATTTTGTATTTGTTTTATTTTATTATTTTATTTTAATATTTTATTTTAATATTTTATTTTATTACTTTGTTTTATTTATTTTTGACTTTTTTTGACTAGAAAAACCATATAATATTGTTTTATTTTATTATTTTATTTTGTTTCTTTTAAAAAAATATTATTTTGTTTCCTTTTATTTTTCATTTTGTATTTATCTTATTATTTTGTTTTATTTTGTTATTATTTTTGTTTTATTTTATCACTTTATTTCATTACTTTATTTTATTAATTTTATTTGAATATTTTATCTTGTTTTATTATTTTATTTTATTTCATTTAATTTCATTTTGTTTTATTTATTTTTGTGTTTTTTTTTTTTTTTTCAATTTTCTTTGCTTTTCCCTTCATAATTCCCCGGCTCCCGGGGCCGGCACTTCCTACTATGTGTGCACCCCCCCCCCATCCCCGTCCCCGTCCCCTCGCCCCACACGGCCGCCAGGGGGAGCTGCGACACCGCTCACCGGGGGCGGCGGGGCCCCGGGCTGCGGCAGCGGGGGGCCGGGGAGAACGGAACGGAACGGAACGGAGCGGGCCGGTCCCGTCCCGTCCGCGTCCGCGTCCGCGTCCCCGTCCCCGTCCCCCGCCGAGCTCCGCGCACCCCGGCCCCGCTGCCGGTGCCGCCCCGCCATTGGTCGCGCCCCTCGGCATCCCCGCCCCCCCGCCGCTATTGGCCGTCTCCCTCGGGCCGGCCCCGCCCCCTCGGCCGCGGCGCCCACACGGGAGTCACGCGCCCCGGGGGGGGGCCGCGGCGGCCGCCGGCGGGGCGGGCGGCGGGCGGCGATTGGCGGAGGGGCGCGCGGGCGGCCCCGCCCCCGCGGCGGCTGTCGGTCGCCGGTTGGCGGCCGTTGGCCGAGGCCCCGCCCGGGCGAGGCGGAGCGGGGCGGGGCGGGGCGGGGAGGGCCGCGGCTCCAGGCGGCGCTCGGCTCGGCCCGGCCCGGCAGTCGCCGCCCGTCGGGTCCCGCGGGCAGCCGTGCCCGCCCGCCACCGCCACCGCCAGCACCGCCGCCGGTGGCAGCCGGGGCACGCCGCGGGCGATGCGGGGCGGCGGCGGCGCCGCCGCCGAGCCCTGACTAAAGATGGCCGCGCTGCCCGGGGGGAACATGGCGGGGGGCGGCCGGGGGGCGCGGGGACCGCCGCCGCCGCCGCCGCCGCCGCTGCTGCTGCTGCTGCTGCTCCTGCTCGGCTGCTGCTGCCTGGGCCGCCGGCCGCCCGCCGCCTCCGCCGCCGCTCCGCCCGCCGCCGCCTCGTCGCCGTCGGCGGAGGAGACGGTGATCATCGGGCTGCGGCTGGAGGACACGGACGACGTCTCCTTCATGGAGGGGGGCGCGCTGCGGGTGAGCGAGCGGACGCGGGTCAAGCTGCGGGTGTACGGGCAGAACATCAACAACGAGACCTGGTCGCGCATCGCCTTCACCGAGCACGAGCGGCGGCGGGGCGGCGGCCGGGCGGCGGCGGCCGACGGGGGGGCGGCGGCGGCGGCGGGGAGAGGCGGCGGAATCGGCTCCTCGGCGGGCGGAGGAGGAGGAGGTGGAGGAGGAGGAGGAGGAGGAGGAGGGGGGGGGCGGCGGAGCCCCGCAGCGCTGCGGCATCCGCACGTCGGACATCATCATCCTGCCGCACATCGTGCTCAACCGCCGCACGTCGGGCATCATCGAGATCGAGATCAAGCCCCTGCGCAAGACGGAGAAGAGCAAGTCCTACTACCTGTGCACCTCCGTCTCGGCCCCCGCCGCCGCCGCCCTGGGGCCCGGGGCCGCCGGCGGGTTGGTGGGTGCCGAGGGACCCGCGGGACCCCCGCCCTGGGGGGAGACCACCTGGATCTACCACGATGGAGAGGACACCAAGATGATCGTCGGGGAGGAGAAGAAGTTCCTGCTGCCCTTCTGGCTGCAGGTGATCTTCATCTCGCTCCTGCTCTGCCTCTCGGGCATGTTCAGCGGCCTCAACCTGGGCCTCATGGCGCTGGACCCCATGGAGCTGCGCATCGTGCAGAACTGCGGCACGGACAAGGAGAAGAACTACGCCAAGCGCATAGAGCCCGTGCGCCGCCAGGGCAACTACCTGCTGTGCTCCCTCCTGCTGGGCAACGTCCTGGTCAACACCACGCTGACCATCCTGCTGGACGACATCGCCGGCTCCGGGCTGGTGGCCGTGGTGGTCTCCACCATCGGCATCGTCATCTTCGGCGAGATCGTGCCGCAGGCCATCTGCTCCCGGCACGGCCTGGCCGTGGGCGCCAACACCATCTTCCTCACCAAGTTTTTCATGATGATGACCTTCCCGGCCTCCTACCCTGTCAGCAAGCTGCTGGACTGCG
Source organism: Cygnus olor (assembly GCF_009769625.2). NCBI lineage: Eukaryota > Metazoa > Chordata > Aves > Anseriformes > Anatidae > Cygnus > Cygnus olor. The sequence goes on from NC_049175.1 coordinate 24,665,885, forward strand.
TCCTGGGCCAGGAGATCGGCACCGTCTATAACCGGGAGAAGCTGCTGGAGATGCTGCGGGTCACCGACCCTTACAACGATCTGGTCAAGGAGGAGCTCAACATCATCCAAGGAGCCCTGGAGCTGCGCACCAAGACGGTGGAGGACGTGATGACTCCGCTCCGGGACTGCTTCATGATCGCTGCCGAGGCCGTGCTCGACTTCAACACCATGTCCGAGATCATGGAGAGCGGCTACACCCGCATCCCCGTTTTCGAGGGTGACCGCTCCAACATCGTGGACCTGCTCTTCGTTAAGGACCTGGCTTTTGTGGACCCTGACGACTGCACGCCGCTCAAGACCATCACCCGGTTCTACAACCACCCGCTGCACTTTGTCTTCAACGACACCAAGCTCGACGCCATGCTGGAGGAGTTCAAGAAAGGTGGGATGATGGCAGGGCCCCGGGGGTGGCAGGCGCAGCTCGGTGGCGGGGAGCACCCCCGACAAGGGGGCTCTGCGGGGAGCCCTCGCTGCTTCACCTCGCAGAGGCTTTGGGAAAGTGCGCTTGGGACAGAGGGGCCTGAATTTAGGCGTCTGCCAGCTCCCTGACCCAGAAAGCTGACCCACGGCTGGTTGATGGTCTGTGCCCCCTGCCTCTTTTCCCCACTACTGGGCTGTGTGGGTGGGCATCGTGCCAAGCAAGGCTGCTTTTTTTTTTTTTTTTTCTCCTTTTTCCACTCATCTGCACATTATAGTGGGAACTGTTGACGCGAATGCGCGCCTGTTACTTGGCTCAGTCCTCTCTGTGCTTTTTCAGCTGGCCTGACGGTGAGGAGCGGGTGGGCTGCTCGTGTAGGTCACTCCTGTCTTTCCGGCTTAGTGTGCACACACGTGCTGAGATAAACACGGCGTTTTCGCTCCATTCATCGGCTCGGCTTGCTGACTTCAGCCCTGTGCTCGTGTTACAGTTATTCTGATTGATGCTTTGATCTGGGAACTCATAAATAGTTCCAGGGTCTTAAAATATGTTTGAATGCACCTGTCCGGGTAGCACGTCGGGTTTACAGGCCTTCTTACCTAGGCTCTCCTCTACCCCAAGGACCACGGGCTCAGCTGTGCAGACACGTGAGCCCTTCTACATCTCTGGTCTAGTGTGTGTATTCATTGCTTCAGAACTGGATGGGGGCTTTCCGTCTTAATTGTGGGAGGTGTTCTCCTGACAGATGTGCGTTAATTCTTATTATAAGCCTTTGCTTATGAGGAAAAAAAAAAAACACAACTTTTTTTTCCCTTTTTGAATCTGTTCCTCTCTGCGAGCCAAATAATAACGCAGGTCCTATGCCCTGTGCAAGAAAGTGCTTTAAAGGAAATAGTAAGTGAAATTTCAAATCAATTAGGTACTTGCAGACCGTCATGCTGGGTAACTGAAGGTAAAGTGAGTGCCATGGAGCAATCATACCCAGGGGAGCTCAGAGCAATGTGCTGTCGAGCGGTTCTGTCTCTGAGAGATGATCTGACTGAAAGAGATCTTCATAGCTGCATTGTTACCACAGTTAGGCTGACGGGGAAAAGTTAAATTAGCCGTTTATCAAATGCAGAATTCTCTTGAAGATACCTTGGTAAATTGATGAATGTTTTTTCTAGGTATCAAATTTAATTTTCTGTTTAGATTTCCAGGTACCGTTTGGTCCACATACTATGGTATTTGATCTGTTTCTAGCTGCTTAACCCAATTTAGGGGATTCAGAGGGTTATTCCTTTGGCATCCTCACTTTTCTTTCACAGATGGAAGGTGAAGGTACTCCTGCTTTTTGCTGACCAGAACAGCAGTTGTTCTGTGTAGTTCTTTCTGTCTCGGTGTGGTGATGGGGAAATCTTAAGCTGGTTCAGAGCTGTTGAACAGGAGATGTGGGAGAGCCTCGCCTGTGGTTTCTGTGCTGCAGAATCTGCAGCTCAGATCTGGGAAGCTCGATTATGTCACTTAACTGCTGGCTGGTTAAGGTGGGTTCTGCTGTGTGTGCAGGCCTGGAGTTCTTTTCCCTCCGTTACTCTGACTCCAGGTAGCATGACAGGGTTCTTAACCTGCAGCCGGAGCTCTGTTTTTTTTTTTTTTTTTCTAGCTTTGTTTGTAGCAACGTATCTGAAGAAATGAATGTTGCATGCTTTATTTCCCTGTCTGAAGGAGGTGAAACACTCCTGTGTGTTTAAAAATAGGAGCCCTTTTATTTAATAGCTGGGAGAATCAGGCATTTTAATCCTGCAAGTGTGGCAAAGCCAAATAGGCCTCTTTGCAGTTTCTGAAATTTGTGCTTAAAATAGGCTCCTTAATTCTCCTGGGTTGCTTGGAAGGTACAGACCAGAGGTTGCTTTTGCGGATACCCAGAGGACCTCCCTTGCCTGCACCAGGTAAATTCCCAGTAGCACAAGTTTAGGATGACTTCTTAATACCCTCCTGCGACTACTGCATTCTGGAGCAATCCCTGTAGTAGTGGATTAATTTGGGATAGTTGGATCGTGCCTCATATTTACTCCAGGACAGCTATGCTGGTTGGTGTGTATTGACAAGCCCTGGTGTTAGGACTAGTTCCGTCTTAACTGGTTTTTCTTTAAACATGCAGATATGGTGGAAATAAATAGCTTCCTTTGTCCTTTGAAATGAATGTAAATAACTGATAGCTTGCTTGATCTGGCATAGCGCGGTGTCTTTTGCAAGAGTTCTTCAAACTCCTTTCTGCACGGCAACCTTGCCAAATTCCCGTGAGAATGTACAAATTAAGGGTGAGAATCAAATTGCATGTTGTTTTCCGGTAAAGTGTTGAAAATAAATAAGCTTACGGCTTTTAATCGCCCCTTTCCCACCACGTTGACCTTCCACCGCACTAGGCTTGCTCCAAAGCTCTCTCGTGCCTTTCTCCCACCCAGGTGGCTACAACCCTGTTTGGTGCAACAAGCAGCTCGTGTGATATTGCTGCCGTCAGTTAAAGGCTTTAATCTGTTCAAGGAAAGAGGCTTTTTTTTTTTTTTTTTTTAAGAAGTTTAGGAATTAGCCGAGAGCATTGGGGTTTTGAAGCTCACTTTTTGGGGAAGGAACAAAATATACTTACCCCAAACATCAGTTGGAGCCTTACAGGGAAGAGATGAAAAGCCAAGCACGGCAGGATACGTGTCCTTGTGGTGTTGTGGCAGATGAAACTGGTAGTTTTGTACTTGCTTAGGTTGGGCAGCTGGAGGATTTGGTGGTGAGCATATTATTAATGTTCTTTGCCCACAGTTGCAAAATGAATATATGTTTCACCTCTATGCTGCCAGGCAAGAAACTTAGTTTTAAGAGAGCTGCAGCACATTCCCATTCCCTTGTTACTCTAATCTCTTGAAGTATGAATAAACATGACTTCTGAAGCAGCCTGCTAAAAAGCTTCTCTTCTAAAAAGCATTGTTTATTTTAAAATAAATAAATAAGCTTTTGAAAGTGGAGTAACTTTCTATTCCTGTCAACAGACCTCAAATCCATTTGCCAGCTAGTTGTGCAGACTGGGCGTTCAGCTTACTTGAATTCAATCTGTTCAACTCCACTTCAGTGCAAGGAGGTACAAGGTACCCTTTCCATTGGTCAAGGAAGGGACCTGCCTGACTTTGCTCAGCACAAAGATGCATCTTGTTTGAAATAACCTCTTGCTGGCTGTTGCTGTAAAGGGGAGCAAGGCGTCATCTCTTCCAGGATCAATTAGTATCCTGGCTCCTAAGGTGCAGCAGGGAGTGAATGAGCATCAAAGTCATTTCGGGAAAGAAGCTATGGACTGTCTCATCTGGTGTCTCTTCCCTTGATGATAAGCGTTGTTTTTGTTGTTGTTGTTATCTTGACAGTTTTCCTAAGTCTCTGGCACTTGCTTGTAGTATTTTTCACTGGTGGATCTTCTCATGTGTGATCCTAAATCTAAAGTGTTCCATTTCTAGCTCTCTGAATGCCAGAGTTACAAGAATTCACCTTGCAAAGCCTTGTTTTCTAATATTAATGTTCTAAGATAGGCCCTCTTTCTACCAGCCATTGTACGGCTGTTTTCGTGGTGGCCTGGACAGCTTTGTAGCACGGCAGTTTCTCAGACAGAGTCTTCCTTATCCGTACTTGGAGATCTTTGAGTTGTATGTTCTGATCTTATTTGTATCTGTCTCTGGTATTATGTTATACTGAAGATCAGAGTTAGTAACCTAGTACAGAGAAGTCATGGTAACTGCGTGCAGCAGTCCTGAGCTCTTATTCTCTGAATCACATGGCAGCCTTAAGAAAATTCCTAGATTCCTTATTAAAATTATTGCCAACTGAACCTTAAAAGATTTTTCTCCCCTAAAAACCTTGTCAGATTTAACTTGATGATCTTTTATTCATGCTCTGTTGATTTTTGTCTGTCATTAAGAGTGTGTCTGTTTAGTGAGGGCATAGGACCCTGAGAAAAAAATTGGTCCATTTCTTTTCCAGTTCTTCCTCCCACTCCCAAGAAAACCATGGCCCAGGAACCTGAAACCCTTACTTTTGAGGGGAGGGACAGCGAGTGATTGGTAGCCCACAAATCCAAAGCTCTGCATTGCTGTTATTGTGGTCTGAGCTCTCTTTATTATTAGGTTGCTTACCTTTCTGCTGCAACTCCAACCCACGCTTGCAGCTCGCTTCTTCCCTGGTCTCTTTCAGGTTTTATGGGTTCCCATCCTGCTGAATCTGAGTCCAGGCTTCCCATAAGTAAACTTTATTTAACGTATCCGAGTGCTTGTTTTCTGGTTCATCTAACAGGTTGTTTGTCTCTGAAGCTGTTTTTCTGTTTAGGCTGTGACTGCAGCATTACGAGGAACTGGAAGAAACTACATAAATCCCTTCTGGAATTATCAAAGGCATGTAAAACTCCTTCTTGGAAAACGATATTGTTTTCAAGGCCGCTTAGCTAAAAAAAGGCGTCTCCTCTGATCCTTTTAGGAGAATTCACATAAAGGTGTTGAGGTCCAGCACGGAGACTTCTTATGTGAAGAGAATAGGGCAACGATTAGGGAATTTGCCACCAAGATACAGAAGACTTAGCACGATGTGCCTGCAGGTTTGTTCCTGGGGGTTGCATTCAAGGGCAGCTCCAGCTCTCCTGGGGCTCCCTGCTGGGATGCTTTTGTGGGCCTAGGAGAAGGAGAGATGATGCTGGAGAGCAGCAGTGCTTTTTCAGCCTGGCCTTGGTGAGGAGTCCAGCTGGAGGCTCTGTTCTGCTGCTGAGGGCAGAATGAAACATGGTTCATGGAGAGGAGTAAGCAAATTCAATGGCTTAGAGGTTCAGAGCAGTACAGGTCTGAATTTGACGCTTGCGCTTGGTGTGATTCTTTGGTTGCTTTTTAACTGATCATTAGAGTCTCATTAGTCAACAGAGACAAACAGTTGCCATTTTTCCCCCAGTGTTCGCCAAGTTAGCAAACTCTTTACTGCACTGGCTGGGGTGGATTCCACAAGTGAGCCAGGTTCCTATCTGCTTTCTCTCTGTCTATAAAGGCTACCTGTAATAGGCACAGCTACAAATTTCAGGTCAGTCTGTGCTGTCAGCCGCATTTCCTGGCCAGTTTTGAAGCAGAAAGGAGAGAAGAGGAAAAATGTTGACTTCTGAGCAAATTCAATAGTACAGTAAAGTGGTCAGGTAGTGTAACCATTGCAGTTTTCTTCCAGGGCTGAGATTTTTTTGAGTTTCAGTATTTCTCTGCCAACGTGAGGTACTGAGGAGCAGAACACTCTGTGAACATCAGTCAACTACAAGGGTGTAAAATCAGTGACAAAGAGTGCTAGAGAAGAGGAAATGTGTTTTGTTCCCCCTGGAAGCTTGGTGATCTCATCAAGCTGCAATTCAAGAGCTTCTGAAACTAAAGATATTGTCTTTAATAAATCGTCTTAGATGTTTGTTTCTTTCTGTGAGCGTGTCTAATCAACGCTGAAGCTTTGTCAGCTCTTGTGTGTGGGCGAGCAGCAATAGTGTGGTATCTCCCATCAGTTGCTTTGTAATGTGAGTGGCAGAAGGAGATGGATCTAAAGGTTGTGATTCTGATCGTCATCTCTGGAAAATGCTGGGAACTGTGGAAATGCTATTGCTATTTTGCTGTTCAGTCAAAGCTAGTAAATACTGCAGCGGAAGCTGCCTGTACGGCTATTATTTGACACTAGTATGGAAGCATTATAATGCAGTTTCTAATTATGTGATCACAGACTGTCTGTTCAAGACCTCTGGGTGGCCCTGTAATTGAATAAGTGAACTTGAGATACTCTTATCAGCCTCTTCAGTGCTCTGTGCCAAAGCAAATATTTGGGACAAAATCATCCTTTTGTTAACCTAATGTATTAGACCCATCGTTCTTTTTTTATTTCACATATGAAATCTGTTCTGATGCCTAAATATTGAGCCATTAGCATGTGCGATTGCAGGGGAGCTCAGCAGCAAAGCGATCCAACGATAGGTTTATTTTTTGCAGGCTGTAGCATCGCTCTAGCTGGCAATAGAGTAAAGGAGGGAGTTAGTCACCTCACCTCTTTTAAACGCTTTGCAAAGTATGCTTAATATGAAGAGCTGTAAGTCAGTTTTACAGCTGCCTAGGCACCATAAAATGGGTCTAGAAATGAACGGAGAGGCTGAGCAGTGTGTTGAATGAGTCTATATCTCATCCCACATTTCTTTTTCCGTTAATATTTAAAAAGAACTCTTTTTCATTTGCTTACGTGCCTCTACCAATTGCACTTCTAATGTGGAGTCTCTCAGTTTCATTAATGGAGCTCGAAAAGCTAGTCCTCAACACAAGGTTCTGCAGTACTCTGAACCATACCCTGGTGAGCGTGACCTGGCACTCCTGTTAATTTGACAAGATCCTCAAATACAGCCTACCAGCTACAAATGGGAGTACAAACACTTGGTGCTAACGAGCTACGGTGAACAGCACATGGCAAAAAATCTCAGATCCAGCCAGTTGATCCAGCCTGGCTCCTGCCAAGGTCACTGAGTCAGTTCAGGACCATCTAGTGATGCTTTTTGTTTTACTTTTTTCTATGATTACCTATAGTTGAAGTGAGATGTGTAAATCTGTCAGTAGCTTTCTTCAGGTGGAATCTGCCTTTTCCCTTGGCCTAGGAATCAGCATGGCCCAGTAGCTGCTGGCGGGAGGAGCCATGCTGGGAATAAGCTAGGGCCAAGCGTGATGGTATACAAGACATCTGTGAGAAGGGCATGAAGGGAAGCTGTTAAGGAACTCTAAGGGGTAGAGATGGCCTGGTCACCTTAGTATAGGTCTTCTTATAGAGAGGTGGGTGTAGGGAAGAGAAACAGATGGCCTGGGACAGGTAAGTTGAGAAGTTCCTTCGGGTTCTAAATGTCGTCTTGTACAGCATGTAGTAATGAAGATCTGAATCCTCAAAGCATATTATTATGGGTTTAGACAGAGAAACTAAAAGATTTCCTATAGCATCTGAAAGAAAATCAGTAATGTGATGACTCAAGGGCTCTCAACTGTACAGCATCTTTCACAAAGTGAACTTGGAAGAATCAGGTCCCCGCTGAGCAGTTCAGCTGGAAACACAAGGATGCAAGATCACAGCAGAGAAGGTAGAAATCCCTCTCTCAGACCAAAGGCCATTGTGCTTGGAGAGGATCTGGCTGGTGCTTCATCTTGCCAGTAGAGCTGCATTAACACAATGGCTTGGGCAGCTCATCTTTCCATTCCTGGTCCCCAGTAACGTAGAGGCTTTGATTATTTCCAAGCTTGTCTCTACAAACTCTCCCATTTTATTTTTATTTTTTGTCCTCCTCTACTCAAAAGTACTCTCTGCTGTTTACGATCCTGTCTGTGCTAGCTTTCTGTTCTGGAGAGCCATGAGTAGGGGCCCTTGGAGACCTTCGAGCCATTGTTCTCATGTTTTGTGTTAAAGCTGCCTGGGAGCCTTGCAGACTTCTCGTAGGCAGCCAGTTTTCACTGAACAGAAGAGTGATTTTTCAGGATTTGCCACACTTCTGCGTTGTCTGTGGGACATCACGAGGATCGTCTGCCTTTGGTGACTGTGTTTTAGCACACAACCTGTAAATGCAAGAGAGATTTCTTTGGTTGGCTTGGCTGGCGTGTTGGAAATTAGGATTCTTACATGGGCGTTTGTGGCTATCTTTGTGGTTTAAAGACATGAGTCAATCTTGCTCTCTACCTACCAGTGATAATATCAGCTTGAGAGGTCTAGTAAATGTATACAAGAAAAGCAACTTGTCTTGTAACGGAGTTGTCTTCAAATACCCAAGGCCTAGATTGAGCAGAAACCTCAGAGCTAGGAAAGCGTGTGTGAATGGGACTTTGTTGTCCCTTTGTGTTGAAGCATTTTGCTTGTAAATGTGGTTGGGTACAGGAATTTCAGTGTTTAAACTTGAAACAGCAGCCCTTCTCATGGAGGAATTGTAATTTGAAGGGAAGAGTGTGATGCCTGTCAACCTGGGAACTGAAACCTGGTGATTACCGAGGCCTCGGGTTGTAAGCTAACGCGCTTCTCCTGCAGTTACTGATTAACCAAGCAGGAGCTTTGCTCCAGCCAAAGGAGCTGGGGCCAGAAGATGAGCACATACATTTAATACAAAAGATCGGTATATTTTTGTTCTGTGATGCTTTCCGTTGGGATTGCACCATTCCTTCGCTGGCAGTCCTAAAGGGATCCGCTCTTCAAACGAGAGTGGTGTCGTAACGCTGCTCTCCGCAGGGTGAGCCGTGTCATCAAGGCTGGGCTCTTCCTTGCTTGAGGTTCTCTCCCACAAGAAGCGTGAATGAAAGTTGTTCTTCTATAGTGAGCTTTTATGGTGGTATAATCTCTTGCAGCGATATGACGGAGCCATCCACGACTGTTGATCTTTATGGAGGTGAACAAAAGCTTTTTCCCCCCGCCCCCCCCACTAGTCCGTGGGTCATCAGAGCGATGAAATGCTGACTGTGCCTCTCAGTTGGATACTCTGCTGCCAGCAAACAATTTTAAGAATGATCTTGCCATGTCTGGTTTCCGTCCAGTACTCCACCTCCCGCTTTCAGAAGGTTGTCCCGCCTGCCCTTTGCTCTGGGGGGGGGTTCAAAGTGCAGCCCTGAAAAAGAGCCTGCAGGCCCCCTTCCCATGCAGCGGTTACGTGAGGACAGGGATGATCGGGTTGCTCACTTTTATTGCTTGTGAATCGCTTGTCAGCGATTTCCAGTCTCCTACAAAAAAGGGAAGACAGTCTTCTGCCGGTGTGAACTTGTTCTTGATAAAAATTTATAATCTGGCACCGAGAGTAGGTGTGGCTGTGGGGTTTAGGCAAGCTGCAGGCTTACTTCTTCCTATCTAGCCTGGGACATCTTTCCATTTGAAGCAAGTACAGCGCTTAGTTACAATTCCTGTACACAGCAAGTGCAGACGGGCCTTAATTTAGTATTAGGGCATCCAGTAAGAGCCCTCGGTTAAATTTGTGCTAGCTGAATAGGCCTGAGTTGTGAGTTATTCAGTACCTCTGGCTTGGACTCCAAGGGACGTCACCAAGTTGTTTTTGCTTTAAGATGGGTAAATTAGTATGATATGTTTTGCTGTGTGAATTTGTGTTGTTTTGTTTTCCCATTGTAACTGAGGTATGTGTGCAGATAAAACTTAGGCTTTCAGCTTTTAATTTGGTGTGTTTGTGTTGATGTAGGGTGATGAGGTGAGGGTGGGTGGAAGAGCCTCTCTGAAGGCAGCGGGTTTATGAAGACTTTCTGACTAGGTCTTGCTTTCCTCCGGCAGAGGGGAGGAATAAGGGATCCCTCACTGGGGGGCAGGGTAGTTCTTGTTTGAGTAGCTCGTAGTATGGGCTGCACTGCTGTAGCTGTATGGGATTTATGCAGCTCTACAAGCGTGAGTTGACCGTTACTGCATGTTGGTTCCGTGCCCTTGTGGAAAATAACTTTTATCTTCTTCTTGGTATTCTAGTTTGCTTGGAGTCTTTTGGGGTGGTTAGGGTTGAAAACACTGATAACTGCACAGCTGAATTCTAGGACTTCACACTGCTGGGAGTGTTTTTTCTTCTTATTGCAAGCATTCCCCCAAAACTACATGGATGGGGTTTCTCCCAGAGAAATCAAGATCCCTATCAATATCATTCTGTTTCTCTTATTGAAAATCCTGTGCAGTACTTTAGACTCTCCATCAGTTACTAGATGTTTGAGTGCTCATTCGCAGGAGCAATGACAAGGTTAAAAACTTTCTTGTATCATATGTTTTCATGTGACCGTTACATAGATCACAAGATCCCAAGTTTTATTCCTTTTCCATATGATCAAGTGATAAAGTCGTCTTCTCTGTCGTAATTTAGGACTGACAGTTTTGTAGGTCTTTCTGTTCATTTTACGAAGGACCGAGGTGGGGGGACACCTTATGATTGCCAATGTGGAATTGCTTTGCCAGTAGCTTACTGGTTTAATCCATCTTGTGTTGTACTGACAGCAGGCTCCGAAGAGAACCTGGAAACCGAGGAGTTGCACAGTTTGCCCTGTAGGCAGCCCTGCTGGGGGGTGAAGGCAGGCTGAGGCTTCCCATCGTGGGAATCCCCCGAGGTTAGAGTTTGAGGAAGGCAGCTGGGGCAGTGAAAAGACTTAATTACCTTCCTAATGGATGCAGTCTCCAAGATCTACAACAATCTGTTGCTTAATGCCAGTCATAGGGTTGAACCTGTCAGTGCAGTTGTAGGGTGCGCAGCCAATGTGGAGCGAATACAGTAGCTTTTTCCCTGCTTTCCCCAATGCCCCTGAGGTTAAAGGTGGGGCTGAAGGATTCCCTGTGCTCTGTGATGCATCACAGATGGGAATCCCGATCTCTCCTCCTCTCTGCAGGAGCACACCTGCTGTGTATAGGATGAGATGTCTACCAGGAGAGCTCTGATGTCAGTGGCTCTGTTCTACTGTTTTTCTTGCTTTCCAGAACAGCTGTTTTGAATTTTCCATTTTTTGCTATAAACTTCGAACAAGCTTTCTCTTTTATGTGTGTGAGAGAGGCTGGGTAAAGGGGTGGGGAAGGGGGAAGATGCACATACATGTGAGTGTCGAAGGCGCTTTTCTGACTCCTGGCCTGAAAGCTGGGTTTGGATTAGTTACTTGCATGCTGTTTGAACATGGTCCAGTGGTAAGAGGCCTTAATATGTTTCTTCTTTGTAAATCATCAACCTCACATCTTCCAGTAAAGGAAAGAATTTGGGAGAATAGCTTCCAAGAGTAATAGCCCTCGCAGCCCCACGCAATGCGCAGGCTCCAACCCAAAAGTTCCAAGGAAAATATTCAGAAAGGGGGAACTTGTCTAGCTGTATCCCTGACCATTTTGCAGTGAAGACAATGGGATTTTGAAAACAGATCAGTGTATACATAAATATATATATATTTTAAAGATAGATATGCAGCCATCCTGGAACTAATAACTGTTTCTGAATGTTTAATCTAAACTTAAAACAGAGATGTGAACAAAATCTTTTATTTTCCAAGTTTGTATTGACAGTGCTCTGTAGTTTGCCCCTTTTTCCTCTGTCCGAGCAATCCTGAAAAATCACTTAGAGATACTGGAGCCTGCATCCAGGTACCCTGCCTTCTACTTGCATCTACCTCCTGAGTAGTGGAAAGAGCTGGGTGCTCTGAGAAGTGCTTCAGGTGGAGGATACTGAGCACAGGGCCAATGTGAGGCAGCTGGTGGGCCTGGGCACACGGGCGGCATTTATACTGAGCATGGGCCTACGTGTGTTTCCTCTGAGCAGTACTAAAACAAGTGTCCGGCCAGTTTGTGGAGGAAGCCTCGATGTGAGCATTCTTTCAGGAGGGAAATAAATGCTCTAAACTGAAGAGATTCGTTTAACAAACGTGGTCGATCTTAACTGTGCTCTCCAGCACTGCAGCTACTACTTGAAGCAAGGAGTGAGTGTGTACTGTGCTTAAACAAGTGTTTCCACAGCTAGAGGCAGCATGGAGTTCTTGGAGCAGGGGGAGCTCTTGTTGTCGTAATGCTCATGAGCAATTCTAACGAGGGAAATTCTCATCTCTCAGTGTTTTCTGTGGGTTTGGGGGTAGTCAGGACATGAAAAACCTAAAGATATGATTACCTAAAAGAGTTCTTACAGATAGAAACATTTTTTTTTTTAAACCTCGTAATGACTTAAGCTAATGCATGCATTAGCTTTGTTTTTCCTATTCCTCTTTCCTCCAAAGCAGAAGATGACCCAAGGAAACCAAGGGCATAACTATGCTCCAAGTGAATTGAGAGAGAGTTGGCAGGGATAATGTGGAGAGACCGTAAGTCCTTAAGCTACGTGAGCGGATAAAGGCCAAACTAGCTTTTTAGATAGTGCTCAATGCATGAGGGAGCAGGTGGTGGGGTTGATGGGGAGGAGTCCCTTTACAGAGCAAGACTTTGTGCTGGCTTCACCTGGGATAAGAAGCAGACCTCTCCATTTTGCCAAGATGCATGGTGTTTGCCACCAGCATGTGTTTTACATTCATGTTACCCTCTTTGGTAGCGTGTTAGAGGAGTGCAGCCAAGAGTGCCTTGCCCTTGAAGGGGAAGTGGTTGGACAGCACAAGGAAATTCAGAAGATGAAAAGTGTAAATAGACTGTGATGCCTTCCCTTTGTGCTTCAGTTATTTTGCTCTAGAGCGAGGACTAATTTTTGTTCCCTTCCCGTGTATCTTCTGAATGGCTTAGTGGGAGCCAGTATGTTTCTGCTTTTTCGCGGTAATTTTAGATACATAATAGGAGTTGCGTTTAATCTTCATGTAATAGCTCTCTTTCATGATGATTGCAACTTTCTGTAGACACAGTCCCTGTAATGACTCAGATTTTTGTTTCTCTCGCCCTGAGGTCTTTGTCTGTCAATATCTTTAGTATTTTCATTCTCCTTTCTGAAAATCAATGCTCAGTACTCCTGGCACTGCTTGGCAGAAGGTGGAGAAAATCAGCGAGAGACAAGGAGACACTAGCTACAGGTGACATGAGGCCATCCACTAGACAAGGAGTGGAGATAGAGTTAAGGTGAATGTCCTAGTAGTTAATGGTTTATTCTGTGTAGCTTTATGGGTACTAAAATTACTGCTGTAAAGTTCATTGTCGAGTGATTTCTAACCCCTTACTGACCCAGAAGTTTTTAGTCTGTTTGTTTTCTTGCTGTGTCAGAGGCACCATTTATCCTTTTTTATCCCATGTGTCTTGGCTTTTTTTTTCAGACAGCTTTGAAGTAACATCCAGTTTATGATTGATTATGCGCTAAATGTTTTTCTGTTTTGCTGGGCTGAAAACCTTAGTAGGCAAGTGTTTAAGTGTCAAGCCTGTTGTTATTGCTTAATTTTCCACTCCTGAGGGATGTGCAAGTAGTTCTCCCTTCTTAGAAGTGACAAGGTGATAACCAAAGTAAAACTAAAAGCCTTGGCTCTCCCAGGAGAAAGGAAGTCTCGAGCTTTGCCTGTTCCAGCTGAAAAGACGGTTTTGCATCATGGCCAGGTTGGTTACTCTTGTGGCTAATGCAATTAGCGCTCTGAATTGCCATCCTTTCGAAGGAGTCTTGAGCAGTCTGGGTAAGAGGGGAGCTGCGATGTAGATCCAAGTCTGGTCTTGCTGCTGGTGAAATTTGGGATGACAGGGGTGGCTGAGCTGGGCTTCTCCCCTCGTTCTGTGTATGCTGTCGGGATGTGGGGAAGCAGCAGCCCACCAACCTGCTGTTTGTCAGCTGTTACGGGGTAGGTGAGGTCTGTCCTCTTGATAGGGCAGCCGTGCTCTAGGGTTGTGCATGTTAACACTGCTACATGGCACACTCCTGCTTTTTCTTGAGTACGTTACAGAGACTGGGTTCTGCCACTTCTGCGGTGGTTGTGCTGGGCCCACGCGTACCCCAGGGTCGAGGCTGGCCTCGTGTACACGACACAGCTAAAGAGTCTGTGTCCTGTTGATATCGCTATCGCTGCGTCTCTCCGTGCTTCCGTTAATGACTTCCATGCCTGATTAAAGTGTCTGTTAGAACAGAAGCTCAGTGTTGGACTCGTAATCAAGGGCACCATTGTGTTGTGCTAGCGAGAAGTTTTGCTGTGGCTGGGATTGTATTGCTCCATCTAGCTCCATCCTGTGTCTTTGTTTTCTTTGATGTGGAAGGTAGGAACGGGATGGAGGAGCTGAGAATTTTGCTGCTTGGTCAAGACCTGATCTATTTTCTCTTTGTTTTCCAGGGATTAGGCTTGTGCAGGCAAGGGATGGACAGGGACTGGGTCATCCTTCTCCCCTTGGCTAACTGAAAGAGGGGGGTGAATGAATAGTGTCCTCCAGTGAAGCTGTAAATTCAGAAATCCCATTGGAGAAGTTGCTATCAGAAGTGACGGGAATATATTTATGATTTAGGAGAACTTGCTTTTTCTTAATTCCTAACCCTGTGTTGGAACAGGGAGATGAAGGGCATGAAGTGGAGTAGGTCGAACAGCCTCTGAAGGACGCCCAAGGTCGAGATGGGAGTGTCGCAACCTCTGAGCTGCTAACCTTTTGAAGTGGCACGTGGTCGATGTGTCATTGCCCTTGCCCCCACTCAGGCACATTTTTACCTGTGACATACCAAGCAAATCGCCTGCTGCCTCAGGTGGGGAAGGGCTGTTAAACCTGTTTGACTTCGAGTCAGTCATTCTGGGCATTCTCTTCGTCTGCTCGGGTGAGGGTCTGGAGCCTGCAGAAGCCACCCGCTTGTTCCCGTGTCTGACGTCCCCTCTGCAGGACCAGCACTTAAAGCAGAAGCTCCTGTGGTGGTGAAGTTGGTTGAGTTCAGTAACTGCTCACAAAAATAGTGGTAGATGTCCCTCCAGGGTCAGATAAGGACGCTGCAGTGCTTGGGAACGATGTTTGAAGATCTTATTAGGGAAGAAATTGAACATTAAATTAGGTTTCTAGTTTGATTTAAAACTAGATACTAAGATTACTGCTGTTTGTGTTCTTTTTTTTTAAAAAAAAAAAGCTTTGCAATTCTTGAAGCCAATAGCCATGTGCTGCTTTTCTCTGTCAGAATAAACTGGTTTTAACATAGGTAGCTGACTGCATTAATGTCAATCAAAATGCCGAGTTCATTGTGAAGAACGGGTCTATCTGTATCATGTACACATAGATGTGTCTTGACAGTGATAATGTCTTGGTATATTGGACATCTTCAGCAGGTGACTGCTAATAGTAATACTGAACAAAGCGATGAACACTTCTGTTTGCACCTATTTTATTTTCCAGCTACTGCAACTTCCTACAAGACTGAGACAAGGCTGAGCACAGGGGTAGGTAGGGGGAATCTAGAAACTGAAAGGAGGGAGGGAAAGTGAGAGAACTGCAGTTGTTCAATGCACGGGAGAAGGTTAAAGCATGAATACAGAAAATAAAAGCTCTGATAGAAAATCAGGGAAAACAAATAAAACCTACTGATTTGAATAATGACTGAAGTATCTGATCTTGCTCTCTTGCTCTTGCCACAGCTAACGTGCTCCTGATTTGCTGTTTGTGCTTTTGGTGTGTCTCAGTGATCCATTTAATGTCACTAAAACAGGTGCCACAGACACGGGCAAATCAGCTTTCTTCTTACTGTTCCAACGAAGGATGTGACTCATTGCTGAAGTGATGGTTCATTTAGCAGAGCGGTTAAACTAAAAGTGTGGAACTTGTCAGGGTTTCCAGTGATAACTATTTCCTTTGGATATTTCTCGTGTTATGCATGCAGCAAGGAAAATTTTGAGTGTGGACACTGGTCTTTTAAGAATTGATTTGCAGGACATAAGTTTAATTTATGTGAGCCTCAACACAGGTAGTAGAAGCCCAGCTAGATTCAAACCTACAGAAGAATATTAAATTGATCCTTTAATCTGTCAGTTCATTTGTCACTCCTGTTTTCTGTATGGATATTACTAGTTTGGGGATGTTTTTGGAAAGGGCACTGGGAAAACTTGCAAACTTTTTTCAAACAAAAGATGGTTTGTCTTCATGGCTGGAAGGGCTGATTTGGACACTTGCTCTGATTTTTTTTTTTTTTTTTTTGTTTTGTTTTTGTTTGGAAAACTGAGGTTCTTAGAAGTTAGATGGCCTTGGCTTTCTTTGTTCTTTCTTCCGTCTCAGACATCTGTATCAGCTCTCTCACCGAGCTCTTTATCTTACTTGGCTTTTCTGTGGATGCCTGGAGGCCTTGGCTCACATTCTCAAGAGTGTCCACTGGTTCAAGAAGCCATCACTGCTATCAAATTACCTTGACAGCTGTTGTCCCATTTCATATTTGCCATCCCCTCCCCCTGGCTCCCTTGTGATTTTTGGCAGAAACTGTGGCTATTGAGCAATAAAACTTGGATCTGTGAATCCTGTTGCTGGTGGGAAAATGAGATGAGAGCATACTAGTTAATGCCTTGCAACTTGACTTCTTGCTGATGTATAATCAGTAGCATCTTTCTTTAAAAACAAAACCTACCACTAGCTACTCTGTGGTTCAAGTAGATGGTTCATTTACTGTTCATCTGGAGTTGTTTGGTAGGTGCTGCCCTCCTAAAATAGCACGCTACACGTAAAGAAACGTATGATAGACAGGCTCTTGATCTGAAGCCTTTGACAAACTCCTGTGCCTAAGGACTGCAAAAATAGCTGGGATGCTAATGGTAGTGAATATTCCTACAAAAGTAATTCATAGGGCACTGTTTGCTCTGTCTTTGTGTTAGCTTTGTTCATGATCCTGCCCCTGCTTAACCAGAAATAGAGCTCACGTAGTACCGTGTAGACTTTAAAGATGACCCTCCAAGAAGCGATAGGTCTTGCTTAGATTTGAATTAGCAAAACGTGGAAGTGGTGTATAGGGGTGGTTCTCTTGTGTTTGGGGATTTCATTGCCTTTTCTTTTAAATGCAACCCTAAAACACTTCTGACAACTGACGAGTGGGACCAATCATCATAAGAGAGCTGCCGTCTCTGTAATCCTTTCCTTTTGAAGATGCTTGGCGTTTCCTTTGTCAGTTGTTTGAGAAGTTGGCTGCTGCATGGCATGCTCTAATCTCTACTGATCATTCCTCTTGTCCCTGTTGGAACATGTCAGCAACTAAATTCTGTGTAACATACTGGAAAAATTAGGGAGGAAGGAAGGAGCAGATCTTAATTGGAAAGATGACTGACAGAAAACGATTACGGTACACAGAACGCTCAGTTCTGAGGAACTCTTACAGGGAAAGCATATAAAGAATTCTTCTGCTTGCAGTGTGTGTGATTTACTAGCTGATAACATCAGTGTGAAATGTAAAGCTTGTAAAAGTCTGGATCAGACCAGCCTTAATGCATGTCTTACAGCTCCCAAATTGCTGTGCCGAAGGGGGAAGCCTAGGCTCCTACTGGCACACGTGCTGGGACTGTTTTGTGCGTGTCGGTGGAGAAGGGTGTTCTGAGCAGTCGGTGAATAGTTCTGCTGTGTGTGGAGTGAAATCATCGTGCTGGTCTGGGGCTGTAAATTTGAGGGCTGGCACCCCAGGGCCCCATACTGGTAGGAGCCGGTGGGTTGTGGCACTTCGTGGGGTCCCAACATATTGGGTGCAGTGGGGTCCTCCTGGGACGTGCCGAGGAGGAGCTGGGGCACAGCGCGACCAGCTGAGAGCATGAAAAGCATGGGGTTAGAGATGGTGTCCTCTGACTTTGGAAAATCACTATTTTGTCAACATCACCCTGGAAAAGAAATATAAGGGAATAAAATAGAGAATGGATTACATCAAGATGAAAAATGAGTGAAGTGCCCCTCTGCTAGCTGTCACGCTTGAGTTGCGAGGTGGGATGCTCGGGTTTTTGGTTGACGTACAGGGAAACAACTTTGTACTGACTTTTTTTTCACTTCTGTCCTTCTGAAGAAAACAAACTCTTAAGGCCTCAATTTGGTGTACAACCTGAGTAAAGAGTTTTTTCTCATATAAAAAAAAAAGAAGGTAATTTATTCTTCCTGCCCTGCATCCCTTGGTATTCTAGCACTTAATGTAAGCGTAAATAAGGTGCTCCTCGGGCTGGTCACTTAACGGAGATCACAGAAAGCGCTAGAAATACTTGAGTTTCCTGCGATCGCTGGCAAGTCTTGCGTTACGCAGCTACGGTTATTGTAGCAGTAGGGGACTTGTTAGTTTTCCAACTGCAGTTCCCAGTGAACGTGTCTGCTCTGTGGTGTGGACTCCTGCATGTTCAATGTTAAAATAGTTCTATAGCTTTCAGGCATCTTGCATTTCAAATATGGGTGGAGAAACAAGTGTTGGTCTTTAAGGCAGGGCTTTCAAAGCTTTTCAATATCAAAGGCCATGTTGACAACTTGGCAAGCGCTTGTGGGCCCATGTGTGTTAGATCTTTAGGATATGAGCTGATTTGCTGCAGGCGTTGGAAAGGATGTTTTGCATTGTTTAAGTGTATTGTCAGGTGTGTTATGCCCCGTCTTTGCAGCGTGGCTGCTGAAGTGTTCCTGCTTTTGTGCTAGCCTTGGATCGCTTTCCCTTCAGCCACAGATGGGGTTAACTTGGTGCTACGGTCTCCTCCAGCTCCTGTCTTGTTGTCCAGTCTCTTCTGCTTAAACTGCTCGGGTGGAGAGTCCCAGCCCCTGCTGCAGGGCTGTGGCAGCTTTTGGGGAACACGCCAGGCTCAGCCAGCAGGTCGCAGGGCGGAAGGAAGAGGCTCAGCCTCTCCCTGGTGTGGGAAAGTGGTAGGGTCCTGCAAACCCTGGAGAGCAGCCGGTTCGGGCAGGGCAGAGCCTGTCTATCCTGGTCAAGGTCTCAGAGGTCTTACCAGGTTACTTGTTTGTTGACTGTTTGAAATACCAGCATGTAGCTTCCGCTCCGCTCTTGCACTTTCCAACCTTAGCGAACGGCTGCTC
Organism: Cygnus olor; assembly: GCF_009769625.2. Classification (NCBI taxonomy): domain Eukaryota; kingdom Metazoa; phylum Chordata; class Aves; order Anseriformes; family Anatidae; genus Cygnus; species Cygnus olor. The sequence continues at coordinate 24,684,746 of NC_049175.1, forward strand.
TGCTTTCTCATGCTGAGTGCAATAACTTTGCTCAAATACTGCAGCAAAATAACACCTTTAAATGATGGAGGAACATCTTATCGGTACTTCGTGACCTGTGCTGTACCTCTGTAAGGAGACTTATTTGCACTTTGAGGCAAGTACGAAGCTCAGTGCTACAACAGATTGTAGAAGGATAAATGCAGTATGCTCAGATGCACACAAGGCTTTTACATCGGCTCTGCTGCAACCAGCATAGCTATGGCGGTGCAGAGTGCGACCAGCATAATTGGTTGGGTGCCTGTCTGCCTGTTGGATAGATATTACTTAGCCAGAGCTCCATGCAAGCTGCAGCTGGCTCGCTCGCTGGAAGGAGCGAAGCTGGCATGGGCGCATCTGCTTTGATGTGTAGTCACAGGTTTTGGACTCAGGTGGAAGCATAATTCGGGCTACACTGTGCTGCGTGGAAAACTAAATACCAGATCTGTAGCAGTTTAGAGCAGAAGCAAGTTCTCCTAATGCCTGATCATGTGCTTTCACCACAAAGACCCTGTTTCTTCTTTTACTTAACTGAAGAATTCCATTAGATCAAAAGCTAGTTAAGGAAAATAGAGCCCCATGTGGTCCTGTGTGGTTACTTAGGCAAGTGCTATTTTTAGGAATCCCAATTGAGTAAGCCCTGGCTCTCGCTGCTGTTAAAATCCATGGAAGCAAAATTAAAACTTGTACCTTCATCTCAGCCGCATGTAGGCCGCTTGGCTCTACCCACCTGGTTTTTCCTCACTTGTCCCTCCCCCAGCTCGTTCCCTGCCTTGCGGGGATTTCTGCCTTTCCGAGGGAGAGTTAATCAGCTCCTTGGGTGGGGAGATGTGGAATAGGGCAGGTAGGAACTAATGAGTTGTTCCCATCCTGCACCTCAGAGGGTCGTCTTCGGAGCTGTTAATGAGCTCTTGTCCTCCCATCCTAGGGACGCTGCTCGGCTGTTTCTCCTCGCTTTAGGTTCTGTGGCCCAGTTTCACTGGTGTGTGGAAGATGCTCCTTCCCTGCTTCTCTGCCTACCGAGAGCAGAGAGCCTAGGTTTGCAAAATGTGACTTGTTTGCAGCTTTTTCACCTCGGTGCTGCTGGATGAAACTTCTTGCTTGCAAAATTTTCTGTACAGCCTTGTAGGATCATTTGGGGGTTGGGGTGGGGTGATGAGAGGAAAGACTTTTTTTAAATCCAAAAGAAATGGCAAACAGATTCCTCTCCACAATATCACGTCTCTGCTTACAACATGCAGAATATAGATTTCATTGGTTATTTTTGTGAGTATTTGTCTCTCAGTTGGAGCAGAAAAGCAGGGGAGGGGTAAGGTGGAGGGGATGGCAGGAGAAATAACAAGAGGCTAAAGCCTGAGAAAGCCTTGGGAGCGTGGCTCCAGGGAAAGCCTGCTGAATGCTTTTGAGCAGACTCAAAAGGCTGAGAAGTGTAAGTGAGTACTTTGTTCTGATTCATACTATTTGTACAAAGTTATTTTCTATAATTTTTTATTTAAGAAAAAAATATTGTGAGGGAATCACTGCCACAATTCTAAGTAGAAGAATAAATTTGTAAGGGCCTGGGTATTTGTCCGGAGTACTTGATTCAGAAGTGAGGGTGAACAGTGTCTTGGGTCTGAAGACCCTCTACTGGCTCATAATTTCCTTCAGATTCTGTGATCACTGCTTGAAGAAGCCCGTGTCTAAACAAAACCTTTCTGAGATCTTGTGTCAGGGCTAAAATTTGCATTACTGGGCTGTGTGGAGGAGGCATTGTATAAAACTCTTCTACCTGAACTCAACTTTCTGCTGAGTATTTATTCAGAGACCAAAAAGGATGTGGTTACTGCTTCTCAGGGCTAGAATCTTTTTCTATCTTGATGATTTGGAGGCTTTACTGCTTCCAATCACAGAACGGAAGCCTAAGGAAATAATCCCAAATTCTTTGAAAAATGTGGAACAGATAACCAACTAAGCTGCCCTTCACATGGACTGGTGATCAGAAGCAGCATCAATATTGAACTGCTGCAAAGATTGACTGTACAAAGCTGCAAGATGGGGAGCCAGGAGTTTTGGTCATGCAATATTAATTACTTTCCTTGCAGAAAAAGAAACTGAAGCAATGTCGTGCTGCTGCAGCTTAACTGAAGAGCAGGCCACTGTCAAGCTACGGGGTAGAATTAGAGGGATGCAGTGTCCCATGGTGACAACCACTGAACTGCCAGGCAAGATGGGACATCAAGTGAACTGAACAGACACAGCATTTCTCACTTGTAACTGGAGAAGAAAATATGCATTGTGATGCTGTTTAGTCTGTCAAACCAGTTCTGTAAATGTACTTTTTTTGCCAAAACTCACACTTTCTGGGTGGCACCGCAATGTGTGACTTTGCAAGCTAGCATGCTAGTCAGCTTTTTCTGACTTTTTTTCCTTCTCTGAAAGTTGTTGCTTCACTAATGGTATTTTCCTATGAATTTTATTATTCTTTGACATCCCACAACTGTATTTTGTACTTTAGCGTGGTTTTCACCTTGACTTCCTTTTGGGATATAGGGTGGCCTAGGCGTCATCGGTAGCGTGCCTTCGTTTTGAAGAGAGATGGTAATTTTAAGATAGACGTTTTGCAAGAGACAGGTGAGAACTGCAACTTAAGAGCAATTAAATCCCAGCAGTGTTTTTAATTGTTTTTTTATGATGGAAGTTTTCTGAAAAATCAACTGTGGATATGTTGTGCTTTAGAGCACACAAAGCAGAAAGCAAAAGCTGACTGAATTTGAAAGGCTGAGAGCCACTGTGTTCATTCAGCATCGTGTTTGACTTCAGCTGAAGTGATAGGGGACGGTTAGTTCCAACTGTGTTACCTTTAAATGGCAAATAGCATTGCTATTCATACCTTGCTGCGGTCCCATGCCTCTCCTCTGAGGGAGGAGCGCGACTGTGATGCTTTTGAGAGCTGCAGGGGGTGTGAGAAGGCTGGTGGCAGGGGGGCACTGTGAGGAGCTGGCAAAGAGCAGCTCAGCAGCAGGACTTCAGCTCTTGCATCACCAGCTCGCACCTCTTCAGGAAGGCACCTGCAGCCCCTATTCCCCAGTAGACGACGTAGTAGTGAACGTTAAGCAGGGAAGGCTGCCTGCATCGGGAATTACAACATCCCAGAAAATCCCCCTGCTTTGTTTCCCCTCCCAGCCAAGCTGCACGGAGGGAGAAGTTGACTCACGTCAACCTGCGTTACAGCCCGCTTTGGGTAGAGCGGTCGGAAAACTGTGTCACTTCAGCCCAAGAGAGCTGTAGGAACAGCAGTGTGGTAATATATTAAAATTACATCAAAGGCTTGGGGAGATTTTAATGAGATCAGCCTCGTATTTATTTTCATGGCTAGGAGCAGAAATAACTGAATAATGTCATGGAAATATTTTAGAATGGGGAGATGTAACAGCCAAGGCTGTCTCCGTTGTGGCCAAAGGCATTGTTAACTCCAGGCTGGCTGTCCCAATTTAGGGAACTGAGGGCTTGTAGGTCAAGGGCTTAGGCAGAGCAGAGGCCTGCTGAAGGCCTTGGAAGTGCTAAAGCCAGGTGAGTGTGTCAGAGCACTCCTTGCACCAAATTTCCTCTTCGTGACAGCAATGTGGCAAATTCATTAGGGTTTTTCCTTGCCGACAGATGGATACTTCAGTGGGGGGAGGACTTTCGGTCATTCAAGGCCTTACATTTTTAAGGATGCCCCAAATTGCAGGAGAATTGATGCTTTCTTAGCAATCATTTCACCATCCTCTCCTGTCCTTGCTGTTCCCAAAGCTTGTTTCAGCTCTCTGCAAAGCTCTGGGCTCCTTCATACGTGGGTGCTTGTGGGATGCTGAGGGTGTTCCCAGAGTCCTGTTGCCTCGTTGAGGTTGTGGAGGGCAGCATGTGCCTGTGTCAGCAAGCTGTTGGTAAAGATTGTGTTTGTGAGAAGGTTTCCGTGTATTCCCTTGTGTTTCTGTGGTTTCATCCTCTCAGGAGGCCACATGTGCTATTGTTAGTGCTGCATGGACTGTATTTGTGCATGTAGGAGCCCAAATATTTTATATCACTTTGCTTAAAATTAAGAGAAATTTTACTTGTCTGGTCAGAGGCTGGTTGGAAGCAGTGTGTGTGGCCATGCTAGAAACAAACCGATCTGATCTGGCAATCCATGTGCTGCAACTGCTAGGCTAGTCTGTGGCTTGTGAAGGTCATCTGTGTGTCACTTTTCAGCAGCAAAGGCTTTAGGTGTTAGAGCTAGGGCCCTGTCCCTGCAGCTCCAAGGGCATGCATCGCTGGGGTGGATGGCAGTCATGTCCCAGGAGGCTCAGGAAAGCCATGGACTGAATCAACAGTGAATGTACTTGGCAAAACCTTTGCATCTTCCAAAGTCATCTTGAGTCAGTGGTGGCTGGTGAAGATGCAGATGTCACGCTGGAACGGTGTAGTCTGACCCCTGCATTCCTTCAGAGCTCTGGATTGTCCTTACTTTGTCCTCTTCAAAGTCGAACTTTGTTAGACATTATAGTCTGACCCTGAAACGTCACTTTAATCTGCCTTTGATCAGAGAGGAGATGCTTTTCGATTTCCAAAATGCTTTAATTGCCTTCTGTATTGTCTTTTCATGGCTTAAATTGGACGCTTAAACATATGGCCAAAGACTCTGAGTCTCTGGGCTCCTTAAATTAGTGAATGAGGGTTGTCTTCGTCCTGCAAATGCAGCATTACACTTTGATAGAAAGAGGATAATAGAATGCGACTGCCTGAGATGAGCAGTTGCTTCATTGTGCATGGCAGAGCAAGTCAATTTTCCTCCCATCGCTTTTCCTCTTGGGAGATAACATGCCAAAACAGTCAATACCCTGTACTCTGAAGGTTCAGGATTAGACAAATGGCACAGTGAGGTTAGTTCTTTTTTTCCCCCCCCACACTAATGGCTTAAATAATTCTGCCTTCGGAAGTCCTAGCACAGGAATTCAGATGTCCTAAGAGAATGTTGTGAGTTTACTGCTTCGCTAAAAGATTGCTAGTTGCTTTTTACTCTCGTGATCTCAGATGCTTTTTAGAATTCTGCAGGCAGACGAGAAATGTAGCTGTCTTAAGCTTTAAGGTGCTTGAGAAGAAGATTTGGCTCAGCTATGTGTGTTCTGCTTACAGAGGATCTCTTCTGGAAAAGTGCTTTTTTCCTCTATCAACACAAGTGTTTTCTCGTGTTTTCTAACATGAAAAGTACAACATTGTACTGTTAGATGAATTATTAAAACTGTTGTGTGAAACTGGCATATGCACCATCCCTCAAGGAGAGGGAAATGAGATAGCAATCATTTTAATCTATCAAATGTTGTGTTGTAGAAAGAGTAACGCAATCTAAGAAGACTCGCTATGAATTTTAAATAGGGATAATGGAAGCAGTATGGAATTTTAAACAGTATGGAAGAAATCCGTGCACATGTAGGAAAGAAACTTAGGAAACTTAGCGTGGTAGAGATGTGTAAGAGCAGGGTTTCAACAAGTGAGTTTTTTGGTTGTCTCTGGTAGTCTAATGTGCCAATAAAGGCACCACATTTTCAGGAAAAGCTCTGCTACTGCTATGTAAGAAGGATAAAATAAGAAATGTTCTTCACAGACAACTTTTTGTTTTACTTGTGGTGGACAGTAGTTCAGTTGCATCATGAAGTTACTGAAATGTCCTGAAGGTCTCAAAGAAAGGCAAGATCTAGGATATTACTACATAAAACTTTGGGTTACAAGAAGGTAGGAGCTAAAAGCAGACAGTTGGAGTAACCGCCTTGAATAACTACTCATAAAAACTCCTAATTAGCAGTAACTTCTGTAGATGGCAAGAGTGCTGCTGTTTATGCCTGCAGGTGTCTAATTTGTAATACTGAAACTACAGCTGAGTCATGAAAATGTTGGTACCTTAAAGTTGATATACGCTGTACTGGGTTTCTCAAGAAGATGTTTTGCACAGCACAGAGGATAATTTATGAAACTGAAAATGTTGTAGAAGAAATGATGTGCAAAGGCTTCTTTTTTGATGAGTCAGCCGATCACTCTTGACTCAATAGGTGTTTGTGAGGTCTCCAGCTGAAGCAGACCCTCTAGTGCCCTGCAAGCACAAAAGGTACTCGTGGTTAAGCCGTGTGTAACCTGTCCCCATTTGTTGTTAGCCAGCTCAGCAGACCTGTTGTCCTCTGGTTTGAGTGCTCTATAAAGTACTTTTACAAATTTTAGAAGAAAAAAGTTCTCCCAGCATGCAGAAATAAAGGGAACCACGGAATATATAGCTTGAAAAAGCCCATCAGTGATCTCTTAAGATCTCTTAAGGATGTCTTTTATTTGGGCAGAACTTCTGCGACCTACAAAATACTCCATCCTGGAGCAAGCTGCCTTGTTCAGTGCCACACTATGTTATTAACCTCAGCTGGATAGTGGGGCTCGCTTTCCCTGTCTGGAAAGGGACAATCTATATACTTCTTATAAAGCACTTGGGGTGGGGGTGAGGTGGTAGGCATTATCGGTTGGTGTGTTTGTTGTTTTTCTTTTTTTTTTTTTTGATGCATCAGTTTTGTATAGACTCTTTTTCAGGTGAAAATGAATGCATGCCTACAGCGAGGTAGAAAGGTGTTAAAGACTGACATCTATTTAGTGATCCCTTCGCAGCCAGAAGAGCAATAGCCAGCAGTGCAGCAAGGCCAAGGTCTGCTACCTCCACTAAATTGAAAACGGAGACATCAGTGAAGTGACTGCTCAACATGAAGTCTAATTAAAAGAGCTTCCAGTTTGCCAGATTCTTACCAGATGTCTGTTCTGAGGCATTTGAAAGCCAGCACAGTTGCTAAAATGGGATGTGGGCTCATTAGTCCATGAGCAGAAGACCACGGTGTGCGTTAGGCTGGTGTTCTGGCCACCTTTGGTGGTGCTTGGTCCTTCTCTTCCAGTTGAAGATGCCCTGGTGGAAAGAGATCGTAGGGTACCAGGAGTTGCACTGTCTGTTCAATTAGCTTGTCAAAGTAATTTTCTTATGTTGCCTTCACCAGAGGGGGACCAACACAGCATGAAGATAAAACCTGCTCTCCATCTGTTTTATCTGTAGTCGTTAATTAGAAACTGATGAAAGAAACAGACTTTGGTTCTTTTTAATTCAGGCAGTCTGCATACTGAAGCATGGTAATTCATAGCCAAGTAGAGCTCATGGCCGAAACTAAGATAAGCCGGGTTTGTTCACACAGCGATGGAGGCTTTATATGAGTTATTTAGGTGCTGTGCTTCTGGGTGCTTGCAAAAGGAGGCTCTTACAGTATGAGCTCTAAAAATCCCTTTCTGTATTTGCATGCCTTAATCCTCCAAATGGCTTGTATTGCAATTGTGTAGTTAGAGCCTTGGGGATTTCTAGGTGACTTCTACAACTTGTAACAAATGGCACTTCCGAAATGAAAATAATCTTGAATCCTGTCAGTGGGGGATGAATCACAGTATCATAGAGTGGTTTGGGTAGGAAGGGACCTTAAAGACCATCTACTTCTAGGGTTTTCCTCTGTGGTATGTCTCCTTTCAGCTCTGACTTCTCTCACTGTGTGTCGTTTTTGCAGTCTGAATTTAGCTGACAGAAAGACTTGGGGTGGAATTACCCTCTGCATCCCATACTACCACTGAGCTTGGGAGCTGTATTCCCTCCCTGCAGTCTCTCTGGTCTGAAGAGGCATTTTTCTTCAGGTACTTGTCAGAGTGGGTCCTCTGGACTTCTGAATTCAACCAGAAAGGAAGCATGCTTTTTACTTCGGGTGTCAAAGTTCTGGAGAAGGTAGATTGGGAGAGGTCAGGAGATACCATATGAGGATGCAGACACAATCTAGTTTGATAAACCTTTATCTAAAATAGACAGAACCCGTTATCCTGAGGAACTTGTTGTTTTTTACAGGCTAGAGAATACATGCAGCTACTGAAAATGTGGGTTTTAAAGATAAATAACTGGACTTGATACTTGGGTTATGTATTGGCTCTATTATAGTTTCTTCAGAGATATTCTCAACCTAGTGCTTCTTCCAGTTCTGGTACATAATAGAAATTTATAGTAATTTCTGACTTTAAGTTCTTCTTGTCTATGAAAAATACAAAAGCAGAGGCAGGAATTCCCCAGTTTCTTTTAAACCGAGGATAGTCGTCATCCCTGTCCTGCCCCCCACCTAGGCCCCAACCCCTCAGAAGCAAGTATTTGTGCTGCTTTAGTATGCCACCTGCACAACGCTCTGCATGTCTGAGCTCTCAATACACGCTTGCACAATGCCTGCTTCAACAGGACTTCGTGACCTCCACCTGCCACGTGATACATGTATTATCAAATGGGAAAAGTGTTTTAATTTCTTCATATCGGTTTTGAGAGAGCTCCATGTCCAGTTGTGCAAAGCTTCATGGGGCTACCCAGCGTTGCCAAAGGAGTATTTGCATTTGTAGCTTGCTATGACTTACCACAAATGTCACATTTTTGAGAAGGTCGATGGAAATACATGAAAAAAGGCTTATGCGTGTTGTGCTGTTCTTTTCTAAATAGTTAATAGTTTAATTGTCTGAAAATGCTATTGTGGATTGCAATGCCAAATTGAACACTGCGTTTAACCTAGGAGATGTGGTCTCTCACAATTCTGCTAAACCTTATCAAAATCTGAGTTTTGTCAGTCAGTTGGGCAGCTCGTGCTAGAAAAGCTTGAGTCAAATGGGGGTTTCTCAGGATGTCTGAAATGGTCTCTACTTACACTGGTTCGTAATTTTTTTTAAAGCACCGTTAAGAGGTTCTAAGAATAAGATTCCCATCTAGTTCACTTCCCTGCCTGTTTCTAAGACTGTGCAAGAAGGGAGCACAGAAACTGGCACGGTATCTCCACCTTTAGTGTGTGCTCTCTGCTGTTGCTCTTAGCATGGAGATCTGTAGGGATCATGCACTGCGTGCGGAACCAGCATTTGCTGGTTCAAAGGAATCCAACTCATTTGTTGTCCTTCAGGTTATTTTTATAAAGGTGCTTTGTTGGGTAAGCAAAACATTTTTCTGAATAGGCACATATCCAGAAAGCGTCGTAAGTCATGCTGCAAAGGGCACAGTACGGTGGCAAACAGCCTTGGAAGTCAAGGATGTCCTTCAGGTGGGCGCGTTCTCAGCTCTCGAGTCTGCAGGTTCAGCAGCCGCTCTGAGTTCAGATAGTTACCATAACCTGGCAGGAAAAATAAGCGCAAAACCCAAACAAGTTTTTTTTTTTTTTTTTTTTTGGAGAGCAACATGATTTAAGGTGAAATTAGAAGTTGCATTTTCCCCTCCTTTATTTTAGTCTGCGCTGTTGTTCTGTCTGTGTGGTCTCAGCAGTGCTGAAGGCTATCACGGGGGTTAGAGAAATGGCTCCTTCTTGTGTTGCTGAGAAGGAACTAGGTCCTTCTAGGGTTGCTGGGCCAAGTAGCGACACTGAGGATAGCGTCCTCTTCTTTCTTCATGTTGGCGGCCAGTTTAGCTGACCTTCCAGAGTAGATAGGAGATGTCATTCTGTGTATAGCTTTTATTTGAGTTGAGAACCCCATGGGAACTGGGGCTTTTTACAGCAGAGAGAGACTATTGGGAAGCTTCATGTGATGATGTTGATGTCGCTTAGAGGGCAGGGTCCGTTGCTTGGCAGGAAGCATGTGTTTGACCTCTCACAAAGCTATGGTCTTCATGCTGGTGGTCATTAATTCCATTCCTTTTAAGGCAGGGGTGAGATTATCTCGATGTCTCAACCTTCCTTGGCTCCCGCTGGATAGCACTGACCTGGGTGTAGTCTGGAGGCTGTTTGTCTAGATCTGACTATCTTCTCCTGACAGTCCGTGGAGATCTAGTGTCCATTCTTGCACTGCTTGTCCTTTTGAGCTATCCCTGTGGCTGTGGAGTTTTGTTGACACAACTCTCCTCTGCTGGAGAGATCTAAGCAGCCCTGGCCTTGCATGGCTTCGTTCTCTGTGGTGGTACACACAGGCTGAGACTGCCCAATGCCTTTGCCATCACTTGGTCATACCTGAAATTGAAAGAGGTGCGTAACCTAGACCTCCCAACAAATGGCTCCTTCTCCTCTACTTCGAACAGATGTGCTCTAAAATTCATTCCTCTTAAACTCTGTTAAAAGCCGCTTTTGTGTTAGATGCGAGGTGTTCCTTGGTTAACTGGGGCTAGCTGGCCATCTAGGGCTCCCTAGCTGAAATTACCCTGCGGAGCATGTGTCTCCTGTCCCGTGTTGGAATGTGCCTCATTTGGAAACAGATTGAGTAAGATTTCTGTGTAGAGAAGATGAAAGTTAGTTAGTTACTACTACTTTGTGTGGTAATCAGAGCTGTGCAGAGATGCTGCTGGGAAAGGAACGTGGACCTTTGGGCTCAGATGCAGGCAGTGTGTGTGGCAGCATGAATGATGCACCTGAGATGCCTCCACAGCTCTCAAGTGGTGGCTGAGAAGTGTAGACTTCTGATCTAGGACAACAGAAACCTAACCATCTAGTATGCTCGAAGGCAGAAACAGACAGTCTTACTTTCATATGGCTTTTAAAACTGTGGTTGGAAGGCTTGCCAGTACACTTGGACCTTCACTTAGTGAAAAAAGTGATGTTCCTCCTCCTGTGATGTTCTTCTACATCACAGGAGATGCGTGCCACCATCTTCAGTTGTCTGAAGCAAATATATTTGATTCTAAAATAAATGAGTTCTTTGTGTGTCTGGTCGAAATGGTGGGAGGTCAAACCTCAAGATTTGGTTGGCGTGGATGACAAAATACTGGTGTCAAGACAAGCATGCTTTGTTTAAACTGCGTGCAGCTGCCCATTGAAATGGCCGTGGTACTGTACCATCTGTTGCTGTGAGGGGACACTAGTTTTGTTTTTTTCCAATTTGCAAAACTCTCTTGGAGAAAATCCAAACACCAGTGTTCCAGGTTACTGTATTCAGTGTATAATCAGTGATAACGGTGCAAGTCAACACTGTTTCCTTAGACGCCACAGAGGTCAGTTTCTAAGTGAGGATGAAGTGCATTTTGCATGTTTGCATCCTGCACAGTGCAAGTAGTTTCTGATATGACTTAACTGCGTGGCAATGTGAAAGCTTAAAAAACAACTTGCCTTTTTCACTGCTGTTAATGCAGGTGAGAAATGTTGAGAAACTACCTCGAACTTGAGTGAAAGGCTGCTGATGAGGAAAAAAGCACTTGTTCTGTAATGGCAAATACTTGGAATCCTGTTCCTTCAGGGCAACCGTTCTTTGACTCATCATTGCTAGAAATTCTTCAGTGGCTATAAAATGATGCAACATTATACTTTGTTAGGCATAAATGCACCTATGAAATTGTTCCCATGCTAGAAAGCAAGCATCTTTGCAGTCTCCTTTGCTAGTGCTGACCCCACTAATTCAACTCTCCTTATTTTGCAACATCAAAGCTGATAACATAGATGCTGAGTTTGAGTTCCACAGAGATGACTCAAACATGATTTCTGTAAATCATCAGATAAAATTGATGTAGTGGCTATAAATAAAAAAAAAATATTCCGCTTAAAACAGGGGAATTCAGAGTTTGAATCAGGTTGCTTACCTGATAAGCAAAATAAATAAATAAGCAAAAAACTCCATAAACTACTGGCAAAACTCCAAGATAGGCCTAATTAGAAACGTTAATAGATATTTCAGGTTTGAATTCACCTTTAATCCTGAGTAAAGGATGGAATAGCGGGTGAAAACGTAGGTTGCAGGAGCTGGGTGATTGCTTGGAAGAAACCTGCGAATTGAAGGCAGGAAAGGATGGAGAATGTATAGTTTTTGTGCTGTAAAACAGCTTGCATGAATTCAGTTATTGGCACTGAATTTGGGGTGTGGTAGGAGGGGGCCACTCATGCTCAAGGATTTTCATGGAATTTTATGTGCAAACAGCCAGCCTACCCATGGATACGATAGGGCTAAGTTCTGCCCCCACACTTGCACAGCCACTCAGACCTCCTGTAAGGAGTGAAAAAGATGCTCTTGCTCTGCAAACTTAATCCCCAAAATAATGTGAAGTGACTCCCACTTCTGTTCTTCAGTCTGAGAATAAAGTACAGCATGCAACGTATGCCTTAATTTTTGGTGGGTGCTGCTGAAAAAATCAGGCTTCTTAAGTAGAGTCCACATTTTTTTCTGCCAAATACATTGAACCTGATAGATAGCCTTCAGGATCCTCATCAACCAATAACTATTCCTATTATAAAATATGCTAAGTAGTGAAGCTAATCTGAGGAAAAATAGTCTAACTACAACTGAATGTACTTAAGGATAATAAGGATTTTTTGTTGATTTGTATCCTCTGTGTTTTGTCTGTAGCAGTGTCACCAATTTGTCAGACTCGTACATCTACTTCAGGTGAAACCCCTGAAGCAGAGCAAGATGATGATTTGGCCACTAAAAAGCAAAGCAGTCTTAATTTGAGCAATGATGGCTGCTTGGTATCTGGGATGTGAAGGAATGAGTTCACGTGATAATTACTAGAGTTCAGGATGGAAGAGGCCTAGCAGTTAACCCTGCAGGTTAAGGATGCCTCTCCTTAACTTACAGCTTGACTATTGATAAGGGATGAGTAGGGGAAACTGACCCTCTTTAACTATTTATTCCTTTTCTTTACCCTATAAGGTTTCTTTGTGGCCTCACTCCTGCAGAGGGAAGCACTGCCTGCAAACTTGCATTGGGTAGGAAGGTGAGGGAGGGTGAAACCTGGTATGCTTCTCGGTAGGATGCTCTCTGGGTGATTTTGCAGCTTCTCTGCAGCAGCTCTTCAGAATTGCTGTGATGCTTCAGTGGGAAGGTCAGTGCTGAGGAATGTGTTAAGACTCGATCTATTGGCAACACTCTGGAGTGGGGATTTTGGAAGATTCTTACTGGTTCCAGACTTCAGCTCTTTCAAACCTCTTGGAGAGAATTTATGTCAGTTGTGCACATGTTTTGGAGTGGGCTGGGGTTGTGACCTGGATCATATTCTGCTGTGGTAACTTGTAAATTAAACCTGCTTTGACATCCCACATCACAAAACACGCCTTCTTATCTGCCTTTCTGGCCACTTAAGTACAGCAAGAACTCCTCACCTTCTTTTCCAGCCAGGCTGAAGAGCTGCTGTGACAAAAGCCTGTGCACAGGAGTGGCCTGTGTTCCTGGCAGCTAGCGGGCTGGCTGTTGTGGCCACGGTTGCTTAGGAGCCCGGAGATGGTCTGAATTTTTGTCTGACTTGAAAGCAAAATCAATATTGATCTTATTTTAAGATTGTGCACAGGAGAAAGGAGGTGATGAATCTCCACCCTGATGCTTTCAGACCAGTTTCACTTCCCACACGTGGCGTCTAAATGCAGTTGGTGTGGGAGCTGCGTCAAAATGCTTTGTTGCCTTCTGCTGCGGGCATCCTTGTTTGCTGAGAAGGGTTGGTGACTTTACGCTTGTGAAGCTGGATATTCTTTCGTTCTTGAGAAATGAGCAACACTTTCTTTTTTGTTTCTCAGTGGTTAATGAACAACAGGCTTGTGTGGATACTTAAATATTAAGCAGGAGGGAATGTAGCAACAAGACATCGTAGATAAGAGAGTCCTACCTTCTCTTTGTTCTACTTTCCCATGAGTTCTTCCTTCTGTAGAGAGTCAGATCTGGTTGCAGACATAGGCTATTACACTAGGATACCTTTTAGTCATAACTACAGTGGCCGTGATTTGTCTAAGCGTAGCAGTTTTGACGACCCAGTTCACAAAACACTTGCATGTGCATGCTTTACGTTTCAGAACAGCTTGTCTTTGTGAAGCAGTGGTTACTGATTAAGAGAAAATTAAAAAGTCCTGATGCTACAGCGGACAAGATTAGCTTCTTAAATGTCAAAAATAAGTTGTTTTTCTATAAATGAGAGGATTTCTGAAAGTCACTCAACCTACGTTATGCTTAAGGACCTGTTGTTTAAACAGAAACAGCGCCGTGAATACTCATTAATCACATCTGGTCTGTTCTTCCTGTCGCATGTCCGAACACTCACTGTTGTGAATCACTTGATTTTTTTTTTTTTCAAGGAATTAAGGCTGCTGGCTTTATTTCCTGCCTCCTTTTCTTCACCCACCCAAGAAACTCTGTGTGGTGGTACTGGATCCCCTCTGAGCCCTCGGGAGCAGTGCTGCTTCCCAGCATGGCATTTGCTGCTTGGCAGTGGCCGCACACAAGCCAGCAGGAAAGTGAAGATGATCTTTAAGATCTGATGGTAGCAGAGCATTGTCCAGGCACTGTAATTCCCAGTTTCACAACAAATACCTCTAGTCAGCCCCACCGTTAACTGTCAGGATTGCTGTAGGTATGATCTAGCAATAACATCATCTTGTGATGGTTGGAACATCCCTGCTAATTGCTAACTGGGACGTGTGCTTAGCGCAGTGTGTCCTGGCACCGACAGCTGTTTGTGGAAGATAAGAGCACTTTGCTGTCCCTGTACCCACATGCATGCTGCCATTCACTCGTCTTGGCACCAGAGCTGCTTTTAAAAAGGGAGTCCGAGCAGGAGATGAGCCTGACGTTGTTGTATCTTTCTCTGTGTAGACTGACTGTCCAGTCACATAAAGATATTAATCTCTGCAAACATTGAGTTGAAACTCTTGTCCACACTGATTCTTAGAAACCAAACTGCATTTTCAGTTAAAAGTGTTGAGCTTCCAGCAAGAAAAGAGCTGTTTGGCTGACTATTCAATCCCAATCAAAGCTGGGGAGGGTTACGTTTCCCTAGTGTGCAGGCAGCAGGTAAACCTGCTCCATCTACCTGGTAAATATGATTTCTAGCTTTGAGATCTGTAACAAAAAGTCTTAAGTAATGAAACTAAGTTCTAGCTTCCTTGCTATTGATTTAAGAGCCACATTGCTACCTTTTTTTTTTTTTTTTAAACAGGGGGCCCAGTTAGGTAACTTACTGTGCTATTTGTTTGCACTGTGAGAAACTTGGAGAGTGCAAGAGAAGCTGAGGAAAAGCATGTCTGGAGGACCGTGTTATGCTTCTTTGCTACCAGGAAGGCCTCTTTGCTACCAAAAAAAAATATGTCAACTGCACACAGTCCTTCTTCCTTCCTGAGCCTGAGTACAGGTTGTGATTGCACTGAAGCTCTCTAGTTCTGCCTTGAATTTTTTGCTGGGTGTTTTTAGTTTTTGTTATTCCTGCTTGGGTTGTCTCTTCATATTCCTTCTTGTGTGTTGTGTTAGGGAACAAGGTATTTTATTTTTGTGGAGGAAGGAAAGGGGAAGAGGGAAACTAGATGGTTTTTATCGAAGAGTTCCCAGAGTGCTGAAACTTTGCTCGCTGTGGCACTATTTGCTGTGCCCGGTTACATTCCCACAGCTTAACGGAGACTGTAGGGCTTTTATTAGTAATTAGCTCGGTGTGGCTTTAGGGCTTTCGGACACGAGTAGTTGTTTTCATTGGGGGTATTAATTATGAATCACAAACCTGTAAACAGCTATAGCCAAGAATGTGCACGTTTGCAGATATGACTGTTTTGCTGTTCAGCTCTGGGTTAGCTCTGCACTGCCCTCATTGTTGTTGCAGAGAAGTGTATGGAAAACATGTTTTTAACCTCCTAGATGCTATTGAGTTCCTGCATTGCAGTCTGTGAAACTGGAGGAAAACGGGTCCAGTCGTTTGCTTTGTAAGCGGTCTGCTTTAAATAGGGTGTTTGAACAGGTGGAAGCAAGGCTTCAGAGCCCAATTTTCAAAAGGCCGCCTTTTTAAGATCTTCTTATAAACATGCTTTGAATTTATTTGGTTCCCATTTTCAGGGATGGGGAGAGGCAGTTTAGAGAGAACAGTTTTTCCTGATTATATTTCTTTTTTGAGAGCAGCAGTACCAGACTAAGAAACAAAATGAAATTCTCTTCCTGTCATAGTTGATAGCAAATCTTCCTTTTAACTCGGTTGAGCTTAGTTTTTACTCTTCTGTGT
The DNA here is from genome assembly GCF_009769625.2 of Cygnus olor. Taxonomy (NCBI): domain Eukaryota; kingdom Metazoa; phylum Chordata; class Aves; order Anseriformes; family Anatidae; genus Cygnus; species Cygnus olor. Next base: position 24,700,713 of record NC_049175.1, read on the forward strand.
GGGAAGAGCTTGCTAACCACTCAAAGAAACAGGATCCTCAATATTACCAGCAATTTTGGGAGGCTCCTAACAGCCTCTTGTGGCTGTTGAAATTCAGCAAGATGGATAGCACGGTCTCAGGTTAGAGGCCTGGTGGAGGTGGTGGGAAGTTTGGATTTCTGCTGCGGAAATGGGCTGTGACCCTGTGGGATGGATAGCTCTTGACCACTGGATTTATCAACAAGAAGGACAAGGTGGGGCCCCAGCCTGAAACGGGTAACTTCGTAATTCTCTGGTCACGAGCTGTGAGAAAGCAAAATCTGTTTAATGTGTGTCGGATTGTTGATGTCTGTGGCAGAAGGAGCTGCTGTTTTGGGAAAGTGCTGCTATGCTTTGCTAGCTGTCCTTTCATAACGAGAAGAGTGGCATCTTCCTCTTAGACCCTGCTTTGTGTGCAGGCCATCAGAAACTCAGTTTGTGCCAGGCAGCGGTTGTCTTGTGTCCCTCCAAACCTTCCCCTGTCGTTAGGCTTGCTTGTTTTTCCCAGCAGGTTCCTTCCTCCCCTCCGCTTGCTCTTCTCCGATTTTTTACTTAGAGCTTTCCCAATACCTGTTTAACAACAAAACAAACAAACAAACAAAATAATTTCATAGAAGTGATAAGTTGGCTTTTGAAAAGTAATTTTCTTGGGCAAATTCTTGAGGTATTTTCATTATCGCTAATTTCCTTGCTTTAAATGTGCTTTATAGTAGCACGTAGGAGGAAACAGAAGCTGTATGATAAATGCAGCAAAAAAAATACATTTTTTTCATTGCAAGGTTAAGGCCTCAGCATTTTTGTCTGCTTTGGATTTATATAAAAGGATGGGGGAAGGTGCTTTTATCCATAGTTTTCTCTCCTCCCCTTCCAAGTTAAGAAACAGATGGTCTGACCAGTGTAAGGTTTTAAGTGTTGGAATTGGCATCAGTGTCTTTGTAAAGATTATTTGGATAAAAAAATAACAAATAACCAGGAAGCACAGAAGCATAGTCTCTTTGCTCAGTGTGAAAGCTAGTCTAGACAAAAATAGCGAGCTGACAATATGTGACTGAGATGATTCCCCTGACCTAAATAAGGAGAGTGATTACCTGATATTGGGAATGTGGCTCTGCTTCTAGCACTTCTTCCTGTCCCTCAACACGGTCTTTCCAGCAGCATTGCTGCTTCAGATATCTCATAACTGAAGCACATGCAATTTTTTTGGGAATGGCTGTTTGAAATGGGTCTGATTTTTTTATAAATAGTGTGACGGGGTGCATGGATCCGGAAGGAAACTGTTGGAGAGTTGTTGATGATGAAAGGTATCTGCCCTATCTAATCTAGGTATAGATAGCCAACTAGGATTTTAAGTTAAGCCGAGATTTGTTTCATAATTAAGTTGTTTCCTGAAAAAAAAGATAAGCTTACTGCTGCCATTCTTGATCACAGGCGGTTAGATTAATGGTTCTTCCCAGTGTGATGGAGCCCAAGCTGATTTTTATTGTTTTCTGTAATGAGTGTATTGATTTCAGTGTGACACTGTTGAAGAGGAAGAAATGCATCAAAATCGAAATCTGTTTTAATACTTGTTGGGTTTTACCAGTGTCTTTTTGTCAGTTACCAAGATTCTGGTTTAGACCTCAGAATCAAATCGAGCCATTTCAGTACAGTAGCTAAGAAGTATTTCTGTTGTGAAGCTTGTGTATAACTACTCTGGCTGGGTCACGTGAAAATAGGTTGTAAAACATTACTGCCATTAAAAAGAAAGAAAAATTAAGATGTCAGCCCTGTGGAGCAAATCTTGGCAGAATGTTCTTGGAGTGCTCCTTGTCTTCATTTGTTCTTATTCTTGGTGGTCCTCATGGGCATGGTTGTTGCTGTAACTGAATGAAATTATAAGCTTCACTTCTGTTTTTTCTGAAGTTCTGTAACCTTGTTCAACCATTGCCATCTGTATGGAGGTGACGTCTGACTTGTGTTGGCCGGTGGCTGCCTTTCCAGTAGCCTTCTGGACAAAAGCATACAGCACCTATCCAAAAAGTATTTGACCTATGAACTTGCGAAGGAGTATGTACGTATGTCTGGTTAAACCAAGCTCTCAATGTGATATTTAAAGACGAGATTGTGAATTAGAGCTTTTAAAGCTCCTCAAAATATTACAACAAAGAGACAACTTATTTCTCTGTCGGCTGTCTGTTTGCCCCTCTGGTACCCATCTGGACTAATCTGTTTCTTTTTAGATAGAGAATTTGCTCAGTGAGATGAAACCGTAATACACCTCATGGGTGACCTTGACTTTGTACTGTAAAGTTTATGTATAGCATCACTTGTCCAGTTCTTGAGCTCTCTTAGGCTTATAAAAAGTAGCAGTGTCCTGGTTTACATGTTTTTATTTCCTTGGGCTGCTGACCAGATATTAGTCTTGGCTATCAAAAGATTGAAAAGGTCTTTGCTTGCTTCTAATGTTGCTGACAAACTTAGACCTGGGTGTCTAGAACTGATGAGCATTGTGCTGAAGAGACCACCTAGTCCCACGCATCCTGTCTTTACTTTCTTGGCTTGTAAATTGTTACATGGTATGTCTGTGGCCCTGCTGTGTTCGTTGTAAGGCTGATCCTCCTTCAGTTAGCTGTCAGGGAGGTTGTACTCAGGCTTTCAGTACTTACTGGAAGGGAAGTACAGTTAGAATTTCAAAGTGTTTTAAATTATTTTTCTCCCTCCACAATGTGAACGAGGTCAAACTTTGCCGTGTATAGCTCTAATTGCTATATTGCATACATGATGTTGGGATGTGGTTATAAGGGATTGCTTCACTTGGAAAATATTTCATGTCTGACATGAATTCAGCATTAAGGCTGTGACAGGCAGCAAGACTTTCAATGGCTACAGACTGGAAATGAAAATGATGGTGCTGAAGGGTGAATTCACTGGCAGGTTTCAGCTCAGCTTGTTCCCTAACAGCAAGGTGGAAATGAGTGGTATCCCAATAGAAATGATCTCCAGGATGATGGTTTAAAGCCCTGTAAGTCTTGAAGTCAAAACCTTGGTTTCATCCTCTAGCCAGTGGCTAGCCTACAACACGCATTTGAACCTGCATTTGCTCTTACCACTGGTTGGAGCAGTAAAAGCTACTTCTGTCCTCTCAGATGCATCTTTAACCTGCCATAATCATCGTTCTCCTTTCTGACTGAAGTCTACCGTGTCGTTTCTTGTGTCCTCCTCTGTGCTTGCCATCTGTGGACAATTATCTTGCCTGTGACTGCTGCATTTCTTGGCATTTCCTTAAACAAGAAAGTCTGTAGGAAAAGTGTTCATTTTGCTGCCGCCTCCTTTCGAAAGGAATATCTGGCACATCTCTCACTGATGCCAAATGGTTGCGGAACCGGATGAAAACTTTGATCTTGCTTATGTTACGATATTTGCTACCCGGAGCTGCTTCACTAAAAGCAACGATGGCTTTTGTTTCTACGTGGCAGGCCTACACAGGCAGCTAATGCCGTGCATAAATAACATGCTCATTGCAGCAGGGCTTGACCCCTCGGTACAAGTGGAGCTAGCTGCCTCGTGTACTACTAGCTAAGAGTTTCCATGCAGGCAGCTACCGCGGCATAGTTAATGAGCTATGAACGTGCACCTACCTTGCTTGTAGCTTATTGCCTGTGTCACCGTTCCTGAGGATACCATAAATCTTTCTGTGTGACGTGCATCATAACTTTCTCACCTCTCTGACCCTTGGGGCCATGTCTGTGACAGTATTTCATTTGCGTGGCTATCTATATGATCATACTTTTTTTTTGCAAGAAACACAAATTCCCTGCCTGTGGCAGGGGGGTTGGAACTAGATGACCTTTAAGGTCTCTTCCAACCCGAGCCATTCTGTGGTTCTACAAATGTTTAGCGTGACTTAAAGCCAGTCTTACTTTTGGCCTATATACAAGGAGTCTCTCTTAGAGACTTCTTGCCTGTTTGTAAAACAAGCAAGCCCTTTTACCTGAACTTCAGCACCTTTGTAGGTTGCATTTTGTTTTGTTCACCTTAGGATAGTAAGTCTTTCTGAAACCTAAAATAGCATTCCTAAGGACATTTAATCCAGATATTTATCTGCTACTGCAATTCAGACCTGGTAGAGAAAAGTGAGATTCTTCCTCCTACCAGTTCATATCATTCTGATTTCTAGCTGTAGGGAGAGAGACATAGCCATGATATATGTCCTAGGAAAGGAGAAGGGGAGGAGGTGCAATTTAATGTTAGGTGTCTTCATCTAGAAACATCTAGGACTGTTGGGGTGTGTGTGGCATTCATTAACAATGATGTCTGGTTGTATGTATGGGGTTTTCAAATCCCTGGCAGATCACTGTGATCTTTTGAAAGCCATCTTGTCTAGCTCTGTAGACTGATCCTGTGTGCTGTCTTCTTGGGGGTTTTGTATCTTTGGGTGCATGGGGCTTTTGATTTCTTTTTAATTTTATTTTTTTTGCAAGCAGGTTAAAAATGAGAAGATGCTTATGGGGCATAGCTTTCCCACTGGGGCTGCTATGTTCTGATGAATCTTGCTCTTTAATCTCATCAGGCCTAATTAGCAGCTCTGGCTTAGCAAAATTAACTCTTCTGCCAATTGGGTTTAGATGCTACTGACTTTTTTTTTTTAACTTTTAAGTAACCCCATTACATTTTCTGAAGTCTGCTTTTCACGTTGGGCAGGCAGCAGTACAAATCCAAACAGACAAGTAGTTCAGCCGTTTGGACAGGACCCAGAGTCATCCAGGATCGTGGAAGGCACTGAGTGTTTGAAACCAAGTGTGCTTAGGAAAAGTTGAAGGGGCAAAATGGGGGAAAAGTTAGAAGCTGGGGCACTCTGTGCAGTGCTCACAAGGAGATGGAGCTCTCTGTGTCTTGTATTATGGCATTGACTGTGAAGGGACAATGAAAATAATGGGATGAAGCTGAGAGAATGTGGGGTCTGTCACTTTACAGGTGATGTGGCTTTAGGCTTTCACTGAGTCTTTTGGAGATGGGCCACAGATGGGCCATGAAATTAGTCAGTAGGGCAAGTTCAGCTATTTCTTGTATTTTAATGGAGAAGTGGCTGTTGTGTGCAGGCCTTTGCTGTTGGAAAAGAGCTAAGAGAGTTGCCATCTCTTTAGCTGAAACAATCTGTTTGCTAGAATAGCTGCAGATAAACCTTCAAGCAAGGTAGATATTGTACTTCAGGTAGAAATAGGTGTCTTAGAAAAATTAAGAAGATAAAACGAATAAGATATTGTCCTAATATACAGAAGCTGAGTCCCTTCCTGCCCTTCCACTCCAGGCCTTCAGTTTGACCCACTCTTACTGTTTAAATTACGGTGAGTTGTTACAGAATTAGTAATTAATTTCTCCTGCTGAATTTGCATGACTGACTGTAAGGACTTTAATGGGAACTACTGCTGACTCACCTCTGCAATGGAGGAAAGATTTCCCCCCTCACCCCAGTAATTGCCTTTTTCGAGGGGAGGGCTCACAACAGTTCAAATTTTGGTGAGAAGCTACAGTGCTACAATAGCTTCTGCTTAATTTCCATAGGAGCTACTTTCTAATGCTAATTTCACGCTTGATAAATACGGTCCCTTGTTGCCTAGGCGACAAGTTACGGCACAAATGTTCATTACTGCACTACTGGTTAATGAGTTTCCAGTGTTCTGAAAAAATTACATCCAGAATTAAGTGGGTTTATTCACTTTAATCTGAAGTCACCAACAACCTGGGAGACCAATCTGCACAATGTTTCCTGTTAATAGTGGTACCTGAATTCAGTAACGACAGAGTAACCACAAAAACCCCTAGAAGTGGTAGTACATCACTACCATGGTAAGTGCACAGGTCCTTCTCAAGTGTTCTTTGGAGGTCTGCAACTTTATGAGGATGACTTGGTTAAGAACAGCAAAATATTTAAAAGTTAAGAACTGAAATCCCTGGAAATGTACCTCTTGTCAACATTCATAATCTTTCGTAGTATTGTCTAGCTTGGCCAAGTGAGCCTGACAGCTTCTAATTGATTTCAAAAGTTAATTTTTTATGTGCTGACAGAGTTTTGCATCCTGTCATTCTCTAATTTGTTTTGCGATAAATTTGGATATACTTGATTTGATGGCTTGAGGCATATACTTGATTTGATGGCTTGAGGCAATGTTAATGTTTTTCAGTGTGAATGTGTCATAGGACACATCCCCCAACAAAACAGCACACAGGAACAGTCTGCAGAGCTAGACAAGAGGGCTTTCAAAGTATCACACCGATCTGCCAGGGGTTTGAAAGTCCCCATACGTGCAACCAGACATCACTGTGAATGAACGCCACAAACATGCCCCAACAGTCCTGGATGTTTCTAGATGAAGACGCATAATGTTAAACTGCTAGAGGCTGGTTTTGCACCAAGTTCGCAGTTTCCTTTTTTTGTAGAAGAGTTGAGGTCTCATTTATAAAGATTTGTTCGACTTCATTCGGTTCACATGTAATTAAGGCAAGAATGCCTCGGTGCTCAGTTGGTTGAGAGGGGGCTCTGCTTGTTGACCTTTTCTGTGGTGACTCAGCATGGAGAACTCAACACTTCCCTGCTGGGCAGAGACCATTGTTAACTTTTATTCCATTATTATTTTTCGTTTGAAAGCTAATTTACTCTTTTGCCTTCAATCCATGTCATATGCATTATTCCAGCTGTTAAGTAATATGAAAGTTTGTCTTTGGCAGGCTGCACATGTCATCTTGCCTTGGGAAATCAAAAGGGAAGATTACATAACAGCTGACAGTATATTTGGCTCCAGAATGTCATTAAACTAATGAACATTGAGTTTTCTTTCCCAGTTACAATATTCTTGAGCTCAAAACTAAAAACTCTTTTTATGTGAAACCTAGAGTGCATTTAGGTGAACTGCAGGACTCCTGGAGCCTTCTGCTCATACATCATTAAACAGAACATACCCATTGGTTTAAGAATTGAACATAGAATGCAGATGTATGGAAGTCAGTTGTCCTTAAGTGAATTCAGAGTAATTTAATCTTTAAACTTTGTCCCCTCTGAAGTAACTATTACAGTTGCCTAAATGTGACATGGCTCAGTATTCACCTGCTGAAGGCATCCGACTGCCTGTTTGAATGCAGAAAAGCATTGTCTTTTTTAATTTGAAAAATACTTCAAAATATTTTTACTTCGCTTTATTGAACACTGATTCTGTTTTCTTTTGCGGAAGACTAAAGAATTCTAGGATGTAAATTGCCAAGATATGTTTTCTATGTTAGATGCTGTGTTGTAACTGCCATTAATATCAATACAAGTCAGAATGCGTGTTTGCACAAATTTTTTTTACAGTACTACATTCAGTATTAACATGTTTGAAAACCTTCAGCAGGCAGGAGTTTGGGCTTTTGTTATATTTTTGTTGTGCAACTTTTTTTCTCTGTAGTGTTTAGAGAGAGGCCTTTATCCATCAGGCTAATGAGAAATTATGTTTCCAAATAAGAGGAAGATATAGTACGATGCATGGGTGTGGACTGCTGTTTAGGATGCTGTTAACTAGGATGGTCTTATTATTCCTTCCTAACAGAAGAAACTTGTTCAACCAATAAGTCATGCTGTAGTTTTTTGTTATTGCCTGCTATGAAAAACAAAATACTAAATACATTTAAGCACAGTTTCCCTTTTTGAATATTTTAGATGAAAATTGTTTTTCTGGTGTTTAAAATGAGCTTGTTCTGAAGCAATCCACATGCATGATGTGAATAATGATGCAAGTACTCCATTAAACCACCAGTTTGAGTAGTCTCTAATGTAGGTGACTTGGATTTTTATGTCTGCATTGCAACAACCCTCATCTGAACTCAGTAACTTTGAATTGGGGACCACATTACTTAGCACAGACTTCAGGCTTTTCTTGCACAGCAGGGAAGTCTGTTTTGCAAAACTAATCAGAATCCCAGGGCAAGCGAGATGCTTAAAACTCTGTTGCATACTTACACATATACTGGCCCAGATATCAAGGGCAGATGATGAAAAGCAGAGTAGAAAAGTCTCATTAAGGATAGCTGGATAATTAAAAATAAATGGACGTTTTGATGTATTGGCTAGCATAATAAATCTGATGCAAAAGTGGAGCTTATATACGATTCACAACCATTCTAAGCAGCAGCGTGTTCCTTGTTCAGTTATAGGATAACTTTCCTATGACATTTTTCTTCCTTCTTTCTCAGAAAGCTGTGGCAAACTCCTCAGGGTTCAGAGTTCCCATGGCAGTCAGTACCTGCTTGTTGGTCTATGGCACCTTCAAATTCCAGTGGAGTCTCTTCCAGTAGAACTTGTACCCATTCCTATTTCTTTGTCAAGAAACTGTTGTTTTGTGTAGGATCAAGGCAAGTGACTTCTGTTCTTTCAAAATTTATTCCGAATCTGCTTCAAATTAAAAGCAAAACAAGCAGCACATGCTCCTTTTGGATAACTTGATGTTGGAGATCTTGTGCTAGTGCTGCAAGTAGTCCAGGCAGAGTGGGTCAACCTGGGGGCTATAATCGTGAGTGGAAATATATGGCTCTGCTTACTCAATCTTTAAACTTGCAGGCAGATTTGATTTACTAGTTCTGCTTGCTTTGTATGCGTAGCCTACTCTGCTCAGTATTAAAAGGCAATAAGTGTTAACGCTCGTATAAAATACTTCAATCTGGACATAGTGTTCAAGGCGGTGACCAAATGTACAAAGTGTTTTTGTGAGAGGTTCAGGCCCACTGCCTCAGGGAATGCTGTTCCAAGTGGACTACGCCAGGGTGGGGAAGCTGTGATGAGGGAGGGCTGAAGAGCCAGCAGGCTAAGGGCTGCCACAAGGAAGGCTGGGGCAAGATCTGGAGTTACAGGAGAGCTCTAGTCAGACTTCTGTAGACACAGAAGTCCTGCATGGTACCCACTTTGCCAGGATGCCACCTTTTCCTAGGAAAGTCCCTAAATTTCAGATACGTTCTGGGGAGTGTCAGTAAGAGGTTAGACCTACACCCTGGGCTCTTGACCATTGCTGCAAAGAGCGTGCTGGGCTTCTTGCTTTGACCTTGTGTGGCTGTTCCATTTGAGAGCTCCTAGAGCAGTGCCAGGCCAAACCCGTGACTTGGGCCGTGGTTTCCCACCAAATCAAAGTTGTAAGGCAAGGTGAGATGGTCCTGCCAGAGCCCCACCCTCCCCCTGCGGGGTCCCACTTTCTCTTCTGTGCAGGTGATCCCTCCATGACTCAGTTTGGGATATTAAACCTGAAGTGAGCTACTCACTGTCTCTTCTGGGTTAACTTTCTGCAAATCTACTGTCCTGAGCTGGGAGAGGGGCTGGAGAAGAACCAGGGTGTGAGGGCAACTTAAGAATGGGTGCTAGTGACTTAGTGTCAAGTCTCGCGGCACGGGAAAAGCCAGTGCTGCTATTGTGTGCAATAGCCCACAGCCATTCTGTCAATGTGTATGTTAGCCTTTTAAATATACTTACTAGCATTGTTTTATGTAGCTTATATCAAGTCTGAACTGCTGCCAGACTCCTTGCAAGTTCCCAGCATCCCTGCAGAGGTCCGGGTACTGCAGCGGAAGAATTTGCTCTTAGTTCTGCTGGCCAGCTTGCTTGGTATTTGATCACAAAAGACCTCTGTGATTTTAGCTTTTGTAACGGCTCGACACCTTTGCATCATAAATGCTACATGGGAAATGAGGTCGGAGGAAAAGCCATAGATCTCAGAAGCAGGATGCAGCCTCTATTACAGTTCTATTTCCCTATCAACCTGTTCAACCCCTGCACAGTGTTTTGTTAGCTGTTTTTTCAAACTTTGCTCCAGCCAGATGTGTTGCACATCTTCAGCTAATACCATTCTTGGTGTGCCTTACTACTGGGGGCTTCAAACCATTGTGTTAGCAAGTGTGCTGTCACACCTGTTGTACAAGAGGAAGCTGCCACAGCTTCTAATTCTGAAGTTGAGCTGGGTATGGTCTCTCAGGGGACCTGTTGTTGCTCTTTACGCTGTGCTCTGGATGATGTGGGAGCACCCTGATGTGTTGTGTCCCATGCTGGTTGTAATTAGTGATGCCAGGCTTCTGGCTGTGTTCTTCAATCATTGATATCTCCTCTTCCTCTCTCTCCTCTTCTTCATCTGCCATTGAAAATGAAAAGTGTCTGAAGGCAGGTTTTAACTTGTTAATTAAATGCAGCTGGCAGAAAACCTGGTGGCTTGGGCAGAAGTAGCTTTGCTGTTGTTGCTTTAATAGGGATGGCTGCACCCTGCATCAGGGGCTGTTGGTGCATCTCATGGGCTTGGAGCACCAAGAGTTGTCTCGCTGTGAGCGAGATAAAAACCCTCTGCTGGTGTGAAACTTCTCCTGCTGCTTCTTCGCCTTGAGCTTCCAATGGCGGTAATTGTGTAACCTCTCTGTCCAACTGTTCTGTTGCAACTGTGATTATTTTTGTTTAAAAAGTTATTTTTAAGATGGAAGTCTACGTTTGTCTTCTGTCAACAAGTAAGTTTGTATCCTATTAATGTTTAAAGGTTTTTGAGCCCTCAACTAATTCAAAGTTGTTTTTTTCCCCTCTTTTAAGTAACTGTTCTGTCTCCCAAGCTTTACGCACCTGTTTCTAGGAAGGGTGCTGTTTGAAACATATGTCTAATACCTGCCTGACTTAAGAACATGTGCTCATTGTTTTCATGATTCAGATTGTTTCTCAGGCCTGGTTAGGTGTGACTGTAATTACCTCTGCATTTCTGTTTTTCTTCCTAAGAATATGCTGAAGGCCTGTACGCATGCACGTGCAGGGCTCTGTACACCCCCAGTACACCCTTCATGCCTCCAGGTACCTGTGGCTCCGGGCCTTTCTGAAACAGAAGCAGCAACCTTGTATTTAGTAGCCTTCAGTTGATTTCTCTTCCTTGAGTCCCTCCTCTTCTCTTTTAACTTGTATTTACCTTTATCACTGGCAGTACACTATGCCAAGACAGTCTCGTCCACGCCACCAGTGCACATGACTACTTCCCCCTTGATGCTTTTGACCTTGCTATCAGTTCATGTTCCTTACCTTTTCTGCTGGAAAAGAGCCTGAGCAATGCTTTCTTTGTTACCTTTTCCATGTCGCTGACTTTTATAGACCTGCAGAAGCCATAATGAATCTGGAAGTGGTTATTCATTTGAACTGCTCATCCTGATGGTACAGTGTAAGCAAAGAATATGATCGGGGAGAAACCGAACCAGCAAAGCTGAGTCACCAGCTGACCATAGGAAAAGGCTGTTTGTGTCAGGTTCTTGTTCCTTGTTCTTACCATGTTTGAATCTTTTTTTTTTTTTTTTTTTTTTTTGTTCTCACTGATATAGGCTGTACCGTGAAGGTTGTTTGACAGTGCAGAACAGCGACATGCTGTCCAGGACAGAATAAGGAACAGCGTATAATGGAAGCCTGAAGCTGCAGAGGAAGTTCTAAATGGCAGACTGCACCTTGAAATAGCTGTGCCAGAGGAACGGGGTGTCCCTATATTTATCTTCCTTAGGCAAGCAGTAAAAGGCTTAAAATGCCACTCATGAAGATTCAAGCTACGTATTAGGAAAAAGCGATGATAGAGCAATCGAATAAGTTAATTAGGAAAATTCTGGGCAGCGCTGGGAGGTGAGGATGCTCAAAGGATGAGTTCAGTGAGAAGACTGAAATTGTGTTTGCCTACTTAGATCATTTTCTCTCTGTCATTGCTAACCTCAGGCAGGGGCAGGCATTAAAAGGGTGTTTTTTTTTTTGTTGTTGTTGATTATTTTTATAATAAACTAGTCCATTCTATTTTCTAGTGATGCATATTTTCCCCCTGTGAGGAATTTCCCCTGAAAATGATAAGTCTTTAAGATGTTTAACAGACATTGTTTGTTTTGTCTCTGAGACTAAACTCAGAGTGTAGGAAGGCTGTTACATTGTTTAAAGAGCAAGAGCACAGTTTACCTGATGATGCTGTGGTTAGATCAGCTTAATTCTTTGCATTGCAAATGTTTCTATAGCCATAATTACGAAACAGTCTGTTTAAAAACACCAGAAAAATAGGGCTACTTTAGGAAAGCATATAGGAAGGCAGGATTCAGATGTAATACAAAGTGACAGAGCTATCTTAGCCTGCAGCTTACGTAGTATCTGCTGTTTTACGCTTCCGTACTGGACAGCTTGACTGCCTTGTTAATCTATTATATTACCTCGGAATTTGGAGATGATTTTTAGAAATAAATTCAAGTTGTGCTTTAAACAAATATCTGAACTTGAGTAGCTTCAATATCTTCATCAAGCAGCGCCCATTGCCGTATTGATTCAGCCCACCTGTAGTTACATGACTACTCTGCCATGTCTGGCAGAATTGTTCCTTGCCTCCCCCACTTACTAAATTAACACTTCTTTTCTGATAAGATGATAGTATTTATCTTCCTTTTTGCTTGTTTTCTTCTCCCTCTTCTCTCCTGCCTCATTTTTTTTTTTTAGACTTTTCACTATCAGTCTTAGTTAATCGTATGCCTTAATTTAAAAATCCTTCATTCTGATAAGCCATGATTTCTTTTCAGTGTCTTCCTGGAGGACTTCATTACTTACTGTGCCTTAAAGCACACAAATCATGGACGTAAGACAATAGTTGAGGGCAGTAAAACACAAGGTTTAGCTATGTATTGTTTGACAGAAGATGGGCTATTTTTATACCAGCAGTTACAGACAGAGCTGAGCGGACTTTCCTTGGGCTAATCTTAAAACCTCAAAATACAGGCGAGCCCAGTGCAGATATTTTCATGACTGCCTTGGGCCTGAAGCTAGCGCATCCAATCTTCTTGTGTTATTCTACTTCCGTACTTGGGCAAATAAGCTGCAGGGTCTTGTAGATCTGTCCTATGTTGCATTGTCTCTGTGCTATAGCCTGTGTTCTGCTTTAGACGTGCTCTTCGCATGTGCCCAATTGATTCTTCTTGCAGCATATCAGATTGATGACTGAAATAGCATTGAAGGGGTTGTCTCTTGGCTGCAGGCAGGGGATGCTTGTGATTCCGGGTCGGACAAGGCCCTGGGCAACCAGGGTGGGAGATATCCCTGCCTAAGCCGTTCTATGATTTCCCCTTGTCTTAGGGCTTGCTGCCTCTTTTCCCCAAGATTCTGTGTTTTTACATTGTTTTTTGGATGCACTTCAGAGTGAGGGTTACATTCTGACAAGTTCAATATTCGGCTGTCATTTTGGGTCTCAAAAGGACCATCTTCTGCTTCCCATCTTGAGGGAGTGACCCATCTTGTGCTTGTTACCAGGTGTATTTGTCTCGGCACCGTCTGTGTATTTCCAGGGTGATGGCTGGTAGCTTTAAAACCAAGAAAGCTCTTGCTCTTCTCTTCTGCTGTGTATTCTTTTTCCAGGGTAAATATAGTCAGGGCAGCCCAAATTGCATCTCCTCTTCTATCTGGAAATACTGTTCTGGTGAAAGTTGACACTGACTGTTTTATCTGGGTATTCTGAAGAAACAGTAGCCTATTTCTGTCTGGATATCTGCGCACAATGTAATTCCTGTATACTGTGCTCTTTGTGCTGTTACTGCTTACCTTCTCTAACATCGTCACTGAATGGTATGGATGATCTCAGGGTACTTTGACCTCTGTTGAGCAGATTTTGCCTTACCTGTGGATTTTGAATGTGTTCTTTATAGTAATTCTGCAGTCAGGATGTTATTTCATCCTCTGGCAGTGCCTGCAAGCATTATGTAAGCTTCTCCTAGTGTCAGAGCAACATGGGCACTGAAAGCAGAACTGAGGTCTCAGATACATGTAAATGAAAGAAGATGCTTGGCCTCTGCACAAGCTAGGTCGTGTTTCACTGGGAAAACTTGCTTTGGACCAGATAAGTTCTGTTATCTCTTGAGCTGTTCCTGAGTCAGCATTGGACCATGGGACCGTTTTTCATGCAGTTCACAGCTCACCACAGCTTACCTTTCAGTGTTGGCATGCATCTGTGCTCTCCTCATTATGCGTGCAGGGTCATACACACATAACCAAGCTAACCTCTGAACGTGGCCTCGCTGTGCCTCAAGTCTTGCACGCAGGATGTTTTAGTGAGAATACCAAGCTTCAAAGATGTCTGGAGCAGATTGGTTTCGGTGACTAGCTTTACAAAAATATATATAGATTGGATTGTGACCAAACTCCTCATTCTGGTCATTCCATTTCCTGGAGAAGTAGGTTAGAAGTAGGCTGGGATGAATGTGTCCCTTGTCCAGTTCTTCCCCTCCTCTGCAGAGAGGAACTCTGTTTGAGGGGGAGGCTATGGGATTGCTGGAGCTTGTTAACTTTCTGGGGGGAGGATCTGACCTCATTGCTAGCTCATCTTGGAAAAAAATCTCTCCAGTAAATGTAGTGGCCCTCTGGAGGAAATTCAGTTTTGCTTTACTGTCTAGAACTGTGCTGGGGTTGTGGCTCTGCATCCCTTCTGCCGAGTAAGCTCAGGATAAGTAACAAACTCTTAAGTAGAAACCTGCGTGCAGGAGCTGCAACAGCACTTGTTGGATTTTGCTGTGAAGAAGAGCAGCACAGCTCCATACCTCCCTGTCCTCCCTACAGATGGTCTTCTCTTCAGCAATGGAGAGAACAGCAGTGCTGTCTTGGAATGCTGCTTGCTTTTCTTCCCGGCTCCATTGGTGACAGTTTGCAGTTTGCCATGAGACGTGCTGACAGAAACCTGGTGGCCAAAATGTTTTCCCTTACTCCTGTATTAATCAGCTGTAAGTCGTGGCTTGCAGCCACAGCCCCTTCTCTGTTTGAATAGTTTGCAGTTTTCAGGGAGGGAGAGCTCAACGAGAAATAAAAACACTGTTACAGAGGGAAAGGGGTGGAAAGAAATTCCTCAGCTTCCTGTTGCCTTAAGGCTTGTGGCCTCGTCCTGTAAGCCTCCGAAGATGAATGTTCTGCATCTGCCGAGTCCCTCTGGAGGGGAGCAGAAAATGAGCCAGCAGCCAGCTTCTTTCCAGGGTGACTGGTGCCCTGTTTTGGGAGCTCTGCAGTGTCCCAGAGGGACTGAAGCAGCACCCACCTGACTTCCATGCTGGAGCCAGCCTGCAGCCTGTGGGGATGAAGGCCTGGGTACAGGTGGGCCCCTGGATTGAAAAGGAGTAGTGATTTTTTTTTTTTTAAATATCTACTGTGCCTTAGTTTCCAACTAATTACTTCCTGTGTATTGTGATGGTGGTTAGCTGAGAGTCAGGAGCCCATTCCAACCTCTGCTTGAAGCTTCATGGCCTTGGAATTAGTTGCATGGATTCTGTGCTGCAGTTTCCAAGTTGCAAAATACGAATTATCCTTGCTGTCAAAGTCCCTCTATTTTATCTGGGGCCATTTGTTTTTTTCATGCAAACAGCAAATCACTTTTGTCTGAATGAAATAAAGGAGATAAACAACACAGATAGCAACATAAGTGAGGTCTTAGACTAGGTTTAAAGAAAACTTTTAAATGTTACTGAGATGCAATTTGAGAAGTCTTTCTTTTAATCTCACTCCTGGTTGTCTTAGTGTGTCTGACCAAATACTGCTGATCAGAGTGCAGATGCAGGGGCCAGGAGGGGTTACTGAAGCTGTGAGATCCAGGCTGGCAGGCTCGTGATCCTCCTGTGCTCAGGTATGCTGGGTGCCACGTCTTGGCCCCTTTCCTGGTAGGGGAGACTTGGCGCTCTCTGGAGTGACAGGTCCCTGGTGTTGAGATTTTGCATGCAGGGAAAGAGCCTGGAAAGACAGGCCAGGACTTGGGTTCTGCTGATGTTTTACCTTTGTTTGGGTATGTGAGTTCAGAATTGTCTTGAAAAGGCTTGGAGGGCTGTCAATGTAATGGCAGCTGTGTGGGATGTCAAGAGGAGAGCATTGTGTTTAAGGCTTGATCTGGTGAATATCTGAGTGCAACTGCCATTGTCAACCCCCCTGGAATGCATAATTGATAGGAACAGCACCTTATACTTCAGGGTTAGCAGTTTCCATTTCTCTGTGGTGTTGTGTAGCTGTCCTGTGACAGTCTCTGTAACCGTACAGTGTGATAACGTGTCATGTTTTGAATTCCTCCCTCATTAGAGGTGCTCGGGCTTGCCTTGTGCAAGAACGTATGTTTGAATGCTTTCGTGCCCTTCTCAGGATGTGATGGGCTCTGTGATTATGCCCAGGGCTGCACTTGGCTGGCCTCTGGAGGAATAGCACAACCATGGGCCTACTGCCCTGTTAGGAGAGTAGTAGCGTGTGCCACAGGAGGACGTGCTAATGCAGACACTTGAACTCTTCAGCCTGGCAGTTACCTCATTCTCTGTAGACGTTGTCCCTAATTATGCCCCGATGTCCCTAATTATGCCCATAATGTGAAAAGGCTATGTAATCATTTTGCCCTGGGTCTGCACCTTACAGGCTGAAGTTAAGGCACTGGTACAGTAGAAACTTGTCCAAGCTGGAGGCTATCTGGGTTGCGATCCCACCTGCCGAGGCTTTGGGGAAGTTGCTCATCCTCGAGTTTTCAAGAGGAAAGAAAAAACACGGAAGCAGAATTTCCGCTGAGTGTTTCGTAGGGCTCGAAGTGCTTTATGTAAAGCAGCTCTAAAAAGAATGTTGGTAGATCTGAATGCCTGAGGCTGGTGAGTGGTGCTGGAGTGGAGCTGAGCCTGCCCACTGACCCAGCCCGGGAAGCAATTCTCCTGCTGCTCTGAGCTCTTTGTCTGAGCTTTCGGTAAGAGCAGTGTCGGAGGCACCTTTAACACTTAGACGAGCCCTTAACTTAAGGGAAAAAGCCTGCACACTAATTGCATTTACTGATATATCTCAGCAATAACTATGTTAGAGGCTCTGCTTTCTCCATCTTCAGAACACAAAATGGCCCCAGACTGCCTCAGTTCAGCCTCAGGGACTCAAGCAGAGGAAAGTGCTCTGCCAGTTTCTGAAATTTCATACTCTGTTGATGTCCTTAGAAAGACCCTTAGGTCAGTGGTCACCCACTCAATACACCAGCCAAATAAAAGCTGATTGCATTAAGGGAAGGCTCTGTTATTAAAGGGCTAACAGCAGACCAGGAGGGTTTCTTGGAAATGTGCTTTAAACTGTTCTGTTAGTAGCCTGCCTTCTCAGGGCTCTTCAGCCCTAAAACGTAGCGTGGTGTTCTGAGAAAATTAAGGAAATTGGGCAATGGTGAATGCTGGTACATGGAACTCTCTCTGGATATATTTTTGATCGTATTAAAGGGGTAGGATTTTTCAATCAGCTTTGTACATCTGAAGCGTTAATTGTCTTTTTTTTTCCTCTGCCAATCTAGTTACAAAAATAAAAATAGCTAAAATAGCTATATTGAGGGATCCTGCATGTCTCTTCTGCTCCAGGTAGTGTGAGGCTCTCTGATATTTTGAAAATACAGTGGATTTTTGAAATGGGAGTATTGAAGAAAATTCAGTTTACTGTGCAAGTGAGTCCACAGTCTGATAAGTGGCTGGTAAGAGAGGGATAGAGAGCAGGTTATTGCCTGCAGGAAATATGTGCTTGGATGGCATCCCAAAAAGATGCTCAACCTTCTCCTATTCAGGATAAATAGTCTAGTGAAGTAACTGGAAGGGATTTTATAAGGGCTAGAAGAAAAGCCCGAAGGTGTTCTTGATAGCTGTTTTGGTTCATCACATTTTGCTGGTTCACTGGCCATGTAACTACTCAGTTATTCCCCAGTTCACAAACAAGTTTTTGTATTTATAAAATATTTCTACGTATCTACACAGTTGCTTCCTACTGCTGCTCCAAGCTTCCAAGCTTTGGTATTTGTCTTACCCACCTACTGCCCTGCTGTTACACAGAATTATTTTGGACAGCTTGCTACTTCAGGTGGTACCTCATCACCCCTTTCCAGAGACTGCAACAAGTTTTTTTCTGTATGCCCAGCCTGTTTTTTTTTCTGTTTTTTACCCTCATCCTTTAAGGAATCTTTAAACATGTGTGGGCCAAAAAAATTGCACAACAAATATGTGACCTGTTCCTGATAGCCTTACTTTCCTGTATGGACAGCTTCCCCTCTCAATAACAGCCTTGTCTGGTTAGTTTTGATAGGTCTGAGGCAGAAATGCGCTGTTTTTCTGTGCAGAGCCCTGGTAGGAGGGGGCTGCTTGCTAATAAACAGCCCAGCTGGGCTGTGAAGCTGAGACATGCTCTGAAGGCAGGAATCAATGGTGTGCATTTAACGGTGTTAGAGATCACTTTCCTTTACCAAATATCTCATACCTCTTCTGACTGCTGCATCTTTTAGGAGGAGGATGAAGCCCATTCTGCTCTGAAGGGCTAATGCATTTGAGCTGTGAATAGTAAATTCTGGGGATTATTGGATGGGTTTAATCCTACTACTCAACCCAATCATCTCTAATCTTATTACAGTGCTCAGCTGATTAAAAGGAACGGTGATTCCGGTGGGGATACAGCTTTCCCTAACCTGTTTGCAGGTCTTCGTGGGCACCATGTTGTAAGCTGCCCTATGCTCCTGTGAGGTGCTGAGTGATTCACTCCTTTGCTCTGCGCCTTACGTAGTTGAACCTTTCAAGGACTTGGTGTGTGAGCGTTGCTAATAATAGTATTTGTCTGGCATACTGCTTGGATTTAATCTTACTCCTTTCCTATAGTAATATCCTTGTTAATTGGAATATGTTCCTGTGTTTCGTCTTGTATGCTTAAAACCCTTATAAAGGGAGAAGGGGAATGAGTGTGTTTGTCATGGAGGGGGAGCTTGCTGGCTCTCCTGAAATCAATACATCTAGAAGATTAGCATATTTAAGTAGCAAAAGAAACACTGGTTGTGCTTACTCTCCTCTTCTATTACTAATGACCCTCAGACATAACTTTTCTGACTAGTTTCTGTGCCACATCAAGAGAACCCTTTATCTCAGGAGAGTCCCAGCAGTCAATAATGCAGTGGCAATGGAGGTGACAACTTTTTAACGTTAGGTGTGACAACGTTCATTGGCCAAGTACAAATATCACTTGGATAGGCTATCAGCTTGCAATCACTTAGGTACTCTGAAGATAGACCAAAGCCTTTTCTGTTTCCTGGAACTTCTCACAAAAGCTTGGTGAATGCTGCTCACTGTGTGCTAAGATAAATTGGTATCACTGCATGGAATAGGAGGAAGAGCATGGGTCTAGAGTACAGGACAGTTGCCAAGGATGATGATAAACCAGTTGTAAAGGAGGAATCCCTAGATTCCTGCCCTTTGATCTAATTGCCGGACTGTCCCTCTTCATTTTTTACAACGATTGCAAGTATGAACCCAGCTTTGAGTCACTGTAATCCTGTAGAGCTCATCTGTTTGGGAATTTTAACTATGACTGACATCCACCCCCCCGCTTCATTTCCCAAAAAGCTCATGGAATTGCACATTCCAGTCTTTGTAGCCAGAGCCGTGCTTCCTGCGAGCCGCCTGGCTGTGGGGAGCACTGTGCTGCTTGTCCCCGGCCCTCTGGGAACAGGGAAGGCTTATTCCTTGACTCAAAGCTTCTCTGGGATTATGGAAAAGTTGAACTGTGAGGTATGACCATCTCTGTTGATGCAAGGGGAAAAAAAAATACATTTTTTAACAAAACAAAACCGAAAATATCCCAAGAGTCAGTACTGTATATCAGTACTGGGTATTGCTCCATTTCTGTTATGTGTCTGCAGTGCTCTGCCACCTTTTGGCCCTACCAAGACTCTTCATTTCAGTCTTAAGAGCAGAGACTAACAACAAGGCATTAAGCATGCTTTCAAGGTAGACAAAGCTGAAATGAAACCTTTTCTGTCCTTCCTTTTCACCCAGAGGAACATAGCCTTCTTTGAGGAGTTAGACAAATGTCTGCCTCATTCACCAAACCCTCTGCTGAAGAGTGATCAGAAGTGTTGAATGCTATCTTCTCATCTCTCTCAAACTCAGATGTTTTCAGCAGTGTTGTAAATCATTACCACCTTCTTCGCATCACCATTATGCATTACCTCTGTTCTCTTTTGGAAGCGGGCTATGGATGCCTGTAAGTCTGCTAGTACCATGCATACTATGCCCTCTGCAGCAGCATACAGTGGGGCCTGTTTTTTTCCCTTGTCTCAATCCAGATGGACACTGAATTGCATCGGTCACTGCGTCTGCCCAGCACTTGTATCCATCTTTTTGTGTGTATGTACACATAGTACATGATCTTGCATGTACACTGACTATGTCTGCATGAAGAATTAAAGGCTTATTTAGCATGTTAAAAATCAATTCGATGTAAGTTATCTCTCTCTTCCACCTTACACAGGCTAACACACCAAGGCTTTGAGGAACAGCATGGTGCAAGTATTCTTCTGGCTCTTTGATATAGTTGCCTTGCTGTAGTAACTAACTTGTTCTGTGCAGTGATAGCATTATGGAGATGCTTCTGGTAAAGTACACGTTAGGGCAGTGCAGCTGAAATGCTAAGCTCAGAAGTGACCCTTCCTATATGAATAGCGTATGTTGTGTTTGAACTTGGAGTTCTCAGTTCCAATGAGAGACCTGTAGAAGACAAGCACTTTTATTTCTTTTTCAAGCCTTAGAGAAGCATCATGGACAACTTTACTACTTCCTTTGTACCTTAGAAGATTGCATTAATCAAAGGACTTGATCCAGGTCTGAACTTTTTGCCAAATGCTAATTGGTGGGCACTTTGGAGTAGTGATGGCAGTGAGCTGTGGCCCACTGGTGTTTCACCATTGTTTCTCCCAGAGGCTGACATAAAATTAACCAAGGAAGTGAGAATGAGGGAAACGTGCTTGGGAGAGAAGGGGGAATTATGCAAGAACCTGGCAGATTTTCTAGAGTGGAGGGATCAAACTAAGGAGCTTTACCAACACGCAGTAGTGTCAGGGTTGCTGACCTCTGCCAAGATATATGCAAAGTCTGTGGCTGGCTGGCTGTATTATTGTTCTGATGAACTTTTCTATATGAAGCAATTTTTTCATTAAAGAATATTTGTGTTGCCTTCAGAGCAGGCTGCTTAAATATATTGTTAAAAAAAAAAAGAAATCTTTGATGTTGTTCTTAAGTAGGATTTGTGTTTGTGATACATATTCACATGTTCAAGTAGCGGTAGCTATCTTAGAGACCTAAAGTCATTAAGTAGTCTATGCCTCCTGCTGAAGATTTAAATCATCCACTGAATTTGCGGAGGTGAGTGGCTCTGTGCTCAAAAACAGAATTTGTTTGAAGTGGTAAAGTAACTTCTGATGACCATAACGTTATAAGTGGGTATGCAGAGGAATACAGAGAGGCTGTGTATCTCAGTTTCTGAATTTTAATGGCCAAATGAAATAAATTGTGAATTGAAAAAGCAGGGTAAAAAAGTAAGATAACTCTATCCATGAATAAAAGAGCAGGAGTGAGATGATGATATCAGCTAGTTCTAAGAGCTGATTATCATATGCTTCAGACAAGTTCACTTCCTTCACTGCAGACAATACCTCCTTCTTGATTGAGTTGTTTTGAAATGCAAATCATGTTCAGATGAATTTACTCATTTAAAAACTGTATTCAATATAGTTAAAACAGATTATTAAAATAACCTTAAATGCTGTCATCTTTTGCTTGTAAATTTGGGTTCACTTTCTCTCTAAATAGTTTGATACAAATTGTACCTATGTTTAAATAAAAAACGTTTCATAACACAAGGAAAAAACAGGAGGAATAATGTATGGTTATCTTACTCCTTAAACAAATGTGGATGGTGTTGTTATTGAACCAGCATGCCCAAACAGTGGTGTCAGAGAAGGAACCAACCCAGGAGACTGGGACGGGGCAGGGCTGCTTAAGTGTGGCTGTCCTTCCAGCTAAATTTGAAACCACAGCCAGAGGGGCTGCCAGTGGTTTTAAAGATCAAGGAGTTTTTATGCCACCCTGCCTGGAAGCAAATATTATGTATCTATGGCAGAGCAACTTGTTTTCTATTGAAGAGTTTTATCTGTGCTTCTTTAGTTTGAGGAAGATGGAGTTTCAATTCCTGGAGCTCTTAACAGGAATTTAAAGTTGCATATCTTCATTTCCCATTTCCCCCATCTGAACTCCAGTCTGATTATAGTGGCTGATGCCTTGTGAACCGCTGAAGCCAGATGCCCATGCTTTATAGTCTCTGAAAGAAGTTCTGAAATCCCAGCTTTCAAACAGTATGAAGTATTAATCTCAAATTGTCACAATTCACGAGGTGTCTGCTAAAATCCAGTTCTGCTCGAACTGGAGAGCAGAAGGTGAACAAGATGCTTTGTAAGAAGTCCTTATTCTAAGGTCTTTGTCATGACCTGAAAAATTTTAGGGGAATGCTTTTCAGGCTCGTTTACTTTTCGAAGTGTTTGTCCTAGCTCTCTGAGGAGACCTTTCTAGACAGCCTCTTCTGTTAACTTTACCCCTTTGCTGTCCCAAGGGCTCCTGTGGGAGGATGCACATGGAAACTGCTGTTTCGTACTGCTGTGCCTACTTTCTGCGTGTTTTGGTTTTCAGCTAGCTAGAGAGGAATGTTGGATAGTGATCGTAGAGCATGTGATTGTAATGTGTGGGACTTTGAGGAATATTTGTGCTCAACGCACACGTACATCTTGCCTAAGAGAGATTTTAGTCTTCTTAACTGTAGACATCCAGATGTGATACTGAGAATATGACACCCAGATGACCTCAAAGCAAAAAGCCATGCTGATGTTCTTAGGGATCCTTTCTACCTGTTTTATCTTTAGGAGTCTCAGCTTGTAAATTTGGGATGCTTGAGGTTAGAATGATGTGTTATAACAGCCTCTGGTGGCTTGGTTATTCCACAGAAGTTGATGTTAGGGTAGAACCCCGTTTCTCCTCACTAGGTATTGAATAAATAACACTGTTCAGTAGGAGGCCCATAAGGACTGCAGTTCTGCTGTCATACGTGCAGTTCTCTCCTCACCTTTAAGAAACCTGTAAGCTCTTTTCTTTGCTCTTTATCTGCTGCCTCTCCATTCAAAACTGTTCAGTTTACATTCAGGAAAAAAATAAAAAAAGTTTAAAATACCCAGAGACAAAAGCACAAGTGCTCTTATTTTCTTTTCTTTCCTGGTGCGACCCAAAGCAACATGCCTGCAGGCTCAAGTTCTTCTCCTATTCTTTTTTCTGTGTGCTTTCAGACCCATTCTGCTCTGCTTTGTAACGGAGGAGGAATGCGTAGGGGTCAGTTACTGTGTCCCAGCTGAGGAGCAGGGGACTTCCAGTGCTGGGAACATAGCTTCTTTAACCACTGTAGTGCAGTCCTTTGTAATCATCTAATTAAACTCAGTGGAAGCAAGTACACAGTGGAATTTTGACATGTAAGACTGATGTAACAAAATGGACAAATAAGCACCAATTCCTGTGAATTCTTGTGGCCAGTTGTATATATTTAACTAGGCAAAGAATATTCTATTAGCGGGAAAAAAATTACATTCATATTATTGAAACAGTGTCAGGGCTTTCTCTCCATTCCAACTTGAGGAGAATTTTACTGATTCCATGCCTGTTTTTTTTCTACTGAGATGGCTGTATCCAAAACACTGATGGGCTCCTGGGGAGCGCTTGATTTCTTTCAAGCGTATACCTGTGCAGTGAGTCAGTGTAGCTTATGTGCAAAAATGGTCCCATGTTTATATTTTATTTTCAGTGAAACAAAAACTTGAAAGATTTTGGAACATCATTCATGACTGAAGATGGCACTGAAAACCATGCTTACTGCTGAAAGCCTGGATTGTAACACTGGATTACAGTCTCACTGATATCCTTGTTTAGGTGTTTTGGAAATGTTGCACAACTAATAACTCTAATTCAGTGATGAAAACTCCTTTTTCAATTTCACTGAAAAATCTGCAACTCCAAACCCTTGCTACTCTATTGAAATTATATATTTTTCTAGTATAAATGGGGAGGGAAGTAGAAGGCAACTGCTAGCATAGCTTTCCAGAAAATCTGTAATATTCCCCAGATGTATGAAAATGACAGATCCCGTCAGCAGTATGCAAACATTAGCCAATAAAATGGGATTAAAGTTAATTTAAAACAGGACCCCGTAATTAGGAAATTCCTGCAAAGTTGCATGAACTTGTCATTGTAACATCTTCAGGCTACATGCGTGGTTTGACAGCCCTGCTGGGACAGAATTTAAAGTTGTTAAGCTTCACTAAAGCACTTGTTTTTCTGACAGCTCAACAAATTACATCTATAAAAGGCAGTCCGTAAAGATAAATATTCTGGACCATTGGTGCCTGTTCTTGTTCTGCTTGGCACTGTTCTGTTGACCACCTGTTGTATGGGCCCTGCTTGAAACTCCTTCCCCTTTAGGGGTGGAAGGGGGGTAAAGGGCAGTGCTTTTGTAGTTTGAGGTTCCCCTTTGGATCCGAGGAGACAACTCTGCGAGCAAGGCCTCTGTCAGTTAGGAAGGAGTGTTAGGCTATTGTCCAGTTTCTTTCTCTGGATGGAGTTGGAAGGATATCAAAGGGAGAAAGAAAAACCATGAGATGTAAGCAACCTTCAATAAATGTATTTTCATAAACCTACTGCAACTGGAGTTAGAGTGTACTCACCTTTAAAATCCTTTTAGTGGACAATGTTGTTAATTTATTTCTCCTCTCAATATTATTAAGAGTTCTTACAAAAAAATAAAAAGCCCGAGGTAAGTAGTGATAAATTCTTTTTAAAGAAACCTCAGTGAAGTAAAAATATCTTTCAGAGCTGCAGTAGGGCCCTCATTGCTAAAATTAAGGTCTTAACTCAGCTTTAGCAGAGTAGAAAGCATTCTGTAAAAGCTCTTTTGAGTAAGAAGATCGATGCCAAATGCATTATTGGACTTCATGAGCTGTTTGAATCTTTAAGGCATTCTGGAAGGGAAAAGTGTAATGCAAGGTTAATTAAAATTATTCCAGAAAGTGCTGTCTTCCTGAGATGTGTTCATTATGTTCCTCAGGCTCCCTTTAAACCACCTAATGCTTTACTTTCCAAGGTATGAAATGGATTGCACGGGTTTCTATTTACGGGGTGCAGGGAAGGTGTGCTGAAAGTTAGTATTTTTTTTTTATAGGTTCAGGCAAGTACATTTCAAATATCCGTACAAGGATATATTCTGTAATGGTGCTGTCAGCTTTTGGCACAAGAGGTGGGGGCTGGAGGCCACTGTGTAGTCAACATGCAGATAACCAACCTTAACCATCCTGTGACTCTGAATAATTGTCTGGAGGGCATGCAATTGTCACCCTACCCAGACCTCTGTGTCTAGACCGCTTGAAGGAATAAAGATGCTGTTTTGAATCTACTTCACCTATTTTTGGGGTAAGAGACAATGACCCAAGTCTCACGCTTAGACTCTAGAGCTCCTATCTTTTACCAGGATGCCTCTCTTGATGATGAGTGACATAGGAAGCCTGCCCCACTAACTTGTTGTGCTCTTTTGTGCCAATATTATAATCTGTGGAGCTTTACAGTGAGCAGAACTAGATTAAAAAGATCTCCCTCTCTAATGATTATTTTAAAGCATGATCAGTTCCCCATGTCACCTGCCAGCCCTCAGTGCCAGTACAGCAGGAGCCTGTGGCAAGGGCCTGGGTGGGTGGAAGCCATGTGGAGGAGTGTCCCTGCAGCCAGTCTCAGCTCCTCTTGCCAGGAAAGCTAACGCGCAGCATTCTTGTTTCTCGTTAAATGGCATTGCCTTTATTGACACCTGTCACTGCATGATCCTTCTGAATTTTAAAACACAAATCCTGGCTGTCAGAGCTAAAGGATGAGGGCTGTTGGATCAAAGATAGGCGCAAACTCTTGCAGCTTCAGAAATGATACAGCCCTGTGGGAGACGATCAAAGTGTCAGTACGTGTTATGCTGTGTCTTCAGCAGTGGGACATGTCACTCTTGAACATCTTGGAAGAGCTGAGCTGGTGTATTAGATGGTGATGGGTCATGCGCATATGTTGTTCGCTGGCCCAGATTTCTGGAAATGACTTCTGCCCCCTATCACACCTTTTCCTTGGATAACTCCAACTAAAGCTGAATTGCTTTTTCTTCAATAAAAATTAGACTCACATGAAGTGACTGTGGTGACAGGATAGAATCACAATATAAAATCATAGGCTATATGGAGTTGGAAGGGACCCACAAGGACCATTGAGTCCAGCTCCTGAGTTGGACTTGATGCATAAGTGCGTCACCTGGCATCCCTGTCACGGAAATTCTGTGTCTCAGTGGAGAAACCTGAGTGTAAGTATGTTTGGTTGGTAGATGATCAGGATATATAAAAGGAACATTCAGAGAGAATAATAAGAGCATGGGGAAATGTAAATAAGATCTTGTGTTTCTCTGAAAGAGAGTGGAGATATTCACACCATAGTTTTCCTTCATGGGGGACACAGAGGAGCCGATGCTGATTGAAGAAGGTCTAGAACAAATGGACAGTGTGAGCAGTAGTGAATGGCACTGGCCTTATGGTTTTCACTGAGGAATTTTATAGGGATTCATGGCCAAAATATCTAAACACCAATGTATAATCTCTCACTGAAAGTTCCCTTGGTACCAGAAGGTTAAAAGGTGGTAAGTGTGATTCCTCTTGCTGCATCTGAGGTCTGCCCCTGGCAGCCTGCACTAGCTAGGCCCATTGCTGGGCGGTGTGCATCAGGGGGATTTCACAGAGCTTCTGTGAGGGAAAGCCACATCTCACAAGCAGCAAATTGCAGTGGGGTGAAAGGGAATCCTAATGCGGCTATGTAAGATTCAGAGCTAAAGACTAAGCAATCAGTTTTCTCAATGAAGGGAGGTTGTAAGCGAAGTTTCCTTATCTCTAATCAAGAGCAGGAAAAACCAGAATCTTGACAGAGGTGCCAATCTTTGTGGTAGTATGTTACAAGCTGTCAGATTAAATCAATTGAGGAAAGATCGAGAGTATCCTGAGGTGATGGGCTCCAACCATGTAGGAATGTGGGGATGTCCCCTACAGCGTACAGCTCCCGTTTCACCAGGCCATGGCAGAGCAGCCAGAAACCAAACAAACATGGATCTCAGTGCAGTGGTATGTCGGAGTTGAGAGAGTTGAACTCTGGAGTTACTAGAAAGAGAGGTATGGTAGAGAATTAGGATTGCGACGTGGTACATACTTAGAGAAACTTGGAAGCAGCCCAGTTTCAGAGGAGAGTTCAGGCTTAACCTGTAATGGTGCTGCTGCTCGGCAAATCCCAGTGCCAACTGCGACTTCATCTGGGAGGGCACATCTTTAGGCTGTGGTCAGTGCAGAGACACTGATAAGCAACGTGGGGAAAGCATGCTGTCCTGTGCGGTGAGCTGGTCTACAGGTTTTGTATCTTCCCAATAGTTTGTTCAAAAAGCAAGCATTTACCAGATTTACACCTGGTGGGTAATTGCACAGAGTTTGGCCTATACTCAGGGAAGTGCCAGGAAAATGTGCTTTCTGTTTAAGAGCGACTTTTTTCAGTTTTTGAAAAAATAAACAAAAATCCCCCTTACATTTAGAATTTGGCAGTTCTGGGAAGCAACTTCCAGGATCTGGTGGGGAATCTATAGTGCTGCCCAGCCCTGTCATTAGGGGAGCTATTATCTGCCTGTGAACTCTGCCTCTTGCAGGCAGCTCTAGCTTGTGATCCGACCTGTCTCTGTTAGATTACTGAGATGGAGAGATGATCTGGTCTAAAGGAACTTGTCTTGTTTAGTCCAGCTAAACAAAGGCTAAGAGCCAATGTATTTGTTCTGTGTAATGAATAAGAAGGGTAAGCGTGAGAAAGGGAGAAGAACCACCTAAGGTGAAGGACAGTACTAGAACAAGTTGGTGTGAACTGGCTATGAATGGACTTATACTGGAAGTGGGAGGAAGGTTTCTTCACCATTATAGCTGTCAGGTCTGGACCGGCATGCCAGCTAGTCACAGGAACAAGAACACAGCAAGATGGTGCTTGATGGTGCTTATAAAAGGGATTGTAAAACAATTAGTCCGTTGTGAATGCCACAAAATAGCTTTTGCAATCCTGCTACTATGTGAGAAATTATAAGATGTAAATAAATCAGTCTTTACAGTGGTGTTATTACCTTAGAAAACAGGGAGTGGAAATTAATTCCTTTTAGTTAAGGGGTGAGCTGCATACCCAGTTAAACCTCCCAGACAAACACAACATCATTAGAGCTACGCTTGGCTGCTTATTTGCTTGTGACAAGTATGATTAAATGCTTAGGAAGACAAGGTTCATTTAGTATTCCCTGGTGGGCATTTGGTTCAGGCATTACGGATTTTGGTTGAAAAGCAGCTATTGACCGACACTGAATTTGGATACACTGGAGAAGGAAAAGCTGATCACAAGCAGTGGTTAAGAGCAGAGTGGAGGAACAGGGTAAGGTCCTACCGCTCCTACCAAGGAGAAGCTGGGAAATACTCTCACTCCTGCCCATAAATTCCTAGGTAGGAACAACCTTGCATTTTTAGCCAGCATCCTGCCTAGGTGAGTATACTGTCATCTGCAATTAATCCTAAAAACCCTTCTAAGACAGGTACAAGAGCCTTTTAAGAGGCAGAGGTGCAACTACCTGCTCCTGCCACTGTGCTGATCACAATATGTGATAAATACAACTCTGAAGTAGGGGGTTCTTGAATTACTCTTTGTGTTGCCTCTGTCTAACATTGGGCATTCTGCCTGGGCACGTGAGCATCCATCCTATCTTGTGACTCTTAATAAAGCTTTGTTCTTAGAGAGGTATGTGGCAGTGGGTGTCATGATATGATTCTTATTGTCTGAAAAAAGTGTTGCTTTTTTGTTTTCATAGGCTTTGAATTTACCTGATATCTTTCTCAGTGCTTTTAGTCCAATTTCCTGTAGAAAGGCACTCTGCTGATCTCATCCCTTTCCCCTCCTTTATCAGCTTCTGTCCAATAACTTGTGAAACTGTTTATCAAATTTGGCAGATGAAAAAGGGCTACAAAACGTAAAATTTGTACGAGTTTGGGGAAATTTGAGGTGAGGAACGTGTGGGGAAAAAAAGCACCCACACGCAAAAACTTAAGTGTTCCCTTGGAATGAAAGCAGCACCATCAACCTCATTATGCATCCAGTCAATTTGTTTTGCTCCATGGCCTGGGAGCTCATCTTATCGCCTGTCAGATCAGTGCATACATTTCCGAGCCAGCCGCGGCATGTGCTGTTCCTTGCCCGTCGTTGAAGGATTTAAGAAGGACCTGAGAATATTGATTGGGAATATAGATCGGAAAGCACTGTAAGGGAGCGGGAGGGGAAATGAAATAGAAAATACCAGAGGCAAGAAGTGTGGGAAGGTGTTGTATGGAAACATGCCTGGTTTTCCACAGAGTCATGTTTCATTAGGTTTAGCAGATCTGGAATGGATCATATTAAGAAAGGAAAATAGTAATATCTGTGTAGTACTCTGAAAAATGGCTAAATAATCTGAAAATTGACTAAATTTCTTTTGGGCTAGAAAGGTATATTCTTTCATTGGGATTAATGCATTGTGTTATTTTCCTTTGTTTATGTTACTTTTGTTTTGTTTTTAAAGGGGTTGACTTAAATTACAGCATAGGCATAAAGCCACATAATATCCCAGTTCTGTTGATCTGTAAGAACTGGGATAAAATTTGGGCAAACAAAATGAGGTAAGACAGAGGTGGGCAGAGAATCCAGGTGCTGCAAAACATTCAATTACAACATATTTTGGGAATTTAAATTGAATGGATTTTTGTATTTTATAAGCACCGTATTGCTTACTTAAGTGCAGTGGCTCAAAGGAAAGAGTTTCTTTAATTCCTCTCAGTTAAAAAGAAAAAAAAATATATTTTTTCTGATTGAAACTGCTTGTGATACAGAGAAAGCTGTGCTGAGCTCTGTAGTTGCATAGCTCTTGCTGGTGAATGAAACCACAGAAATTACTATCCTATTAATATCAGCTCTTAAGTCCGGCAGGGTTATTTATCTGCCTTTACTTCCTTCTACCCTGACCTGTGTTGCTAAAACCTTTTGAAGGCAGTGGTAGGCTGTAATGTTACTACCAGAATACCAGGGGATGTAAATCTAGTTTTATACCTTACTAGGTTGTGATGTTTTCAGATCTTTAAAACTGAGCAGGGTTATTTCTGATCAAGGATAATCTCAGAGCTGTGGGGGTAGAGTGGGCATTTTTTATCTCATTTTCCTCTGAGTACAGGATCAGAACTTTAGCCAGTGTTGACGTTGCAGGCACAATGCTGATAGAGATATTCTTTCCTGCTATTGAAACTGAAATCCTGATTGTAATTTTGAGGCATTTCTGTTAATCCTAACCACGTGCTAATCTCATTTTGATCCTCATTTTCTTCTGTAGTTTCAGTAGATAACGTTCTTATTTCCACCCTATAATAACCTGTTGTACAACCTAGTCAGGCACTGTTCAGGAATCTGCTTCTTTTTATGCAAATATTGAGAGCAATACTAATAGGAGGATGTAAGATGAGATTTTCAAGAGTACTTAAGTGCCTGTGATCCTCTGATATTTAACCAGGTAGAGAAACTTCAAAGGGTTTTCCTCTACTACTTTCTGAAATTCATTTTCTCTAAAGGTCTTAAGCTCAACACTTTAAAAGCTTTGGCCATAGTTGTTCTGTTTGGGCAGTCTGTACGTGCATCTAAGGACAAAGTTTCACCAATCAAGAGCAAAAAGATTTCAGTAATCATGGGATGCTATGATGAAGTGCTCATCACAAGTCTGTGCAGCTGACAGCAATGAAATTAAGAAGCAGCTGGTGAAACACACCATAGATTGAATTTGCTGCTAATAATTATGAGCCTGTTTGAGCCAAGTGCTTTTCCCCTTCACGCATGCCTTGGGAAGTGCCAAACCAATGAATTATTCTTCTTACCAAGAGCAAAGGGTAACTTCTACTACTGTATTTTCTGTTCAGTGTGTTTTTATTGGATGTAAAACAGTCAAAGAGAAAGTAATAGAAATACCACACATGACTGAGGAAAAGGAATCTGCAGATTTTATTGCATTCATCCAATTACTGACATCGCAGCCCGTGTGTAAATCTTTGGACGCATGCTGGCTTCTTGAGAGGTTTCTCAGTTGCCTCCCATAGGAATTGCCAGACAAGGTCATACCCAAGGTCTGTTCAATCTGTGTCCCATCTTCAGAACTGACAAAGACCAAAGGCTTCAGGAAAATACGGAGCGAGGATTTGTATGTATTAGGACCCATCTTCCCAGTAGCTCCCATCGTGGTCTGTGGCAGAGAAGGCTGGATGTACAAACCCTTGTGCTCTCTCCCTGTTTGATACTCAAGAAACCATCTGGATGAGAAGGCAGGAACATTGCTGATCACCTGGCTCCTCTTGGTGGCTCAGCATGAACTCTTTTAAATTGTTTTAAGTTTGTTTTTTCTTGAAGGGGTATTTTAGATGGTGGTACAGTGCCATCTGTAGGGAACTAGTTAAAGGAGCACAGAAAGGCATAAACTGGAGTGGCTGTGTAGGTATATGGGATGGTAAAGAGTATGTTCCACTGCTTCCCACTCAGCCATTATACCACATCCACACTTGGGTTTTAGTGGGAATAAACCCCACTCCTATCCTCAATTAGTGCTCAGTGTTGCTCATTAGCCCCAGGATACCCTTTACATAAAAGTCCAACACCAACCTGAGCTAAAACAAAAAGAGGCCAGGAGCTGAAGAGTTGATAAATGAGACCGAATGTTCTGAATACTTACGATTTTGCTAACAAATGATTTGCATGGATGATATAAATGAAATGCTGGAGTAGCAAGGAGATAACTGTGCTGCCTGGGTGCCGCTGTGAACTAGCAAAGGAATATAACTCCTCCGGGAAACCCTCTGTATCCACTAGTCACAGATTAGCAAACAGGGTTATGTACCAAATGTCCCCCAAGTGGCCATGCCGTGCTCGTGGTACCGGCTGCGGTAGTGCTACTATTGCTGAACCTGAACGCAGCCCGCTCGTTGCTTGGAGTCACCTTGCAGGATTGTGCTGAGTGGGCATCTGAGGGCCACTGGGAAGTATTTGAGGTCTGTAATAATGCAGGGAAGAAAGTTTCCACCTGGTGCTGCTGGGACAAATATAGAAGATGCTAAATAAAGAAGAATGTAAGCTGAGATCATCTGCAACACAGGAAATAAAAGACTGTCTTGTCATAGAGTTTCTCTTTTGACAATATCAGCCATCTTAAGAACTTCTCTGTCCCTGTCTCCTTAAGTGTGTAGATATCAAGGAAGGTTAAGACAGTACTTCCCAGAGAAGGTGTTGTATATATTTTTTAACTTTTGTAGTTTATTGTCTTTGCATATTAGGTTGTAAAAACACACATCTTATGTCACCTGTATCTCACAGATTTGCTGTCAACAAGAAGTACTTTTCAGGGAAGCCCTTCAAACTCCTGATCAGGGCACATGAAGCTTTGATACAGAGGCACACTTGATTCCTGCCCTTTGCCCACCAGACCTGTAC
The DNA here is from genome assembly GCF_009769625.2 of Cygnus olor. NCBI lineage: Eukaryota > Metazoa > Chordata > Aves > Anseriformes > Anatidae > Cygnus > Cygnus olor. The sequence continues at coordinate 24,733,179 of NC_049175.1, forward strand.
CGAGCTGGCACGTTTTGTCATAAGATGTTGTTGTGCTTTACATTCCCAGATACTTAGAGATGACTTCAGACAAGTTCCTTTCAGAGCTCTTAAGGACTTTCCCCTGGACCCTGTGAAGTAACAAAGCATCTGTTTTTCCAGAGCTCTGCTGGACCAGTTGAAGGTGGTAGCTCTGGACCCCCTGCTCTTCCCTTTTGGCTCTCCTAAAGTCTCTGATAGTGGATGCTTCCCAGGGAGGAGTTTTACACCTTGTGTAGCAGTGTTGGCCCTTGCAGAGTCATGTTCTGAAGGACTGAGTTCATGGACATCAGAAAACTCTTCTGGAAGGAGGAGCAGAGACAACTGTGGGCAATCCTCTACTCCCTCAGTAAAGGTGACCAGACAGTAGGTGGGAGCTCTTTGAGTAGGAATGGAGGGCTCTTCCCGTTGATGGAAGTTATGCTTTAATATGGTTTCATTGGGGAAAGAGGAAGACTGTAAACTTCCAGGGGAAAAAAATAAATAAAATTTCCAGTTACTCTCTTGATACTTGAGATTATCCAGAAGTTACTTCTCTGGCATAGGTTCCTGTAATACTGTTAACTCAAAACCGTGCATTACTGAAATCTTGGTATTGAGCAGTCATGGGTAGGCAAGCCTTGCTGTGGTGGCTTTGTTTTTTGTCTTAGTTAAAATAAAGGGCTTAGAAATGCTAGTTTGGAACATCAGTGATTCTGTTTTTTTCATGACGTATCTCACAAAGTTGGGGCCAAACCCACAATTAGATACTTGATTGTATGTATTCTGTGTTTTTTTTTTTTAAGCCAGCTTTCAAGTTGACTTGGGATCTGCATGGGAAAGTGCTTTTTCTTCTCCTTCACCAAATCAGACCTACCAATTTCCTTGTTGATGGGATGTTTTATAAATTAGTGCTTTTTAGAAGGCAGGGTCAGGAATGGGTCAGCTTGGGTTTACAATGGAAACTCGGTGTCAGTCGCCGCTCTGGAGCGACCGCCGTTTCTCCGTAATGGGATTCAAGGCGTGTCGGTTCCCGGTGGGTCAGGGAGTGCGTTCTCCTGCTCGGGGCTGCTTCATGTGCTTTGTGGCACAGCGTGTCTCACCAGGGTATCGGCATGGGACAGGCTGCAAGGGGAAGGTGCACATGCACAGGGTGGAGTCCTCTGCTGAAAGGTCACCGACTTCTTTTCGGAGCCTGCGTGACTGCTGGGAGCAGAAGGGCCCCGAGGTCCGGAGCCTCGCCGCCTAAGGAGACGGGGAAAACAGGTAGTGCACCCTGATGCAAGCAGTGCAAGACTAAATGGCTGTGAATGGAACAACTTACCGGCAACATTTTCCATTTGCAGCTCCATGTTGAGGTGATTAGCCCAAATGAGCTCAAACTGCTGGAAAACTGCAAGAGCAATGGAAAATAAAAAGGTCACCGTGCATTGCAGGGGTTAAACAGCTGGACTGAAAAACCTGCAGCGCTCTGAATTAAAGGGAAAACTGCATTCATTCAAAAGCTCCAATACCTCTCAAAAGGAGTTCCAAGAAGTTTATAACTTTTGCTGGCCTCTGTTTCATTGCTTGAATCAGAATCGTTTATACTTCTCTTCAAGTTTGCTTTTAGCTTTATGGTTGATGAAAACTCATTGGGAAAGAGTTCAGTCTACCCCATAATTATCTGTGTTAAGGCCTGGTTTCAACGTCCGTGCCCAAACTAACAGAGTGCACAGTGCCTCCTCTTCTGCACCCCCTTCCCACCAGTCTCATGACAAGTCATTTCCTCTGGATTTTTAAAACAGTTTTAAAAACAAACAAACAAACAAACAAGCCCCCTGAGCAGTACGTGTTCTCATGATAAGTAGCGATTTTGCATTCATTTTCTCCTTGGAACTTTAAAATACCAAAATTACAAATTTTGACCTTGACAATTTTGTTTGGCTCCACTACAAGATCTGGTACTTAGCACTGGAAAGGTGAACAGAGGGAGCTGGAGTAGGCAGGTACATCATGAGGAGTTTTTTTCTGTGCTGTGAACTCTGGTGTGTGTCCCATGGTGGAAGCTAAGCTCACAGGTATCAGTTGATGCTGTTACTTTGAGGCTAAGAAGAGGATTAGAGTAAAGAGGCTTTCAGTAACTGAGCATAATTACGCTAGAGCCCTTCATAGTAGAAATAGAAAATTGCTGATGAGAAGCTATGAGAGGATTGGAAGGGAAATTGGATTTGGAAAGCAAATTTACACGCACACGTACTCTTGCTTAAAATCTCTGTTACTCTCTAATTCTCCTAAAGGGAATGCGTGTTTGTGTTGGTCTGTTGCGCTGTCTCACACAGACTAGAGGCTTCCTTTCACCAGCTCAATTTAACAGGTAATGCCTTATTTTTGGTGGAGGAGCTAGCTGACGGAGTTCCTGATTTTGTTCGCTTGATATTTCTCTCTTTTGTTTAATTTCTCTTTCTTCCTCTTTCCCTTTAGTACAGCATGGCTATTTTTGTCGCTTCAGATGTGTTCCTTACCGTGAACAGATCTAGGATTTAGCCTGGCTATTGCCAACAATAAAAGCAAAGAAACAACCTTCAAGCCTTCAAATAGAGCCCACTTAACCATCATCTCCCTTCACCCCTCTTCAGAGAGTACTGTTGTGTTTTTTTTGCCGTGTGTGTGTGTGGGGGTTGTTGTACCTCCTTTGTGCCTTGTTTCTCCCCACATGATAGGCTTGTGACAAGCAGTACTGATCATTTCCAGTGAAGGATTATAAGAAGAGGAAATTCCTGTGCAGCCCCAACTCCCCAAAGTGGGGAGGAAAAGACAGGAGCGGTACACGCAATCTTATTAGAAACAAGTGAGCCACGGTGAGCTGATTTCTCATCAGCCGTTGAATGTGCTTAGAACCCAAAATGTGGATTTCTTGCCCCTGAAAATTTAGCAGGAAAACCAAACCAAATCCAGCGACAGTGGATTGAATTGAATCTCCAAGGGGTCTAGCTGTCTCAATAGCTTGGGCTTTCCCTCTGACGGCCTTGCTCTAAATCACTGGTTCTGACAGTTGCAGGTACCCATAAGCTAGAGAGTCCTAAATGTGCCCTAGTTGTTTCTTCTGCCTGTGAGAGAACAAGGATTTGCATCTTACTGCAAAGAGCAGAGCAAATTCTAGCCACCTCTGTTTTTGTACAGACGTAAGGACTTGCGATTTATCCTGTCAGGGTCTGGTTATTCCAGCCTCCTGTGGAAGGAGCAGTTGCACGTTCTGCTGTCTGCAAACTGCATCTTACTGCTTGCTGTGCCTTCTGCAGGGATGGGTGAGCACCACATTTTCGTTCAGCAAGTGACCACAGCAGTTGCAGGCAGGTGAGAGTAGCCAGTTGTGTCTTCTTCATCCTTCAGATTGTGATGAAGGGACTTTGTGGGTGAAAGAAAGATGGGCTGCTTCCCAGAGCTGGTTCTCATCATCATCTACCTTTCAGAAACGTTCACCTTCTTGAAATTTTGCCATCTTTTAATCATTCCTTCAGTATATGAGAATGTTTCATTGCTTTCCTTCAGCTTCTTACCAAAATCTCGCCTTTGCCACAAGACTGCATAAGTTGCGTCGAGCCCCCACCTGCCTTGCTGACAGTGTTGTCCCTTGGTAATTCTTTATGCATCTGAATGTATCATGTCTTTCCAGTGTTAGATTAGAAACTCCTTGGAGTAGTGCCTAAGCATCTGGTAGCTTGGGGTACTGGTACATGTCTGGTGCTCCCAGATACTAAAATAATACAGGAAATTATTGGTAATGGTTAACTGCATGCTTACCACATGTCCTTCTTTGGAGGAACAGTGATGCAAAAATAGCATCTAATTCTGGTATGTGTAAAGAGAAGTCATCAATTTGAAATATGGCTGATTTGTAAGTATTTGTGTGTATTCCTACCCATGGGTCCTTCTCACATTTCTGTGATTTAACTGTCAAATTCCTTTTTTGTCATGTCTCCCTTCTCCCCCAACATTTCCATACCTATTTTAGTGGTGGGTCAAAGCAGTGATCTTTTTTCCTAGATGATGCAGAACCTAAAACTTCTTATGCTTTGGCTTTTTCAGCACTTGAGAAATGTTGTTTGTTGGGGTGGGGAAAAACATGTTGCCACCTATTAAGAAATGAGATGTGGAATTGGGTGACTGACGATTCTTTTAGAAAAACAGTTGACTCTTACACTGACTGATAACGAAGCTTATCTCTGCACACTTGAGAAGCTGCAGCAGGTCCAGTGACTACTTTTAGCATGCATTTGCATTGGTAAGAGGCTGTTCCATCACTCCACGTAAACAAAACCACCATGACTGGCCAACACCTCTGGCGAGATGGATGTGTACGCAGCTGCCGTTTGAGTTGATGCCATTCTGGTATGAGTGGGGGTGATGAATGAATGACCATGCAAAGCGCATGCCATACCAGTCTACAGTCACTTTACCACTGTGAATCTTTATCTGGGCAGGGAGTAAGGCCTCTCTGTACAAGAACAGTAACATGGTTAAAGTGCACTGTGTCTTATGCCTGCATTCAAAACCTTCCCCAGCTAGGAGAAATGAGAGAAATGTTGAACACGTAAAATGAGGCTTCTCCGTGCATCATCTGGGGTAAACTGTGGCAAAAAAATGACTTGCCCTTGTGGGATTTTCTAGCATTTTCTAGTTTATTTTATTTTTTTTTTTTTTTTAGTATATGTGCCAAACTTTGGCTGCTCTGACATGGAAGAAGAGAGAGGATCTGTTCCTCTTGCTCAGCAATTTCAGTTAGTGCAATTCAAGTTGTTTGGTTTGCTATCCTAGTGGTGGTATCTAGGACTTGCAGTTCGTAGAGCAAAATCTGAACAGAAGGGATTGATAAGCTAGGAGGATCCAGATCTCAGGGTAGGCCAGCTCTTAGTAACACAGCTGTAATGCCCTCTCTTTCCCTGAAAAACCAGCATGGGCGTTTGCTCCATGCATGAGCAATGTCTAGGAGCATGCTGAAGTAGGGTCCAAAGCAGAATTCTCTCACTTGCCTTTCATTTTAGGCCATTGAGTTCCCTTCTGCTTTGTCCTCACCAGAGTTAGCAGGCTGAGCCGTTACGCTTGGCATGACGTTTGCCAAAACCACCAGACAGAGTTCTTCCTCTCTGGGGATCCAGCTGTCTGGAGAGATGGTCCCTTATGCATCTAAAGAGTGCTTCAGGCCCCAGATTTCAGCGCCTGATGTCCCGCCTGCCAAGCCATGATCTCATACGTGGAGTCAGGACAGTTGAATGGAAAGGTCCACGTGCTGAGGCTTGGGCGGCTTTCGGTCTCGGTACTCCATGTGCTGGGGCGTTCTCCCATCGGGAGCCACAGGTCACATTCCTCTCCAGCTCTCGCTCTAAAGCAGGGGGCTTTGGTTGCCAAATAAGTCTTTTCAGACAGGAAGGAATGTTTCGTGGAGGGGATTTACCTGTTAGTGGATTAGGCTATCCCAGAGTCAGTGGCGCTGCCAGCTCTGCAAGAACCTGCCCAGTGCGGCCTATTTTGAAAGCTGTTTCTCCTGTGGCCCTTGCACCCAGGCTCTGCATGAGCCTGCTGCTAGTTGGCATTTTGTTCATGTCCCCTACGGGAATTATCGAGTAGGTAAGCCATGAACAAAGCTGGTCTGGGCTGTTGTTTTCAAGGATATTGTTGCTTCTTTTGGATGCGAGAGAGGAGCCTGACTTGAATAAGACTTTACAGCACTCTGTTGATTTTTAAGTTGTCCCAGGACCTCTGAATGACCAACACTCAATTAACTCTGACCTTTCGTGGTTTCAAAATCTGGATCCAAATGCTGAGGTTTGACTCTCTCTGTCTAAAACCCCTGACCGCAGTTCCTATTTTTAAGCAGAGATGGAGGGCCATGATCTTCTGGAATTCATTAGTTTCCCTGCCGCTCACCCCAGCTCCTTCCCCAATTAACGGAGATGTCGCCGTGTTGGTGCAGTCCCGTTGCCAGTCCTGTTCATGGCTGCAGTGATACATCAGGGCCACAGCTTGAGGTATCTGAGCTGCATTCAACCCTCGTTGACTCGTGAAGCAGTTTCTAAGCCCGCGCTGCCCGGTCTTGGCATTTTCTCCCTCTGCCATGGCTCTGCCATGGCTCTGCCATGGCTCACCCTTTCTCTTCTGCTCATGTTTTTGTTTTTGTTTTTCTCGAGTGATGTGGTTGACCTCCCATGGGTCGGGGGAGAGCTCAGGCGTTCCTGCAGCTCCTCACTCGGCTCCCCGACTGCCCACACCACTCTTGTTTTTTCCCATGGCAGCCAGGCCACCTGCTGATGTCCAGTTCAGCCTCTCCACCGGCCGGCCGCTCAGCACAAACCCCAGGGGCTTTAGCTCTCCTCGCAAAGCGCTAACTCGATTATTAGACTTTGGCCTAAAGTAAAGGCTCTGGGAGCAGAGCATAGATCACAGCGTTAGTCCACTGAGACGTGCGCTTAGCAGCAGGGGTGTGTTTCCTTCGGGTTTCATATTTAGGTTAGAAATGCTTTCTTTTGGGGGACAAACTGTCATTCTCAGACACTGTAGTCAGTCTTGCTATCAGCCCCATGAAGACTGCATGTCTAAAGGAAGTGACAGAAATAGATACGTTTGTTTCCAAAACAAAACCCTTTGGTCCAGAGAAAAGATACCTGCCTCTTGGGAAAGACAAGAAGGCTCCCATCTCTCCTATTTGTCTGAGCTCAAGGTCTCTCATCCTTTGTCTTCAACTTGTTTCCCATCGCTTATCGTTTACTAGAAAAACATTCCAGCCTGTGTGCAAAGCTAGACCACCAAAAAAGATGAAGAAGAGATGGATGCACTGCTGCTTCTCTATTTATAGAGAAGAGACGAACCAAAAATGATATGGGAAAATTCAAATCTTTAAATACTCTGGGAGAGATGGATGGAAAAAGGGCTGCTTTCATTGTTCACAGGGTTCGGGAGACTTTCTCACGAACTGCTTGGTGTAACCCACTGGGCAACTCACTTGTATGACATTTCTGTACACAACCCCCTCTTGTTTCTGGAGTAATTCTTCTGCTTCTTGAGGCAAGCAGAGGGGTAGCAGAAGTCGCCCCTCTCAGCAGCTGTACCTTCTTGTCTTAGCATGCTCTTGCCTTCCTCCTTGGTGCTTTCTGTGCTCATCCCCTGGTGTAACTCGTACACTGTTGTCAGCACTTCTGATCATTTCACTTCTATTCGTGTTATTCTGCTCTTCTTTCTCCCTTAGGTCTGAGCATTTTCGTTCAGTCACCAGCCCTTAAACATTTCAAGATATTGCCTAGGTCCTCTGAGAACAGTAGACTGCTCTAAGATGTCTTTTTCTCCTGTCAGATCAATGAAATCTCTTTCTTAAGTTACTTTCATACTGTTTGTGCTTCCCTCTGTTATTTTCAACCTAGCTCCAGAAACACCACCATCTTCTCTCAGACCCCCTCTGCTGATCAAGTTTCACTAGCCCTCGTGGTTGGAAAACCTGTCTGCTACCAAGGGGACAAGGAGCTGTTCTCAGGTTTGTTTTCTGAAAGGGTGTTTCATAGCATGGCGTTAAAGCAGGAGGAGTGAGGGCAGAGGGTGATGCTGCTTTGAAATTCAGCGAGGAACTTAAGGCACGATACTGAGGGGAGAAACTGTGGTCTCACCAATGCAGAGAGAGGCAGGGCGGGCAGGAGCTGCCTTTTTGTTCTTGTATGTTTTTAAATGCCTCTTCCCTGCACATCTAGAGCAATGTCAACCTCAGCTGCACTTTCTGCCATGAGCTGTGTCACACTGCTCCTTTCGCACTTGAAATCTTCCCTAGCTTTATCTGCAGAGCGTTCCCCTCAGATCACCTCAGCGGTGACAAACAGCCATTTCATAAGGGCCCGAAGACCAGGCCAGCTTGCTGATATTTGTATTTACTGAAATAGTGAATGTGATGAAACACTTCAGTGCCTGAGGCAGTTATACTGCCACAGGCCAGATCCTGCCATCATTCCCACCTCCTGTCCCCCTCGTGGACCTGCGATCTCTCTCTTGCCCCCAGCGAGGCTGGGGTGCACAGGCCTCTCTCGTCCCCACATTGCTGTGGCTCTTACTGTGGATTACCTTAAAGGACCAGGCAAATTGCTGGGTAGTCCAATGTGCTGGGGCAGGCTGGTGGTTTGAGCACTGATTCAACTGCTACCACAGTGGAAATAACATGAATCCCATTTGCAGTTCCCAGAGTTCCTCCCTTTCCTTCTCTTCCCCCCTCCCTGTATTTTGCTTCTGTTGATAAGTCTCTAAATGCTGCCTTTAAAAAAACCACTGTCGCCAACCACTGATTGCAGCTTCAGCTCTTCCTTAGCAATACAACGGTGTGGGATTCGGCGCTCAGGGTCTGTCCCAGGGTTGCATCCACTCTCGCTTTCTGCCCAGAGGAACCCCAGGGCATTCTGCTCCATAATATACCCATCACGAGCGGTCCCAGGCTTGAGGACTCCTGTGCAAAGGGAATACGTGACTGTGGCAACAAAACCATCCCAAATAATTTTGATGTTTGAATCAGCAGCTATGCTGATGGTAGGGTAGCTGGGTGCACATGCGCTAAGCCTCTCCGGGAATGCAGCTCTCACCAGCTGTCTTGTAAGGTTAACTGGACCGTCAATCTGCAGGCAAAACAAGAATTTTTGCAGGAGCCTGTTTTAATGCACAGAATTTTTTCAGAACAGCATTTAGGGGCTTCCAGCCTCCCTGATGTTTGTCTGGGAAAGGTGCTCCCAGCGACACACCAGGATTGAGAGAAGATTTAGTGGTGCTGTTGAGTTCTGCCATTTGACCACTTTACGTGGTGGTTGGTCTCCATATGTGTCATGTAAACAGATTGCTCTTGCTGATGTCACTGGTAAGAAGATCTTTATTTTGCAAAGAGCTGTAATGGTTTGATTTCAGGCTTTTAAGTCTTGGTATTTTATACGGTAAGGAAGATTGCTTAATATTTGGATGAAACACTTCCAGAAAATAGCGTGGTCTGGATGTTTTTTTAGCTTGTGTCCAAGGACTATTTCTGACATCTCAGTAAAAGGTATCTTAAAAACAATAAGTCTGTTGTCAGTAGACTGCTTGTCTGTGCAGCGTTCTGCATTCCCACTGAGCATTTTTAGCAGTCCACAAATTGAAAAAGGTTGAAGCCTATTGTTGCAGTCAATTTGGCAAATCATTTCCTTTGAGTTATTACACTGAATAAATATTTTGCTGTTCTGCCAAGAGCTGTTGTTCTGCCAGACATGTCATCATCTACATGAATAATAGATCTGAGCTCCTGATCACTTGTTGTCATGAAAGAACTGGGAGTTTCTTTGAGGCTGGGTGGGTTTGGAGTTCCTTGTCCTAGGATCTAGAACAAGATCTAGTTGTGTTCTAGATCACATTGTGGCAAACTTCTCTTGTATTATGCAACTGAACCTATTCAAGAGTTGTTAATTTTCAGCCAGCAAGAAAGTTGTGAAGTGGGACAGAAATCTGTAAAGCTTTTGTAACAAGTCTTTGAGATTTCAGCTCTTCAATTGTGCAATTGAATTAATTCATCCTTGGTCCTGTTTGCGTTTCTGGATATTTGATGCAGCAAGAGTTGCACAGTTCAGTGAGGGAGAGAAGACAAGAGCATAATATCAGTAGCTTTTTGATGAGAAGAGAATCCAGTTGCCATGGAGGTAAGCAGGTGAGATGTCACCAGCCTTTGAAGATTGAGAGGAGGCAAATTTTGTTACCGAGAGTAACAGTACATCTTAATTTCCAGAACTATCTGCCACTTTTGCTACACACCCCTATCACGTGAGGGTGTCCACTAAAGCTCTATGAACAGTGCCACTGTGTATTTTCCCCACATAGACCACTTTCTGGATATTATTTTTGCTTGCTTTGTTTAGTAGATTCTATTATGCTACTCAAAGTTATGTTACTGGGACACAGGGCTGGGCAAGCCATTATTCCAGTAGCTTTATTGTAAAAAAAAAAAAAAAAATGTTTATTGTCCATATCATCCAAGGATTATTTTTGTTGATGGTAATTACTGTGAAACTGCTACAAAGGTACCAGACCTTTGTTGCTGAAAAATCCATTTTATCAAAACCAAGATTCTGTACTCATCAATGAAAGCAGACAAGCAGAGCTGTTTGGCTAGATGTTAAAATAGGCTTCTGTGACAGTTTTAAGGACTATAGTATAGATACTGTGAATTGAGACTCATGATTTAGAATAGTGCTTAAACAGAAGTGATGGTATGGGATTGGAGAGTTGTTTGCTTAATAAAAATAGGGGAGGGAGTGTATTCTGTATCCATTTTACTGATCCTCTGAGGGCATGGAAAACGTATTTAACTTTTGTCCTTTAAAACAAAATTCTCTCGTATATTTTCACTTGTTTTATTTCCCTCAGCTTAAACACTGAAACAGTTAAATCAATTTAACCTTAATATTCTGGTCTAATGCAAAAATGTGGTGTTTGGGACACCAAACCGTGGAGGAGAAATTAGGAAGTAAAATTAAAACCCTTCAGACTCATGGAAATAAGTCTTACGAAGAACTTTTAGGACCTTTGTGTGACTACCAAAGTGTATTTCTTCATATTAAAAGAGGCATTATAGCATGGAATACTCTCACAAGGGTAGTAGTGGTAGTAGTCACTTGACATGTTTCCTCCAAAACAGTTTTAATTGCTAAGGACCTTAGTGAAGTTGATGGTCTTTTGTTAACCACAAAACAAGCTTTAGGGCCCAAGAAGACCTCTGGGCCTCTGACTTGTGGTTCCTTTCAGAGATTTTGCTGGAGTGGAGGAGCAAAAAAGATGTGGAATAAATGTCTCTTCAGCGAGCCTCTTGGACTCATCTCCTACTTTGTTTATTTTTTGAGTATTTCTTGTGTCAGAGAAGTTCTCAAGGGAATTCACCATTCAGCAATTTGTACTAAGATTATCATAAATCTAAGTGGGTTTTGCTGCTTTGTCTGCTTTATGGCAAAGCTCACTGGAACTCTAATTCATTTTTTTGTCGTGTGTGACTTCCAATTCCATGAACTAATATTAGTTATACAGTGAGGAGACATCTATATATAACCACATCATTTTGTATGTTTCCATATATACTCATGTTTCTATATATAAGCAAAATGCTTTCATAGGAATATTTCAAAATATTTGTCACATTTTGTCGTGTATTTTATGGTGGGAAAGTGTAATCGGAAAAAATGCATTTAGTTCTTGTGGGACAGTAAGGTAAAATAGCTACTTGTGTGAACGGAGTCTTTTTTTAGATGCAGGCGCTACAGAAATAGCCAAGCGATAGCCGTGCCGTGAACTCCAAATGCATTTCCTTTTCGCTGGGGTCCGCCGGCCTGTTTGCCTAACCCTTGTAAGGACAGCAGCGTGGCGGGCGCTCACCGGGGCCGGGAGCCCGCGCGGCCTGTGAGGAAAGGGGGGACCTCTGCAGCACCCGCAGCGCCGCGGGTCATGAAGAAATGATGATCTCTTTCCTGTAGGTGGAAATTACAGCGATATTTTGAAGTTTGTTTTTCTTCTGGGGGGCTGGCGTAGGGTCTTCTGATTCTTTAGAGTTTTGTATGTTTGTTTTGGTTCGTTTTTAAGACTGAGTCTTTGTGAAACAAACCTTGTGACTGCACTCTGTCAGTCATTTTGTTCTTTATTTTTTTCCGTACCTGGCCTAGTCTTCCATAACTCTGGAAGTCATGGATTTAGAAAAGTTGGAAATGCTGTGTTTCCGTAAGGTTCATAAAAATGTGGTGTAGGGATAGGAGAGGAAACTTCTCCCGTTGCTCCCTTTGAGGTAAGATGAGGAGAGCTCAGCCCATGATGAAGGCCATGTCACCTGGCCTGTAGCTGCCTTTGTGGAGGGACCCGTCCTAAAGAGGCAGAGGATGCAGGAAGGAGTCAGGATACTGCAGGCCCAAGGAGGGGATGCGGGAGGACAGGTGGGGATGTATTGCTATTGCAGGAAGAAGGTGACAGTATTACAGTGGGAATATGAAAAGTTAGACCCATGTGTTTCAAAAAAAAAAAAAAGGCTCTAAATTTTAGCTTTTCCATGTCTCGTGCCCCAGTACTTGGCTCGTCTTCTGTGAGGCACATACAGCAACACACATCCGTTCTGCTATTGTTAATATGCTAGATAAATACTGTTGTTTATACTGTAGATTTAAGGGCAAGTCCTTGGAGTATAGTAGACTGGTTTTCTGGTTGGGGTTTATGTTGATGTTTTTGTATGGGCATACCCAGAATGTTTGGATTTACAAGCGGTCATGGAAAATAGCAGTGAAGTGTGCGTATGTATGTTGCGTGACCTAATTGCCCATATCTCTTCTAGCAGAAGTTAGAGCTGCTTTACTTCAGTGTTTATTGGGATGTAGAAGAATTCAGCCTAATCCTAGCCGAAAACAAACAAATCCAAGGCAGAAGTCACGACAACAGGACACCATTGCTCTGAGGCCCTTTCTGTGGTCAGAACATTTTAGGGATGTGGGGATGCTGGTATTGCATGCTTCTGGGTGCTCATAGCATGGGCACAGATTTGTGGGCAAAGCTGTATGGGCTGATTGAGTTTCAATCCCCCCTCTGCCCAAGGAAGCAAGAGAACTGTAAAGCACAAGTCTGTTAACCAATCTGACCTGTGCCAGTGGCTTCAACCGTGATAACTGAGGTTGCTTCCCCAGCTAGTGGAGTTGTGCTTTACTATAGCTCTCATCAGAGCTCTGTAAAAGGAGCTGGGTGCATCAGGTCAGTGTTTCCCAGCTGACACCCTAGGATCATGGACTTAGCTGTAGCTTGTTCTGGAGTAAAATTGTCAAAATAAATGAAGTCCTAGAAATGAGTGATATTAAAGCTAAATGCTTAGGTGATTTGGGACCAAATATGTTCAGATTCGTTTTGAATGGGAATAAAATAATGATATAGACCTCTGCAGAATACCAAAGAAAACATAGGATTAGTTGCACTGCCACTTCCCTAAGCTAATCAGGCAGATCATGAAAGAAATACCATCCTGGCAGTATTCCTGTTACGTCACTAGAACATCATCCTGCCACAGAAAACAAAATAGGTCATCATGTCTCTTCACTTTATGTTAAATTTTAGACAAGAATTTGAATGATGCTGTAATGGAGGTGTGAACTGCATGTCATCCCCTGTCATCCACACCCAGCATTTGGAAAGTGGTTGAGCTATCCTGATTTATGTGCCATCTTTGAAGTCATTTTGGCCTGAATTTTAAAATAAAACAACGAACAGCCTTCCCACTAATTCTTTTTATTGTCTTCTTGCTTTCTCAAATGTCATGCTTACTGTCTCTGTCATTAGGCTAGGAAAATTGTGATAAATATCGTAGCAAAATATTTCAGTAGAATTTGGACACAGGTTCACCTGGAATATATCTAAGAGTTGCTTAAAAGAATTGTAAAGTAAATGTACAAAAGACAGCTACTGTTGGTTGCTAATTATAGATTGTTGTCGCTGTTCCAAATTGATTTTCTTCACTATTTAGGTACATCCTGTTGAACCTTAATTTTTTGGAATAAAGGAGCTCTTCATCACAGCAAAACAAGTTGTGGCAGGTTCACAAGTTCACCACCTGCTGCTCTGGACTCCTCTTCTCCTCTTCATTTTGACTCCAGTGTCTTGTTGCCCAAGGGACAGGCTACCTCTTCGCCTTACCTCCAGTTCTCTCCAGTGGCTGTTGCTCAAGGGGCAAGGCTTTGCTGTCTTGTCTGTGAGGTTTTCTTCCTACTTAAGAGCTCTGGGAAAACTCAACCTACCAAAGGCTGGCCCACAAAAATACTAATTACTTCATTGTTCACAAATGCAAACTTAAAAAAATTGCTTTATAAATTCAATAATTAGAAATATTCATAGTGTAATTGCCACAGACTGATCTTTGAGGTCTCTCTTTTCCTGTATCTAAAATCTGACCCAGTAATACCATTTTTGAAACAAATAACATTGCCATATCTTGATGGAAAGATGGTGTATTACTAGTTCATTTGAAAATCCTCTACCTAGGAACAAAGCCAGTTATTCTACATTTGTTCTTCAAAAATATTAATAATGCATTTAAACATACCATCAGTATTGTCACTCTTTCAAACAAGGTGGTTTGCTGGAATCTTTCTTTTTCCTGGAGAGAGTGAGTCAGCAGTTGAACTACACATCCTACTTCATTTGGCTACTTTACATGATAGACGTTTGAAATAATACGTCATCAAGATAAAATATATTTAATTCTTAGCAAAATTCAAAATCAGTTTCCCCTCGCTCTGTACATTGCTGTCGATGGCCAGCTCTGAAATGACAGGTGCTCTTATTCTGTCTGTTTGCTGTGGTGTCAGACAGCTTCAGCATGTCTTTGGGTGCTTTAACTGATTTCTTTTCCCAGTGTCTGTAACTGTTGATCTATACAAGCTGCCAATAAGGAGGCGTGGATCCAGGAGTCAGCAGTGCTCTGCTCCATGCTGTTAGTTAAAATTGCACCAAAGCCAAATAAAGATGCTGTTGGTGGGTTCAGGAGGTTGGGGTTGGAAGTGTTCTCTCAGTTGAGGTTCTCTGAGGCTTTGGGTCTGTCTTGACACTTGGCTATGCTTAGATGTGCAAAGTCTTTTAAAAAAACCTAACAGCCGCTTTTCAGCCAGAAGACATTCCACCCATCTCACAGCATGAGACCTCGTTCTGCCCAGCCTTTCTTGCATCGTTTCATCTCGTGGTATCTGAACCTGGATCTGACCCAAACAGAAATCTTGTGGGAGCTTGTGTTTCTTGTGCCTTCAGGTTGCTGGCGTACCCCTCATTTTCTGCTGTGAAGCAATTCGAAATCTTTCTTTAATGGCGGTTGCCACAGCACAGTAGGTGGACTCAAGGCGTCCTGCGTTAAATTTCAGAGAAATAAATGTGCAGCGTCAGAGAGCAGGAGCTCACGTGGCCCTGGTTCTGCACCCATGCGAAGTCAAGGTCACTGCCGCCGGTTGTGTTTACAGGCATGTTTATGCCGCAGCTTCGCTCACTGTGAAAGCACAGGCACGTACGTGGTTCTGAGGTTGTGTGAATCCCGCTGGGCAATGATGCTGTCACCGATTCAGAAAGTTAACAGGGTAGCTTATCGTTAAGCTTCCTCTGGCTGATGCCTCAATATAAATTAGAAAGCCCTGCACTGAGCTTGAAAAATCTGACAGTGCCATCGACCAGCTGGGGTTTCGAGCTGCTGGAATTGCAAACTGCATGTGGTATAAATGGCCTAAAGTAAAACAGGTCATTAAAATAGAATATTAATGATTAAGTTGTTGGTAACCCAAGAACCCGTTTTAATTTATGTCCTAAATAGTGAGCTAAAAGTAAGCCACAGAAGCTGATGATGGTAATAAATATATATAAATACATCCAGCCTCCGGTTCCTACCATGACCCACAGTCCCAAGATGCTGCTCTTCCTTTTCAGCTCATACGCTTTGCTCTCAGCACTGTTTGGGTCCTTATGTAAGCACGCTGGCCTCAGCTAACCTCCTCCTAATGTCCAAGCATGTTTCTGTTGTGCCTTCTAGTACTTTACCTTTGCAGGATTTAAAATCCCATGGTGTAGATGCCAAAATCCCAAATTAAGCTTTGTTTGTTCTAGGAATCGAGGGAGGCAGGATTAGAGGGAGGATTTTTGTACTAGGATTTTTGGCTGGGATGATACAGAACAGGCTATTGTTTCTGTTGGTGTCATGTTTTGGTTACCTGAACATTCGAGTTCATCGCCGCTCTGGGCCAACGGCTATTTTTGTTGCACATAAAACATCTCTTGACATTCTTGTTTTTATTCCATGGATTAAAGGTTGGTTAGCAGAAGCAGCCTGTTGAACAGGTTGGAGTGATGGAGGACACTAACAAGGCGACAATTTCTTTCCTGCGCCCTCGCCATGGGTGATCCCAGGGCTCAACAAGTTGTCCCCCCTCGGGTAGGGGACTGCTGGGAAGGCAGGGTGGGCTCGTAGCCACAACGCAAAGCTCCAGAGGGAGACACTGGACAGACCATAGCAGATATTGGTTTTTGCTGTGGAGTCCCAGCCTGAAGTATACATCTCCCAGAGAAGATCTGCCCAGACCCAGCAGCAGGCCAGCACCCAGGCCCCACCGCGGCCAGAGTCGAGGACCCCTCCTCTCCACCTGCTCTCTGCTGGACTCAGTTCTCAGGAGGACCTGCAGCTCTGAATTGAGCAAACCCAAGGTTTTGCGCTCCCTCTGCTGGCTGCATTTTTGCTGGCTGGTGCCCGCTCTTCAGCCCTGAAGGAATGCTGAAATTGGTGGGGACAATCTTGAACGAACAGGGAAGTAATAAAATTAGCACGGATCTTTTTCATGGGTCCTTGAACACTAAGAAAAATCCTTGTTCGCCATGCTGTGAAGATGCAAGTCAGTAAAGAGATGCATTTCGTACGCTTCTTTCCGAAAGGTCATTACTTGCCTTGGGAAGTGGAAGCATGGGGGCAATCACATCAGTATGTCACACTTCAGTATCTTCTGAATCTATTGTGGCAGACTTGAACCATGACCAAGAATGACTCAAGTGTTCTGTTTGCTTGCCTTACGTTTTATCTGCATTATTTTTCTTCTGCGTTAGCCCAAATAGAGATAGATAGGTCTCTCTTCAGACTCAATATATTCCCTTCTCAGTGTTGCCACCTCTTTTCTCAACATTGTTTGCTGCACTCCCTTGGAATGCTGCAATCCATTGACTTGTTTTTTAAACTTCCAGCCTGTTTCTCTTCTCAGCCCACCTGTGTCCTGATACTACCCTCTCTGCTAAGAACCTCAGAAGGATGTCAGAAAGGCTTTGTTCTGAGAGAGTTTCCTCTCTCAACCCTTATGCTTTCAATCTCTTCCTTTCCCACTTAAGGTCTAGCAGATACTTCTGTAGGGCATTAGCTTCCAGTGTTAGGAGGCAACTTGTATTTGTCCATTTGCTGGACTGAAATCAGGTGTTATTGCCAATCCCAGCCATATTCAGCCAAAATTCCCTGCTGGATGAGGACTGCATGACTGGGAAGCACTGGCACGCTGTCCTTGACCAGGGGATCAGTACTCGTGTTCAGGGTGCTTGAAACTATTCCTCTTCCCACTTTAGTTTCAGTCTTGCTGCCTGCCTGCACCTGGTAATAGTTTCCCCTAAACGTCCTCACTTCTCTAGATTCTTCCCTAAGATTTCCACTTCGATAGCAGAGCCCTGAATTTAAATGACTTTTCTCCTTACTCTCAAGTTATTTCTGGTTGCATGCTGATTTCTTTTACTCATGGACCTATGGTTAGTAGGTGACTTCTCTGCTTCTAATCCGAGTTTATTGCCTGGTGCATTTGAGTTGCATTTAAAGCTGCAACAGGTAGCAGCTTTCTAGAGCCATGCTTTTCCTGTAAAAGCTGCCAAGTAAATCAAGTTGGGCAATGCACTTCTCACTGAGGTCTGACCAAAACAAATTGAGGGGTAGGCAGCAGCACTTGAGTTAGCATATACTGGGTGATAGGCTGCTAGAGATGGAAAATGTTAGCTCATCTCCTCTTCCATCTGCCACGGGGCAGCGAATTACCGAGTCCTTTCTAGGAGCATTGTCCAGTCTAGTTTTCAGAGTTGCAAGTAACCGAGCTTCTGCTGTTTCCCTTGGGAAAGTATTCTTTACAAATACAATTCACTGTCAGGAAGTCATTCTGAAACTCTCCTTAATTTTTCCTTTTTTTTGGTGTCCTCCCACTAAAATGGGCATTCAGGCTTTTAACACAAAGAATCCATTTAAAGTGCTACTTTTTGATTTTCCTGTGAAGGCTTCTGTGGTTTCTAGTTAATGTTTGTGTGAGACTGTAAGCTCTCCAGTTTAAAGGCGAAGAATCACCATATTCCCTGTGGTACCGCTAGTACTTTCACTCATTTCCTGGAGGGTCTGGATGAGTTTCGTGTGGCTACATTAAATGAATGTTAGTTACTGGCTTCCCTTCCCAAATGTATATTAAAAAAATGTGTTTTGTTGCTGAAAAAGGCTGGATCTGAAAAGCCCATTTTAAATCTAGATTATGTTTGTGCAGAAGTTTTGTTTTTCTCCTGACTCTGCGTTGCGAACCTAAAGACAATGTGCACCAGGACGTAAAAGAGGACGGGGGGGGGAAAGCAGCAATCCCGTTTCCCTGTTGAAAATAATCAAAGTGCAAAAGCAAACAGCATGAATGCAAATTTCAGCTAATAGAAAAGAGATTTAATGCCCTTGAACTGTGCTGCAGAAAAGAGATTTAGGAGAACACTTGTTACTTGGGTATAATTGCTTGCAAGCCAATGCTATTCTAGAGGGAGTTGTTTTTAATGGTTAAATTATACAACACATTTTAAAATTGATTGTTTTGCATAATGCGTTGTTGAACCTGTGAATCTCACTGACAGACCACATTGTTTACCTTTGTTGAAATCAGTTGAAAGCAAGACAGTTGCATGAGAATAAACTGTGAGGTTTTTTAGAAGCACAGATTGTTAGTTAGCAAATTCAAGGGCAACTAAACACCTCCTGGGACTTTTTTCTCCGTGTAATTGCAGATGTATTACACAAGTTATAGCTTAACGTTCCAGAGGACTCACCAACAACAAATGGACTCAGATTACAGCTTTTAACACAAATTTACTAGTCTGATTCTAGCTTTACCACAACAGGACTTGCAGGAATCTTCTGTTTTATAAAGACCTACCATAGGTTAGAGAGATTACTCTTTCAATTTAAAGCTATGGCAGCAGTATTAAATTTCTGCAGCATAGTCTGGCTAGTAGCGTCATTTTCCTATTACTTGTATCACATACAAGACCATATTGTATCATTCCAGATCAGTAAAGCATACTTGCTGTCTTTACGTATCACCCTTATGTATAGAAGATTTTGTGTCATTTGGGTTCCTAAGCAGGAATACAGGAATTAAAAGTCAGAAATGAATCAAGCTGAGATTTCAATTATGCCTACCTTCAGCGTATGTCTCTTAGGATCACAGGATAATTTAGGAAAGGTCTTCTGGACGTCATCTGGTACAATCCCCTGTTTAGAGCAGGCCATTTTTGAAGTTGGATCAGGTCACTGAGTTTTGAATTCCTCCAAAGACAGAGATCTCACAGTGCCTCTGGGCCTCTGTTTGACCATCCTCATAGTGAACAATGAGTTTACGTTTTTGCAACGTGCGTCCATTGTCTCTTGTCCCATTGGTATCTAGCTCCAAGAATAATCTAGTTTTGTCTTTTCTGTAGTGTACTGTGAAGTATGTGAAGACTTTTAAGATCCCCCTTTTAGCCTTCTCTTTGCAAGATGAAACCAGCACAGCTCTCCTTGCCCTTCCTTGTGCACTGTGTGCCCCAGCTCCTGACCAGCTCGGTGTCCATCCACTGGAATTGCTTCCATTTGCCAAAGTCTTTTCTGTACTGGAAAGTACCAAACAGGATCCAGTAATCCAGGTATGGTCTCACAAATGCCAAATAGAAAGGAATAATCCCTTCCCTTGACCTGCTAGCCAGAAGTGTGCTTACACAGGCATTATGCATCTGGCTTTGGTTGGTTTTGGTGTCGTGCAACTTGTCCATGACACCACTGAGTCCTTTTCTGCAGACCCATCCAGTCAGTTTCCAGTGCCACTTAAGACTTGTTTTGTCCCAGGCTCATAACTTTGCATTTCCATGTGTTAAACTTCAGAGGTTTCCTGTCAGAGCATTTCTTCAGCTTGTGTGTCCATGGGGAAGTGGTACATACAGCTCTATTCATACGGCAAAACTCTTCATGTTCCAACATGAACAATATTCTTAAGGTCCTTTTTTTAAACATATAAATACCTCAGCATCACAGAATCTTTTTCTTTTCTTTTTTTTTTCTTCCTATTTCTCTTTCAAGGAATGGTCAAGGTATTGTGAGAGGATCATTTTTTCGAGCATTTCTTCCCGTGGTGGTCTGTGTGGCCAGTCAGTCACATAGACTCCCTTGAGCTCATGCTAGGTTCACTGACCCATGCAGATTCTACTAAGCATCTTCATGCTTCTTGATTAGCTTAATAAATTAATCAGAAGTTATGGTAAAGAGCAAAATCCAAGTTGAGTGGTAAGATTTTGAGCAACGGGATGAGAATGCATTTGCTTTTAACAAAACTCCTTGGTGTTGTAGTTACCCATGAAGGTAACTGAGAGATGAGCATTTGTCACCATTTATATCTGGCACTGTGCACGTGTACAAGCTCCATAAGCTCTTGCTTACGTTACCAGCTGCTGCGGTAGGTGGGGGAAGCTGAGGCTGAAGCAAATGCTGCCTGCCTGTGGCCACAGAGGAGTTCTGGGTCAGAGCATTGCCTGCAGTTGTCTCCTTGTGCTGCTTGTTACACGTCACTTGGGTCATTTCTGCCTTTTTCGTCGGAGCTGGCAGTGCTGCACAGCTGCCTGCCTGCTGACTCCCACTATATCAACACTTAAAATGAGTGGTTAAAGAAAGATTAATGTCACAGATACAGTGTGATTAGAGACTGTGGCCAGAAAATCAGTGAAGTATAGAAAATAATTGTTTATTTTCCATGCACGCTTGCTCTCTCTGTTTAATACGGTCTGTGCTTAAAGCCCTATTAATAATATAGACAGTCCAGGTTTCCTTACCTGGATGTATACTTTGCTCAGCTCCTTGTTGGATATGTATCAGAAGTCCTTAGCAGTGGAAAATACAGCTGAAACCTTGCTTTTTCAATTGAATAAAATGGTATGACAAATACCAGTGGCCTAATACAGTCTCTGAATAAAGCTGTAGCCAATTTCTATTTAAAATACTCAGAGGAGTCATTATTTTACTCACAGACCACTTTTAAAGTTGGGCACATGCTGAGTTGTGCTTTTAAAATGATTTTTAAAGAAGTCTTTGCGCTCCTTTGGCTTTTCCTTGAGCCTTTTCCACCTTGATTGCTCCCATACTTGCAGGGTATTTTGCAGTCAGCCACACAGCAGCCTGAAGCTGGATAGTAGCCAGTATGGGAATGCATCTTCCTGCCACCTCTATCACCAGCACCAGCTTGTTCCACTCTCTGATTATTTCTGGCAAATATCTGGATCAAAATTAACTTACAGAGACCCAAGAAATGTAATTTTCAGGTCTGGTCTGCTTCATCAAGTGACTGCAGGGGTACTGGAGCAAATGCAGAGAGAATTTGAGAACAAAAGGCAGCCCAGTTAGATTGGTTGAAATTCATCTGACCCCGGCAAAGTGATGAATTCTTGAGAGTCAGAAAGAGGAAAACTTGATAGTCAAGAGGGAAAGAAGGTTAGCATCAATCTGCATTTGGATAAGTTACGTATTTTTGACAGATAAACTCTGCAGAATATAATTTTAATAGTGAGGATCTAGCTGAAGATCAATGCTACGCACCAGAGATTTCATTGACTTCTGAAACTATTAAAAGTTTCAGTCATAGAATCGTAGAATGGTTTGGGTTGGAAGGGACCTTAAAGATCCTCTAATTCCGACCCTCCTGCCTTGGGCAGGGACACTGTCCACTAGAGCAGGTTGCATACTTTGGGTGATAAATCAAAAACAAAAGTCAGAGATTATGGCAGAGCCAGAAAAAAAAAACATTTCTAGCCTTCTTTTTCATTTCAGTACCTTCCCCCTCCTGTTGCTGTAAATTTACCCCATTGCTTGTAGGTGTGTCCAGGACTCCACTATTAGTAAGACTTCTTCTCAAAATGTAAAATTTTATCAACTACATTCAGGTTTATCCCAGGAAGTACAGAAGTGGAAGAAAAGGCTGTAATTTGGTGATTTTGATCAAAGCTGAAACACTGAGTTAATAGCGTTGTTTTGTTGTTCGAGGAAGTCTTCTTTTTTATTTTATCCACTCAAATGGATTTGAGCACTCTTACCGCTCACTGATGGAGGAGAACGGTGAACAGCACCTGAATGAGTGGGTGCAAATGAGCTGTTCTGGTCTGTGATGGATATAGTTCTTGAAGGAGTTGTGTCTTTTGGCTTGAAAGCAAATGTGCTGATACCTGAGCAGGCACTGGGAAACAAATTACAATCTTCTGTTTTGTCCATGTTGGCATTTCTGTTCCACACTTCTTGAACATCATGAGATTGAACAGATATAATTGGAGTAATATATTACAGGGGAAGAGCAACGATAATAATACGTAAATCTTTCATCCTTTTATGAAGTCACTTTTATTTAATGCTGTTCATTGAGCAGTAAAAAGAGCTGGAAGTCTTACAAGGAATGCAAAGAAATAAAAACTGGCACAGCGAAAGACTTTCAGTACAATACGATTGTTGATCCTTTAAAATCACAAATCATCTTTCTATTAATTCACTGTAGAATAAGGTCTCTTCAAGATAAGACTCAGCAGTGTTGTGGAGTTGGTATTTAAAGTATGTCCATCTGCATCTAAACGAGTAGCTCCAAGACAATCAGATTATGCAGTAGTTACTTTGGTGAGAATATCGCCTAAGTGGAATGGAAACTTCATTTTGAGTCTAATATTAGACCCTGCTTTGGAAAATTCCTTTTAAATGATCACAAGCTGGGAATAGCAAAAGAATTTAACTTTCGACAGACAGCATTCACCAAGAATTTGTTTTTAACTGCTTATGTTGGGTCCCTGGGAAAGCAGATGTGAAAAACTTACCAAAGTGAATTGACTTGACCTGATGCAATGTTTATATCAGTAGTTGATAAGTTTTCCTCCCTCGTCTAATTTGTTCAGGATATTTTCATTCTTCAAGCATGAGTAAGTCTGGCTTGGAATAGTTTGAATGCTTGTTAGTCTAATAATCTGAATCTTAAAACATGCAGACATTATTGCCTATAAAGGGGTCTAAGCAAAGTTGAACTATTTTGGTTGTCTTCCCCCGATGGGGATAAGTATCAGTTTTGAGATCAACAAAGAAGAATGTGAGACAATGTCGCTTACTTCTCAACAGCTCACAAAGCACCTTGAGATCTGTGTATTTGTGCTTCAAAATGCTACATGCATTCGGGGAACCCTTTGAATGCAGAGATCAAGGTGCCGTTTTGGGCACCTTTACAAAGGACCGACTTTCGGTGGCAGCTAGGGATACTGGCAACCCCAGTGTCAATGCGAATTCGAAGGGTGATGGTACTTGATTATCCCCGTGGCAGAAAGGAGTTCAGGAGTTAGGAAATGCACTGTGAATGATGCACAGCTTAGGGATCTTGAGAGGCACCAGTATATCTTATCTTAGCTTTTCTCTTTGTTAATCAGACACTGACACTTTGGATATTTTAATTAATCCATTCATTCCTAAATAAGTCCCCTACTGCCTGGAGCATGTCTAAATAAATTATTTTTTGCAGGGGGGAGGAAGAAAAGAGGAATTTATGGGTTGGGCTGAGCTCTTCTCCCCAGCTCTACCCTGTCCACATGCTTCTGTGATGTGGCCATTGTTGCTGCTGTTTGTAAGCTTGAGGAGCATCCATGGGAGCTCCCTGCAAAGGAGGACTCCAGCCAGACCTTCCTCTGCCAGTGCAGGACAAAAGAAGAGAAAAAGCCATCAACAAAATAGTATAATGAATGCAAATCCAGGGCGATGGTTTCACTGGGGAAAGAAATTAGTAAGAGAACACTGATATTTTTGACTGTTCTTTAGTGTGCTAGGTGGATTTATGTGACCCAGGAACATGTTTCTTAGAGGGAAATCAGATCATGATTTTAAGGGTCTCTTAAATTTTTTAGCTTTTTTATGAGGTGCGACACCAGCCTTTCTGTCTTTTTATTTATACCTGTTGTATGTAATTCTGCTGTAATTTCTGATCTTTCAGGAATTTCTAAATGTCTAAATTGCTGATCTGTCTCCTTGCAGGCAAGTCTCACCTGGCTATAGTACAAAGAGTAAACAATGAAGGAGAAGGGGATCCTTTTTATGAAGTCCTGGGAATTGTCACTTTAGAAGATGTGATTGAAGAGATCATCAAGTCTGAGATTCTGGATGAAACAGACCTATACAGTGAGTAGAAATGTTTATTTTTTAATTTTTACAGAGGAGAGGGAAGACGCCATCCAGCAGCAGCTGTGTCTTATAGCTTTGTTGATGCGATGTAAGATGTAGAAATGTAAGTTGCTGATTTAATATATCAGTGGACAAATAACCTGCAAATCCCTTAGATAGTCAAAGTGATTTTTGTTTTCACAGCATGGGGACCTCACCCCATTAAGCTGTATTAGTTCAGAAATAGGACAGCTTTCTTTATTTGAGCATTCCATCTAGAAGATTTCCATGAGCAACATCCTGGTCTCTCCTGTTAGCTGTTCTCCACCACAGTGGCCTAGTTTAAACCTCTTTGTTCCAGCACTCGTGACCTCCCACATTTTCCCCCAACCTCTCTCCACCTCAAGGGCCTGTAGTCTATGTACTCACTGCATTTTAGAAAGAAAGCAGGCAGATAACCATACCTCAGGGAAGAGGAATGGAATCTCTTTAAAGTCAATCTCTGTCACTCATTCAGAGAGATCCTAAGAATGGAAAAGCTTCTTCATGGCTAAAAATCAGCAAGTCCTAAATGACTTCTTTTTTTTTAATCACACGGTACAGCTCCTTCCTTCCTTAGTGTTAACATAAGTTAAGGGAAACGATGGTACAGGTTGAGCACTACCTGGGACTTTTTTTTCCCTCACTTCAGTTTTTCTGGTCTTTGACCAGTTACCTAAACTGTCTTTGCTTCTGTTCCCATCTGCACAATCTGGCCTGTGCACATTGAACTTCCTTTCTGTCATTCTTCATCTGTCTTATCTGTACTTCGATCGCTTGCTGGCAGATGCTATTTTTTACTTTGTGTTCAAGCGTAGCAGAAGGATGTCTCTAGATTCTATTGTGATAGAAATAATAGGAATGGTCATTTTAAATATCTTTCACACTGTTCAGCTGACCTTTGCTTTCTTTTTCTTTTCTCATGAAAGGGCTCTGAATGTTTCTACAGCATCTTTTTCAGGCCAATGCAAGCAGTCTTCTATCTTCCTTCCAAGCCAAAAGCCAAATGAGCACTTTGCACTGTAGGATAGACATACTTCTGCTTTTCCTAATAGATTGGTTTTGCCTGAACTACTTTCCGTAGCTGCTCAGTATTTTATCGGAATTTATGTGCCCAAAGGTTCATGTAAATCACAGTTTTGTTTTACACTGCACTAAATGGTCTAATTACTATGCAAATCACAGAAGTCCAGTTAGCATTGATCTTCTTCATACTGCCACAACTTAATTGCTGGGCTAATCAGTTACAACATAATGCTTTTACAGGGTGAATTCAGACTTTCTTTTGTAATCTAAAATAGTGGTGTGGTTTTTATTCTTGTTTGTTAAGAGGAACTGTATAGATCATGCTGTGTTGTTCTTCGGGAACAGAAAAAAAGCGTTGGCCATTAATAGCATGTTGGAGGGCAAGGAAATGATAATTTAATTTTACTATCTGGAGACTTCCTAGATTAACAAAATAGAGCTGGTTCATTGGAAACTGTCCTTCCTGGGAAGGTTTTAGTATAGAAAATCCCTACTTCAGAATAGGAGGGAAACTTAACTTCCTAGGCTTCCTGGAGGATGCAGGAAATTTTGAGGGGTGGCTCCTGCTGTGTACCATTAAGATGACCTTCTGGTTTCATTATGAAGCACTGGAATTCATTCTGCTGTTTAGATCAAAGGAAACTGGGACAGTAAGGGAGAGAACAGAAATGCAGAGAAGCTAGGAGAAAATGTGATACAGGTTTTGAATTTGAGCAGATTGGTATGCTGCAGCCACTTCCAATTGGTATAGTGATTGGAACATGCTTTTGGCTTGCTGAAGGTAGCTTATTGCCCATGATATGTTAAGGTAGCTTCTTTTTGATGTTGATATCAGTGTGTCAGTGCTAGTAACCCCCTCTAGTATCTGAGGTCTCTGGTGCTGTTCATTATAAGACCAAGACAGCTTGCTCAGAACTTAAAACCTTAGGATTTGCTCTATGCTAAAAAGTAAGGTTTACCTAAAAGTAGACATTATGACAAGTTTTGGCAGTGTTATTATGCCTTTGTTCTGAAGTTTTAAGCATGTTTTGTTGTGCTTTGATGGAAGCTGGAGATTTGATGAAATGGCTGACCTTGGTGTTGGAGCTGTGCCTTTCTGCTGTTTCTGTGAAAATGCATTTCAACTGTGTTAGGGTAGAAGCAATTGTAAATTTACAGTTTTTGCTGAAAGCTGCTGAAGCTCTGCAGCTGAATTTCTCAAGGGCTGTGTACCCTGTAGACACATGGCATTACTTCACATTGCTCTAGTCTGCTATGCCTTATGGCGTGCAGAGATGTTGGGATCAAGAGAAAATGTTAAATATATTTGATCTATCAACACCTGCTTGGGTTGAGTGCTTTAGAGTGTGTGACTCCGTGGTGGGGATGCTGATGGGGTGCAGAGAAGGGGTTTCAGTTATGATACAGGTGGGCTCTGGAAATACCTCAACCAGTGTCACAGATAAGAGCTGTCAGCGTGTTTTGCTCTTAGTACTGGAAAGTTGGAGCGTTTGATGCACTACAGGAACATGTGCTGCGCTCCTGTGGCCCCAGCTATCGTAGGGGCGCATTTCCCAAGCTTGTCACAGGCTGAGAGGACCCTATCTAAAATCCAGGGCTTTTCTACAAATGAGTTAGCCTTGGCCAGTCACTTCCCTGAGGGGAAGACCACATCTTACCCTAACATTCCCATTTCCAAACAGCTCTCAAAACAGGTATGTTAAATATATGTGCTAGTAAACCCTGTATCTCTCTCCCGTGTAAACCACAGAGCTACAGGACTAAAAAACTGTTTGCCCTCTTAAGTATTTCCACTGTCATCCAGTGAAACCGTAGCAACACAGAAGGTTATGCAATCCTGATTTGCCTGGCAGGACCTGCAGACATTGGCAGTGTCCTGCGCCAGGAGAGCAGAGCTTTCTGCAGCTGGAATCTAATCTTTCGACACACCCAAGCTGTTACCACCTTCCAGAAAGTGGTGCTTTTATGCTGTTGGCCATAAGGCTTGTGGACTTGCTAACCTGTGGTCTAGCACTGGTAGGCTGCAGGAGCAACATCCTTACAAGAAGCTACTTTAGGTTGTTTTAGAGTTTCAGGTTTAGTCATGCTGGGTTTCTGACGGTTGCCAAAACATGCATGAGACACCGGGCAACCTAGTTTTCCCAGCTCAAGACCAAAAGAACTAGCAAAACTAGCTTAGTTAATTCCTAAGCCTGTCTTTTAAAATTAAACAAACCCACAGGCTTAGAACTGTGCAGCATGTGGGGCACAGGCTGTCAGCCTGGGTGTGTGCATCACCTGGGGGAGGAGGGAGAAGGGGACTTGGGGGGTGCTGAGCAGGGCTCTGGCATCCCACCTCCCACTGCCTTGGGCCAGGCATCCCGCTGCTGACTGTGGGCACATGGTCAGTGAGTCTGGGCCTCTGGGATTTGTACTGTTCCTGGAGTACCGGAGGGCTGCAAATATCAAGCAGTTGCTTGTCTCTGTCCTTGCTGTTTGGTTATTGTACAGTCCTTATGTGCCAACAGAACCACGCGTCCATTTGAAGATAGATTTTTGTCCTCATTCTCTTGTCTGGAGCTCACTGCAGATGTCTACGCTGGTTAATACAGATCCTAAAGAGAAAAGGACAAAAAGGAGCACAAAAAGACAGGAATAACTCTTCCCTGCAAGTTGTCCAGGTGCATTTGCAGTGCCCGTCAGCTTACTGCCTTCCTGCCCGGCTGAACGGGTGATCTGAGGTTTGAACTCCCTGTTCTGTAGCTGTCTTCCGTACTGGGCTGGCTCCTTCAAAGAAATAAATGCAATTGTTGTCCTGCATCAGGCCTGAAGTTCAGGAATATGGCAAGAGGGATGACAACATTGCTTGCATTTGGACCTATCCTCTTCTTGAGTTCTCTCCTGCAGCCCAGGAACTCACAGTCAGCCTTGCTGCTTTGGATTTACAGGAAAATCTAAATATTTCCAGGACCTACTGCAGATAGCTACAGTACTTGTTGATACCTCACCTAAAGTTACACTGAGGGTATCCCTCACGTGGCATGTTGCTCATGTTGCAGAACCAAACGGCATCACATCACTTTGAAAGCAGAGATAGCTTAAGTCTGCCAAGATAATTTAAGTGCCCAGGTCTCCATCTCACTGTAGAAAGGACAGGAAATACCTGGTTACAGATTTAATTATTTCTGTCACCATCCAGTCCTTGCTTTCTGTTTCTTACAAGAAGCTTGGTAATTATCTGAATAGCAAAGAACATTTAAGACTATTCCTCACAAAAATATGCAGAGATAGTGCCTTTGCTCTCACTGTGTAGTATTTTTCTTGGGAGAAGGTTTTTGGACAGGCTGCCAAGGAAACCATGGGAGGAATTGAAATCCCCCATCAATTGACGAGGAGCCTGGGTCTCTTACCCTGATGACTGAAAGACAGAAAGATTTAAGGCATCCTCCCGTGATGCGATGCTGGTGCTGTATTCAGGTACCACAAGTGCAGCGGGAAGCTTGCTGTGGTAGGGCTCATTGACAAAAGAAATAAAGGAATACAGGAATACTGCCCTGCTGAAGAGACATTTCCCTGCTTGTACTTCTGGTGAAGTCATTGAAGAGGGCAATGACACAGCTCCTTGTGAGACAGCATCTCAGATGCGGCATTGTAAAAAATATCATTCTCCGAGCTTTTCAGAAAAAGCATGGATTCTTTTCTTCTTACCTCTTAGAAGAGGTAGGACCTAGTGAGAGCTTCTGGTGGACTAGTTTCCCACTCACGTTCTGTGAATACGTTTCTGCATACGTTAGACATTGTGAGTTACTTGGACCAAAGATGTGCAGATTTTGCTCAAGCTGTGAAGAGTCAGTCACCCCATGGTAAAGCATAAGAAATAAGTAATTGCTTATTTAATCTCTGTATTTGCTGGGGATTTTCTAAGGAGTGTATATAAAAATAAAAAATAAAAAAGAAGGTATTTGTCACAGATACTCTAGTTGAACACCTTTCTATTGTTAGTAACACTGAGCAGGACCCCTCCTGCCCACCTAGAATTGCCCCCACACCGTGCACAACATGCAGAGCTGCTCTGCAATTAGATGCTTGCAAGCAGACACTTCTCTCACATTGAAGTGACAGAGATTGTGGGTTCCTGGATGTCAGCCTGCAGCACAGGTCACTGATTATTTCTGTTTTTTAAGGTGTATCAATGAGCAAGGCTTTGCATGGGTGCTACAGAGGGGTCTGTCTGCACAGTTTGCTCTGGGTGGCTGTCCTGGCTGACTCCATCCAGCGCAGTTCTTGTTGGACCCCATTCTAACAGAAATCGCTTCCTTCCTTTCTTCTCTCACCCTCCCTTCCCCAGCTGATAACAAGACGAAAAAGAAAGTAGCTCATCGGGACAGGAAGCAGGACTTCTCTGCCTTCAAGCAGACAGACAGCGAGATGAAGGTTAAAATATCACCGCAGCTCCTCCTGGCAATGCACCGCTTCCTGGCAACAGGCAAGTGTGGATTATCTGTTTTCACGATCATGCCAGAGCCTCGGAGGCAGTTTGTCAGCAAAGGCCGGCGAGGTGGGTGGGACAGTGCAGGTTGGGAGGGAGGCTGGATGGTGGGGTGACAAATAATGCCACTGTTGTGTTTTTCTTTTTAAATTCTCTCCTCTCCTGTGTTCAGTGTCGGCATGAACCCTCTGAGACATTTACCAGGGGTGGACCAGTAACTTTAAATTGGTCTGAAAGGTAAGGATGAATGCCAAGTGCCGCACTGCATGTCTAGAGTCCGTCAGATTAACGACTAGCAAGTGCACCCCATTAGGAAGAGCTCAGGGAACAAACCACAGACGACTCGATACCACTGGCCAGCTGACTGTAATTGCACTCTGGCACTTCATCCAGAAAGAGATGCTGGACTTTTTGCAGGAAGGTGTAAACCTGTTCCATGAGACTTTTTGACTCGAAGTGAAAAACAATCCCGACACACTTAATGCAGACTGCACAGGCAGTTGAACTGTACTTATAAAAGTGGATTTTCTTGCTGACTTGTGTGACCTCCGTTGATGGCTCCAGGTTTCAGAGGACAGTTGTCTCCATCCCAGATCACCTTGATGTTTTAGCCCTTGGGTGGGCAGTCTGGCAGAGAGGCCAGGGGCTTGAATGGTTTCTTGCAGCTGACATTGCCTTCCGTCGTAAAGTTGGTCCCTTCACCTCAGAGATGAGACCTGTTAACAGGAGAGCTTGTGGAAAACATACCTTCCTATTGCTCATGTTGTCTCTCTTTGACATATAAAGACTTCTCATGTGCAGGCCTTTCAGACGGGCGTCTTTCACTGCTATATTCGACATATATTCATGGATTGAAATTCATTCTGTCTCAAGCTGGCCAGCTCAAGCTGGAAAGCAGTACTTCCCCTCCTCTTGAGATACAGTAACTGCCTGCCTAGATGCTCCCAGTCTGCCTTCGTGCTTTATTTTGCCTCTGCGACTTAAAAGAAACACGTGCGTGATCGGTTATCACTCCTCAGCTGAGGGACAGTAAATCCTTAAAAGGCTTGGACTCCTGCGGCTCATGTGCATGTGAGCATGTCCTTGGTGAAAGGAAACAGTTCAACGGGAAGACGCGGATTTAACAGCAAGCAAAGCGTTGTTCACCTAGTTGTACAAGACTTGGTGGAGTTCCCTAAACACCTTCTCAACAGACATAGTCTTACAGTGCTGCGTCTCTGCTTGTTTTGTGGATGAAAGGATTTTGTAGCTTAAATCTGGCAGTGAAGCCACTGCTAAATAAGATGAAAGCTACAATTTTGGTTTCTCTGTTCTAATTTGAGAATAGTACCTGGAGCAGATGAAAGGTGCTGGGTCATTAACGGTCCTGTTCTGAAAGGTGTTAGGAAAGCTTATCAATTTGCATGTGTCTATCTCGACATCCTTGGCCTAACTCTCTCACACAAGGATAAGCTTTTTCACTTCAAGCAGCTGCTGTTGGGAACACTGATGACTGAAGAGCAAGTGGATAGGGAATGTGTTCTGTGTGTCAGGTATTAATCCCACGTGGTTTGAACTGACCTGCACTGTGTCTCACTTTGAGTAACTCTTCCCATGTGAACCGTGGCAGCTCAAATTGTCTTTGATTTATGTAGAGCATCTATCTAGAGCAACTTTCTAGGCCCCAAACTCTGATTTTTTTTATAGAGTGCAAAAAATGCAGTAACTTAATACCTTCTGAGGAAGGAAAAAGCGCATTCAAAGGTTCTCTGTGCCCCAGTTGTAAAGCTCTTCCCATTTACAACTCTCCAATGAGCCTATTCGACTGTGATTTCACTCTCAAGTGGGCAAGACTGCCTTTCTTTTTTCTTTTCCATTTCAGATGGACATGGTTTTTGGTTGTTTTGAAAAATACTGCAGTAATGAAGGTTGAGGCGTTCCTGTTTTTTTCCCCTTACAAATCTAACAGTCTCAAAAGACAGGAAGCCTGCAATTCCATAATGGATCTCTCTGCATCCGTGTGTCTTTTATAGGCAAATGCTTATTAACGAGTATTGCTAACTTCTTGCCAGGCATATGAAGTGTAATGCCAGGTTGTATCTTTTGTTATAGAAGTAGAAGCCTTTGGTCCATCCCAGATGTCAGAGAAGATCCTTCTCAGGCTGCTAAAACATCCCAACGTTATCCAGGAGCTGAAATACGACGAGAAGAACAAGAAAGCCCCAGAACACTACCTCTACCAGCGAAACAAGCCTGTCGACTACTTCATTCTCATTTTACAGGTCAGACATGTGATTATGTTGCTATATGCAGTATCATGCATCTCCTGACATACTGCTTTTGCTACCTCTCTTGTTGAATTTTATCTTCTTTCAAGCACAGGTTTGGAGCTATGGTTTGTGGTAACTGCTTCTGTCTCCTTTATGAGCTTACCAACTTGAAGAGCTCAGCTGCTTTCAGCCTCAGTTAAACCTGCTTTGATGGGTAGACAGTGCTTCCCACTTCCAATCATCTGTTTAAAGTTATTTATGCTTTAGATATTACTAGGATCAGCAGTGCAAAAGAATCCCTGTGTACAGCTAGCATTGCTTGGAAAACAGGGGTACAAAACATGTCATGTCAGTAGGAGCTCGGCCAGGATGCTTTACAAATGTATTTTTTGGTTTGAGCTTGGCCAGGATGCTTCACAAATGCATTCTTCGGTTTGCAAAAGGAGGCATGGGGAGTCTGACAGTTCGGAAAGATGGCGTTTTTCCATGCAATTGTGAAGTCTGTACCTTTGGTGGTGTGCTAAATACAGGTTTTAGTGGGGCCGTTGCGCCATCTACTGAACCCCTGCCACCTCCTGCCACAGCCCCTGCAGTTCCCTGGGCACCCTGCCACCTCAGCTCTTGCCGTACCCTGAGAAAGTTGCATTTGGGTGATTTTCAGATTGCAACCCTAGGGGGTGTGGAAGGACTACTTTCTGTTTGTTTGCTACAGGGTCGTTTTCAGTGCTGATTATCTCCTAGGGTCTGTTAGTTGGCAGGAACATTCTAGCACTGTTTGAGCAGGAACATTTTGCTGGAGAGGTGCTTATGTTTCTACCCTGGATAACTGAAATGAGTTTTGGTTTACAAACATAGGCATTGTAGCTGAAGTGGTAACGCAGGGCTTGAAATCTTCCTTACCTTTGCCTTAAAAAAAAAAAAAAAAAAGAGTGGGTGTCAGGGGGATTAAACATCATTAGTGATAAACAATGAAGAAAGCACTGGAATATGATATTGTGGATTCAACATACCTCTCTTTTAAAAAAGAATTAGGTTGTTTTTTGTTTTTCTTTTTTAAGTGTTTGAGGAGCCACTGGTAGCTCTTTAACTGCTTTTTCTTACGTGCTGAATTGTTGCAATCTAAAATACTCCAGAGGCAAGATAATGCTTCTGGATGAGGTAATGCTGCAAAGCTGTAAGTGGAGGACATGTGCAATCTAAAAGAACAATTGGTTCTTTCTTTCTTCAGTCAATAAATATTTAGTAAAAACTGTGTGCTAAGTCTATAATGCATTTGGAAAAGTGAGTTTTGCAGTAGATGCATACTATAAAAATGGTGACGTTGGTTCTGCAGGGATGAAGAGGATCAATACTCTGCTTTTGTTACTTAAAATATCTGGTCTTGGGCATATTCTCTCACCCGGAGATACCAAGAATACCTTTCACATTAAAAGCATACCAGAATGCAAACAAATATGTATTCTGTGCATTAAATTTACCAATTTAATCTCTGTAGAGTTACTGCTTTTGTTGGAAAGTCACTTGTATGCAAGTTCTTCTTTAGCTAATGAGAAGTCCTTCTGTAGCAGTTTGAGATTTGGTTTTGTCATTCTGTTCTTTCAAAATTCATGTCAGAGCATTAAGCAGGGGAAAAACAGAAACCGTAGATGCATGTGTTTAATCAGGGCAGCACCCATGTGATGGCACATGTGGGGAGTTCTTGGCTTTTCAGCTGCTGTGACTATGCCAAGCATGCCTTACCTTCTTATGGCCACCTCCGGGAAGTGCCGTGTGTGCTGACAGAGCAACAGCGCTGGAGCTGAAGCTACACTTGCTGCTAGCTACTAGCTTGTATTTGTTTAGCTACTAACCCAGACTGACTGTATGTGAAGATCAAAGCCCACTTGCGTTTCTTGCGTATGTGTTTTGAAGACCTGGCCTTGGCTGGTAAACAACTAGTAGCAACAAGTAGGTTGAGAGCCCCGTTTATAACCAGTCTTGGCCTGGGTGACCAAGTTGTACCTACTGGAAAGCTTATAATGAACAAATAAGCTACTTATTGGTGTTGTGGAGTGAAATTGATTTTCAAAGGGATTATATGAAGAGGTTATTTGTGATAGCAGGAAAGTGGATTTGTGAGCTAGGCTCTCTCTTCCTGTTAGATCAATTTTATGGTTTTTCTGATCTGGGACAGTTAGGAAAACTGACTTAGTATCAGGTCTTATGCAGGCTGATTTCATTTGCATGTTTTTCTGCATCAGTGCAGTGCTATAAAATTAAAGGCATGTTTAAATAACATTTAAGGCAATAAACACACAGAAATAAAATCTTTTGGACTTACTTTCATCTGATTGTGTAGATCTGATGCTCGATTCACTTAGTACAAGTATCAAGTCTGCCCTTTCCAGCCTCGCCAGAGGGAAAGCATTGCAGGTAATTAGGCTGTTTGCCTAAAATCCCAACCTTGGTGTAGTTCAGCCTGAAAGGTGCTTGAGATCTCTTTTTTCTGCAGTTACGTACTACAACTCTCAGTACAGTATCAGTAAAGACGGAGGTGAAAGGCAGGTCCCACTAAGAAGGCAATTATTTCTTCCTACTTACATCCCAAGTAATTGGGATGTTTCCAGCCACGTTTGATAGTGTAGCTTCTGTTCTCCTTTGTATGATACTAGCATGTGATGTTAAACGTTTGGTTCAGACCACATCAGAAACGGGTGCATAGCATGGTAGGATGGTGGTGTATAGCTTGGGAAGCACTGAGGGTCCTTCTAGACAAAACTCTGCAAAATAACAGGATCACAATGTAAGGGCACCGGAATATGTAAAACTGCCAGCAACCGACAAAACTAAAATAACCCCAAGACTGCTGCTTCAGGAATAAGGGCTTTGTTTCTGTGGGAATCTCAGCGATGAAAGTAGACGGCCTCCTCGCGTGTTGTCTCCCGTCTCCATTTCCTGTGTTTGTGTTAGAGGGGGCTTCATGTGAATGTGAGCCACGGCCCCAAATGCGTAGGTGTCTCAGGACCCCAGATGACTGGGGTCCCCCATATAAGCCTGTTGTGATATTGAGGGAGTTTTTTTTTTTTTTTTTTTTTTCCCCGCACTGGGGACAAGCAGCCTGGCAGCCCTTGGAGCATGTCAGCAGTACCACCCGAGCTGCTGTGGGGACCCTGCTCCTCTGCAGGGACTCACATGGCCACAGGGAACCAAAGACCAGAACCACCCAGGGAACGAGACTATTTTGCCCCCGGGGTCTATCTCTTTTCAGGCATCCTTACAAACTGCAGGGACCATGACACGACTTAGTGACGTCAGGGAAAACTAGCTGTTGGGGCTCAAGTCTGGTCTTGTGCCTCAAGACCCGTGGTCCCTTTTAATTGCAGCTCTCTCTCCTTTTCCTTAACAGGGGAAGGTGGAAGTGGAGGCTGGGAAGGAGGGGATGAAGTTTGAAGCTGGTGCTTTTTCCTACTATGGGGTGATGGCCCTCACAGCATCGCCAGGTATGTCCTCTTACCTTCTGCTTCTGGAATGCACTCGCGCACAAGCCTGCCTGCTGCCGCGTGTGTGGCGGGAGGGGGCTGCGCAGGGCATCCCCCGCTGCGTCCTGCGGGGCTGATGCAAACAATAAACTCCTTGCTAGCGAAACTACCTGCCTGGCACAGCATCTCTGGGGGGCACCGACACTTGTGGCAGTGCTAACTCTGAAAGCCAAGCAGCTGGCAGCGGCCTGCAGGCTCCCAGAGGATGCACACAGTGGCCTTAGCGAGGGAGCTGTTTGGTGATGGCTGGGAGCTTTGTATTCTCACTGTAGCATAGCAGGGATTGAATTAATGAGAATAAATAATTAGTAGCAGAGGGACATCTAGTGGTGCAGCATACAAACAGCCTGCTAGTTTTGATATGGTTGCTTTACCAACTGTTGTTTCTAAAGGCATTTTGAGGGAAATGAGGGCAGTGGGACAAGGAAAAGAGATTGTTCCTGTAGCTTGTGCAGAGATATAGCTGAGAGATCAGCAAGGGGGAGAGCTGGCAGCTGAGGCTGAGATGTGAGTGAATTCCCAGTGCATAAACAGTAGCTGCAGAGCCCAGCATCTCGCAGACACAAGTCAGGGAGTTGCCTTATCCAGGAGCATGCTTCAGTGCTCCAGTGAGTAACATCCTGCTGTCCCTTTGCACTCGCTGCCGTACCTGGTCATGTGTTTCAGTGCCAGCAGCATCACCTTTTAGATCACAGAGATCTTGGTCTTGATTTGGCATCCCCAGCCCTGGTAGAAGAACTGGGGCCTTAGTGCTGGCATTGGCCATCTGCTCACCCTGTCACTTCAGGGAGATGTTCTCACGCAGAAATCACTTCCTCCTGTGTAGAGGCACAGCAGATTCGTGTTCCACTTGAGAGGCAGCTAATTATGATAGTAGGTTAATGGGAACTCTCTGTATGTATGTGTACATTTGTATATGTACACCAGTGAATGGGCTTTGGAATGAAACTTGCTTTGTAAGTTATGAATTTAGCCATATTAAACTCTACAAACATCAGCAGTTCCCATGGAAGTTTGAGGTGCAGCTGATAGCTCTGTGTTGCCATTTTACCAATCCTCTACTGGCTCTCTGTTAGGAGCTAAAGAAAGAGTAATTCTTCTTTAATTATGTGCACTTTAATCAATCCCGCTTATACCTTCTGAGGCTTGACAGAAGTGTGCAGACCATTGGGTGGATTTTAACTGTACAGTAGCAGCAGTCTTCACGATGAATCGTATGTAATGTGTATGTGTGTACAACTGTGTCATACCCTTGCTGTTTCTTTGACATCGAAGCTCAGGTTTTACAATATGGGCCGAACAGAGCTGGCTTAGGCACGAGCGATTCTCTCCTCCCAGACCTACGCTTGGAAATCATTTGTGGCATCTTTTTTTTTTTTGCCAGCATTGTTCAGTTTGAATGTTCTTGTGTTTCCGTTTTTCTTGTGTTGCTAACCCTCCCTGCAACCATGCCACTTGCCCCAAGTCCTGTGAGATCAAATGGCCCCCCCTTTCATGCCTCTGCCCTGAAATCCATCTTGGATTTGTTTTGTCGAACTAAAGCATGTACATTATTTTAAATTAAACTTGGCTGACCTTGGATTTGTTTACGTGTGGTTGATTGGCTTTTACCAGTAGCAAACCCGTCCTTTTGCTGACTTTTCCCCCAGATTTTAGAGAATTTGCTTTATGATGTCTTGAAGAATCAAGAGACTTCTGTTAGGATGAGCTCATAAAAATAAAAGTAGTTCTTGTTGCTCTAAGTAGACATGAAAGCTCATTTAGAGTACAAACCCTTACAGAACAAGAGAAAACTGTTCTTCCCCGTCTCCTGATGAGATGTCATGTGCCTGTTTTCCCCACCTGGAATATAAAGCCAATAACAGGAGATTAAGGCATGTTTTCAAAAAATCGAACAACAAATTAGCGAAGCTTTCATTAACTACAGCTGGGGAGGGGTTGCAGTGATGATGAGCAGTACTTGACCCATTCTGGTAGGGATGAGCTTGGAGAATCACAAGCTTGCTTGACTTGCTACCGAAAACTTGGAGTGTCCTTTGGTTTTATTTCTATTTTTATTGTATTCCAGTAAGGAACTGCACCCATGAAAGCTCTCTGGCTTGTTTTAACTCTTTGCCTTCCAGGCTGGAGTGGGCACCACCGCTCCTTTTGAACTATTTTAAAAATGAGTGTACCTTGTTGGACCATTCGGTGCTGGATGACCATTCAAACTATCAAGTGAAAGTTGTTCACTTCACTATAATTCCACAGGCTTGTTCTTTGGTTCATTCCTAAAACTGTTTAATTGTCTTTTTTGTTGTTGTTGTTTATTTTAACCCTTTACTTTTCCACAGTTGATTTGCACTTTTGGTTTTAGTTCTTCAGTGTGTGAACTGGCTCCCTCCCCTGTCAAGTGTGGATAGCTGCCGCCTTTCTGGTCGTGATCTCATCCTTTTTCTCTCCCTCTTCTAGTTCCCTTGTCCCTGTCTCGTACCTTTGTTGTCAGCAGAACAGAGTTGTTAGCAGCAGGTTCTCCAGGTAAATCCGCATGCTTCTATTTTCACCATTCTTGTGACTGCCCTGATGCCATAAAAAGTCAGCTGCAGTCTGTATTTATCTGACCCCTTTGCTCGTTAGGGAGAAGTCCAGCACAGAATTATGCCTCGCAGGTAGGTATCCTGAACTTTCGTTTGTGATAACTGGTAGCAACATGAAGGAGTCATCCAGATGGGAAGAGCTGAAAACACATTTAAGAAAAATGTATTTGGTAATGTGCGCTTGTTCTTGTTTCTTGTATGTCAACTGGTGGAAAAGTAGAAAGGGAGATTTTTAAAGAAGGTGTTCTCTCCCAAGCTGAGATTTAAGAACTTAAAAATTTCCTGAAGAAAATGCATTTGGCAGAGGAGAATGTCTGCTGCTAAACTGCCTTAAAAGGAGAAGTCCTTTAATGAAAGAATTCTGATATTCTCGTACGGGCTAGCTCTATGGTTTGAATGCAGTCTGGCCATTTCAAGTGCTCAGAAGCTTTATATTTTCTTTCAATGAGGTTAATGCTGTGAATCGGTACAGAGATTTACTGAGTGGATGGATTTGCAATGGAATGTGCAGTAAGGCTGAGGGAGCTCCTGTGGGTTTTGGTTTCCATTTTGCTCAAGACCTTTCCTTGCTGAATGACCAAGTTGGTTGACGTAGAAATCCCTTTGGAGAGCAGAGACCAAGGAGACAGCAAATTGGGCCAAAATGAGCTCTGAGATGTGGCTGAAAAGTTAGAAATTGGGAAAGGCCAAGAACCGAGCTTTGCAGACGCTGCATGCACAGAGCAGTTGAGAAAGATGGAAACCCACCAGGAGAGTGCGTAGGAACAGCAGAATCCTAAAATAATCTGGGCCACCCTGAACATGTTTCTTCCCTTTGAAGTTTTCTTTTTCAGATGAAATGTCTTTCCCTGGACCTAAAAGCAAACAAGATAATGATATGCATATTTAAGTGAAACATCTAAACGTCAGTACATATCATGCAATTCATAAACTTTCACCATCTGCTTCCTGTATTTTTTCTGTCTTCTTTTTTTCAGTTTTGAAAATGTATTTCACCATCAGTCCTTAAATTAGTCTCATGCACTTTCCAAACAAACTACAGGTTGTTGCCCTGCAGGGGATTTTTTCCTGCCCTTTTAAAGTTTCCTGCTGCTAAACTTAAAAGAAGGGGGAGAAATATAATCTTTCTTTAATTAAAGTACCTGATAGCTTTCTTTTAAGCTCGGTGGCTTTGATTATCTTTTTTAGCTTGGTTCTTTTGTTTTGCCAGGTCTTCTTTTTTTTTTTTCTTTTTTCTTTTTTTTTTTTTTTCTGTTTCGAAATAAGTGTATACCTTGCACATGCAGGTTGTTTGCAATATAAATGCCAAGCATATTTTTCTAGCTTTTTGTCCCAACCAAAAAAAAAAAATCAGTAATGGAAAATAAAAATGGGAAGAATCTCCTTCAAAAGGAACTGATATGGTGAGCCTGGTCACTATGACAATGTCGTGCCAGTTCTGATGAAACCCAGGCCTTCTGCTGGGTCCTTCTAAAAAGGATCCTCTTGTTAAATGCCAAATTGGTAACATGGTTGCCTTGATATTTGTCTTGTGGTTTGTGCTCTTAATCCCCAGTATATAAAGGTGAGGAAAACCGGGGTAGAAAAGATCTGTCTGGGCTGGGGACTGGCAGGGCGCTGCTCTGCCAACACGGACCTGCCTGCTGCTCCGTCTGTCATCTGCCCTTTGTGTCCTCCCTTCTTGAGTAACTTCTCCCCACTGACTTGTACGTGGGTCCAGAAGCAATGTCCTTTCCCTCTTATTTTTAGCAGTCATATTTCTTTGTTCTGTCCTTTTGTCCAATTATTTTAATATGCTTTGTCATGTAGCTCTCTGTCCTTAGCTTTTTATTAGTAACGTACTGTGAGACACCTGGTGAAAACAGAGGGCAAATCGGAGTCAGGCCAATGTAAAGCTGTTCCAGGTGGAAACCTTTATCCCAAACAGCAGTGATGCTGTTCCTGTCACACACAGCCATATTTTGTGTACGCAGGTGGGAAAGACAGGCCAAATTCATTCAGTCTTCACGCTTGTTCTCCAGAAAGGCTTAGAGCACCAAGCCCTGTGTGCAGACAGAGGTTTGGTTCCTGGCAGCAGTTCCTGCAGCCCGCTGTGGCTTTCAAGATGGCAAGTGGCTACTGAGGAAAACCTTGCAGGGCTCCGAGTGCTTCCCTCTAAGCCTCTGCTTGGTGTTACCATAGGGACCTGCACTAATTCCTCATAGTGCAGAAGTGGCAGAAAATTTGCCAAGCTCTCAGAACCTGTATTTTTCCATTCCCTTTTCTAAAATTGTAGGACAGAAGACGTCAGTGGCATTGCAAGTGGGAAATAAAAAAAACAGGGCTGATAATCCACAGTCATGTATCTAGAAGCATCTAAAGAATTAGGTTTAGGGAAGACTAGATGTAGAGATGTGGAACAGGCTATGTCATTTTGGCAAGAGAGATTATGTTCACAGTGATTAAGTGGCAAAGGTAGGATTGAATTTTAGTGAGCTTTTTTTAAAGACAATTTTATATATTAAAAATCATAAAATTTGAAAAACTTACAAGGATGTTGTTGATTTGCTCAAAGAGGCTTTGTATCTTAAGATTATGTGAAAATGATGCCTCAGCTGAGAACGGAGATCATGTGGGGAGTAGCACAGATGACATGAAGTTACAGTTTGGTCTGGATGGACAAAATGTAACTGCAGGAAGATCCAAAAAT
Source organism: Cygnus olor (assembly GCF_009769625.2). Classification (NCBI taxonomy): domain Eukaryota; kingdom Metazoa; phylum Chordata; class Aves; order Anseriformes; family Anatidae; genus Cygnus; species Cygnus olor. The sequence continues at coordinate 24,773,706 of NC_049175.1, forward strand.
TCACCAGTCCCAAAGAGTTCTTTGATCTTTGTATGTGTGCACCCAGGGAGAAGCCCATCTACAGACATGCTTGGGATCTCTTTTAGGATGCATTTCTGCATGTCCTCCTGTCATCTGAGTCACTGTGTGGGTGGAAGCTAGGGGTGCAAAATGCCTGTGGCTTGATGAAAGCACGTTTACATGGGAGGGACTGTGGCCCATCACATTCTTAAGGGTAGCTGCAAGATTTTCAAGTGAAACCCTACAGTGCTTAAAGGCCAGTGATGGAAAATATCTCTAGTTTACGCCTTTCCTGTCCATGTCTCTCCTGGATGCAGATTTTTCTGTGTAGCATGGACTGTTTTCCCTGCTTTGCTGGCTGGTGTGCACCATGTGGAGCTTGCTCCCCTTCATGGAGTTTTTCTCCCTTCAAGCATCAGGGGGTACAAGGGGGAACATTGCTGAAGCAATCATCACGTGGACTGTCCTCCGGTCCACTGAAGACTCTTATCGCTCTGATACTTTTAAAAATGTCTGTTCTAACCCAGGAAACAAGGCGGTATTTGCAGGTACCAGGGCTAAGTGTTAGCTGGGACTGACTGTGGATGAAAGGTCTGGTACGGATTTACAACTATAAACCATTAAGAAAAAAAAAAATCTATTAAGCACGGTCTGCCTATCAAGAGCTCCTGTAAGGGAGCCTTGGGAAGTTGCCTTTCTCTGGTGGTCACCACTCATCGGCAGGAGCACTGTGACCAAGTGTGCACAGGGCGCATCCACTGTAGCACAAACCAAACCAGGTTTGTTTAAATCCTACTCGTGATGTTGGCTACCAGCTCTGGATTCAAAATATGCTCTTTTTCAGGGTCATTTTGTTGTTTAGCTGCATGTCTACGTATGAGTAGGTTAAGTATTTGCAGATGTTCTGTGTTACTTTGCGATTTATTATGTCCCTTTGAAACTGGTGGCTTTAAATGTTTTCTACTTGATTTAAGATGTCTTTTGCTCTTGCCCATTTCTCAGCCGAAAACAAGTCTCCACCTCGGCCCTGTGGCTTGAATCACTCAGACTCTTTAAACCGAAGTGATCGCATCGATGCAGTGACACCGACGTTAGGGAGCAGCAACAACCAGCTCAATGCGTCTTTCCTCCAAGTGTATGTTCCGGACTACTCAGTGAAAGCACTCACAGACATTCAGTTTGTCAAGGTAGGAAAAAACCTGATAAAGCCCCAGGAAAAAATCTGGGGGGCTGGGCTGGGCTGATGGGATGGAGAGCCTGGGGAAGAGAGGTCCCTCTAGATTGCTCTGTAGCACTATGAGTAAATAGGTTTATGAAAACAGTCACTAGAAAATCACTTTCAAGTACTTTTTCTCAGTATCTGCTGTCCGATGATTTGTCTTCAGTGTTGCTCTTATTTAGGCCTGTAAGTAGATTGGTCACACAAATTTCTGGATTTCAGGTCCCTTGAGGAGAGAGAATAGAAAATACCCTCTCTGCTTTTAGTCCTGAAAGACGTAGCTTGTGAAGCCTTTGGAGCCCTCTGAATGGAGATCTTACAGCAGCTGACAGCATCCTTTTCTAAAGGACGAGACATTTTGTGTTCATTGCAGTTTTTATTTACTTTTGGTTTTGGTTTTTGTTTGGGGTTCTTGATCTTACTTTCTAACCTGTCATCCTTCTGCTCAGAGGTGTCTTGGACATTTGTCTTTATCTTAACTTCACGTTAGGCTCATGTCTCACACTACCAGTGAGTGGCTGCACGAATACAGCTCTGTCCCCCAGCATGGTGCATCCCACGCTGAAATGTGCGCAAGTCCTGTGGGATAAGGAAATGTAGCTGAGCTGAGGAGCAGCAAATGCTGGCAGCAGTTCCGGCCCAGCTGGGAGCCCAGGGAAGCTGACGTCCCATGGCCAGAAATTGACCTTGATGCTTTTCTTAAATTAAGTGCACACTCACATTTTCTTTGTGTGCAACTCAAATGATTCATGAACTCAACTCCTGTCAAAGTTAATTCAATATTGAAATCGTGGAACAGAATAGAAATACTAGAATGCTAAATCAATTGTTCCACACCTACGGGTAGCCAAATTTTAAAAGGAGAGTACAGTCTTTCACTCAAAACTTGACAAATGCAATGGTTCAGGTTGCTGAGTTATTATTACTGGGCAAGTGATTCTTGCTACAGATTTCCACGGCCGATCTGCCATACAGAGCAGCTGCTCATCTTATGCTGGTTTATACGGACTCCTTCCAACTCTCACTGTGTTGAATGCTAAACTGCCTGGTGTCTCTGCAATCAGACTTGTACCCCTCCTTTTGTATCACTCTGCTTTGTACGCAGGACAGAGTACCCAACAATCATGTTTTCATTGTGCCACACAGGCATTTTTCAAGTAATACCTTGTAAGCCAGGGCTGCAACCTGCTTGAGCGTGTTTGGATTTTGCTTTCAGAGTAGTGATTTGGTCCGTCTGAGTCTCTCTATTTCCAGTCCCTCTGCTCTGTTGCTACAAAAACTTGATTTTCTAAAAGTCTTGCTCAACTTCTTCCATCTGCTGAGATAATCCACTGCTGTTGTAGCACGTGGGGCTGCCAGTGCATGTATGTCCTGCTGCCTGACTCGGAGGAGTTCGGGGCTGATAGTTCATGGCTCCAGGAGGAATTCTCCCCTGTACCACCATATTCAGCAGTACAGGACTATGACCTCCTCACACCTGATGCCCCGCGGGCAGCATCAAAATGCTCTGTGCTCTAGGCAAGCTCCTATCATGACTGTCCAGCTAAGTGCAGGAAGAGGAAGACTTTATGGGTTGCTAATTTGGTCTCGACTCTGTGGAGACCCCAGTCTTTTCTAGAATCAAATGCCCTTATGTATCAGAATAAGGAACTAGCTCCTGCTGCATTTGCTGCCCTAGACAAGAGCAGCAATGCTCTTGCCCTCTGCTGCTGTGGGGACTTTTAGAGCCTCTCCCAGAGCTCACTGAAACTGGGGAAAACACTGAACTCTGGTTTGGGCCCTAGAAATGTGCATGGTTAGAAGGAGATGGAGGTCTGGTTTAAAAAATCTCTGCACAGGAATAAATCTGCGCAGGGGTGTTGTAGTCTTGCAAAGCACAGGGATGTTTTATAGCAGTGGAGTTGATGCCAGGTAAACAGGGGTTGAAATGTGAAAGGTACCTCATTTTCCTTTTGTGTCCAGCGGAGACACAAAATGTGACTGGCTCTTTTCGTTCCTTCCTTCCGTGCTTGGAGCAGATCTCAAGACAGCAGTACCAAAATGCCCTGATGGCATCCCGGATGGACAAAACACCTCAGTCCTCGGACAGTGAAAACACTAAAATCGAACTGACTCTTACGGAGCTGCATGACGGTTTGCCGGACGAGACAGCAAACCTGCTGAACGAACAGAACTGTGTGACTCACAACAAGCCCAACCACAGTATGCACAGTGAAGGAGCCATCTAGGAGCTGACTTCCCACAACCCACCCATCCCATCTCCTCAGCGGGACCAGCCCTCGCTCCTTCCTGCCTCCTCCCCGAGTGTGAACACCGTTAGTATGTGCTTGCGACACTGTGCTGCATCCAGTGTTCTGAGACCAAAGACTTGTGCGTCCGTTCTGGGAGCAGAAGAGGAAGAAACGGGAAGAAAGGAGCAAAGAGCAAGACAGAGAGACTAAAGCCCCAAGTGTACTTTGGGAATGGTGAGCCACCCTTGAGAACAATGAAAATACTTCCTGCAAAGCAGAATCATGTTTATTTTTTATCTGTATTTTTGATCCTTGTTGGGTTTTTTCCTCCTCAAACACATATGGAGAAGTTTAAAAGCTGCTCCGGTTATTTTTTCAAGAGAGATCATGTTTTTAAAAAGTATTTTGCAGAGTTTTAAATTGTTTCTGTCCCTCCCCAGCCTCAGATAGGCTCTGTTGTGATTTTGTGAATTGGCTCCAAAGTCCGTAGGCCTCTTTTCACCCCTCTCTGGTCCTTTTTGTTGCCCTGTTGAAGAAGTTAGTAACTGGTACTTGTATGTATTTGTGTCCTAAGAATGAGCAAGCTTCTAGGAAACTCTGGTTTCAGCCACCTGGAGGGTCACGGGATGAGTATTATTACATTCTCCCAGTTAAGTTTCAGGGAAGGAGGAGTGGTTATTTTGGTATTTAATGATCTCTCAAATTTCGGAAGGTTTCTTTGTAAAACGGACAAAAGCATTGTTACACTTGCAGTTTTGTAACCTCCAAAACCTTTGTGGGCGTTGAAGATGATTCTGGGGGGCAGGAGTTAATTAGCAAAACTGCAGTCTGGTGAAATGAAAGTCAGGTGTAATTTTCCATGCTGACCTAAGTGGGTGATTTTTCCTTGGAGTTCCTGACGGTTGCATTGTGAAGTCCTGTGTGCACCTGAAAACAACGAGCTTTTAAGCACTTGCATGCTGTAGTGGTCTGTGCACCATTACCCTGGCCAGAGCAGATGTGCAGTCTTTGTTAAATAACACGGAACGGCCCCTATCCCCCCCCGTGAGATCTCTAGTATTAACGCAAAAGATGCTGCTACAGTTATGCCCAAAGTACATCCTCCAGGTGACGGCAAACCTCTGCCAGTGCAAGGATGGGCTCTGCCGAGGAGCTGGGACCATCCTGCCCTCTCCAAGAACTGACAAAACTTTCCAGACGCGAGTGTATTGCACTTCAGGGATTCGGAGAGGTTTGTTTCCAGGCTCTTCCCAGCCACACTCCTTCCTTGGAGCGGATTCACTGCATTTCCTTCTCTCTTGCCCCTTTTAACAGCCATTTTAGGCATTACCGTGGTAGCAGAGCAGGGAGCCTCCCACCCAAGCTGCCTCTCGTGCCGGGCACCAGACACCAGTTCCTCCGCCCCAAAAACCTGCCATGCGGATGGGGTGGAAGTGAGAGGCACCCCGTGGCAGTTGTGCGTCACACATTCCCCGCTCCCACAAACGCAGTTTAAGTCCTCAAATGAAAAAAACAAAACCGGTCCCCCCTCCCGACCCTCTCCCCTTCCAGTGCCGTCTCAAACAAAATGTGATACAGGGAGAGAGCGATAAATCGGGCGTCGTGGGTTACGCAGCATTTCCCTTCCCTTCTGTACGCCCAGGTAACCTCAGCCGACCCCCAGAGAAGCCCCCAGCCCCAAAAGCAACTGCCAGAGCTCTGTGCCTGCGTGCCTGCCCCGCTCTGGTTAGGGAAGGCACTTCCCCACCCTCGGTGCCCGTGGTCTGGCTCGCTGCGCGCTGGCTGGAAAGGTGCAATATTCGCTGCGGGAGCTCCTGCAGCAGATCGGGGCCGGCAGCTCTGGGGATGGTTTGGGAGGATGCCTCTCTCCTTTTCTCCCTCTCGGCTTTGAGCAGCCCTCGTTTGTGCTGCCCTCCCCCAGGGGTCCAGCAGGCCGGGAGGGCGAGCAGAGGAAAGCGGCGCTGTCCCCTTGGAAGGGCAGCAGCCCGTGGAGGTGACATCCCCACAAGGGGGCACAGAAATGGCACGGTATCCAACCTGTGCGCCGAGGGAGGACAAAACAGGGCCCCCAAACTCGACTCCCACGTTAAATTTTATTAACTTTTCCCATCTAAAAGCATCTCCTTAGACTCCAGTCGCCCTCTACTGTGCCCCTGCCTGCGCCCGGAGCTCACGGCTCAGCTCCGGCCGGCTGCAGCCCGGCTCCTTCCCAGCGAGCCGCCGGTATTGCACCTTTCTCACAAAGCAAAGCGGCGAGATGTCGCAGCGTTTGTCCTCGTTTGAACGCTGTTTATCTAGCGTTGATGAATGTAACAGTTTGTCGGAAGCGTCTGGCACGGTGGTGAACGTGAGATGCAGTATCTGTGTTGTCAAACCTGCTGCAGGAGGGAAGGCTCGAGTCAAGGCAGCTCCCCCTCGGGGATGAGGCTGCTCACTAGATCTGACTTTGCTTCTTATGGCAGGTTGTGGATTTGTTTTAGTGTCTGTTTCCATTAAATAATAATAAAAAAAAAAAAGCCAAATTTTCCAACCAAAGCCATGTGATCCCAAAGCAAATACCTCCTGCTTCTGCCCATGCTGCACTGTTCCAAAATTTCCAGGCGATTTTTTTGCATGACTGTTTTTCATCATTTGTACAGATCCAGTAATGGAAAGCGAAACAATTTCCAGGAAAATAGTTGATTTTAGATGTGTTTCAGATGGAAAATACGTACCTGACCCGGAGGGGTTAGGAGCTGCTACTACTAATTAGCTTGAAGAGCAAGGCATGGTCCTCTCCGCGGAGGGGAAAACATCCCGTCTCCCTGTTCTCAGGGTATTTGCAGTTTTACTGTTTAACAAATGCGAGGGGCTCCCTGCCCTCGTGCTGGGAGCCAACACAAACAGAGGAGTCCCGCGCCCAGCTCAGGATGGCTGCTGAGGCTCTGGACGGTGTTTGCAGAGGCAGAGGCTGGGCTGGCCCCGCGGCGGTGGAAATGCCCCGGGCTCTGAGGCCGTGCCCGTGCGGGGGGCGTCCTGCCAGCGCGGGGCTGCTTCCCCGGGCTCGCCGGCGGCCCCCCCCTGCCTTCAGGTGGGCTCAGATCCGTGCCACGTGCACGCATCATCAGGGTGGCACGGGGCACCAGCTGGTGGCTTTGGGAGCCGGTGGACTTGACCTCAGACCTTGGCAAGGCTTTGGCTCGTAGAAAGGATACTGCATCTTCCTGTGTCGGCTCCCGCTGCCCGCCGTGTTCACCTGGTCCCTCCGCCTCCCGGCGCGGGCAGATGGGCGGCCGGCGGCCCGACGGCCTGGGGAGGGCACCTAGCCATGGTTTCTACTGTCAATACAATTTTGCACAAGAGTTCTTTGAAGTGACGTTTTAAACACTAATATCTTAAATGCACAACTGTGAATTATAACTTTTACACTCCTGTTGGTTGAATTTCCTTTAAATGAAATGAACCTGAACCTGTTGTAACTATGATTTTTTTTTTTTTTTTTTTAATTCTGTGTATTGCCAAATCTTTGTAAAGAGTGAAGGAATGTTCTTGCTTTCCAATGAGAATCTTTCTCCAAACGAGACTGGCTCTGGTGACGTGGAGATCATACGAAGCACGCTAGCTCTGAGTGGAGAGGGGCTCGGGTGGGCTTAGCAAACCAGCTTCGTCCCCTCTGCAGACCCCGGAGTTTACAGAGTGCTAGCTGTCTGTCCCTTCTGTCTCCTCCCTCAAAGCCCAGCACAGGAGCTCGGGACCGGGTGTCCCAGCGGGGTGAGGAGCAGGGTGCAGGGCAGGGCAGGACACGCTGCAACCCATGGTGTGGGTCTTCCCCGTGCTTTCCTCTCCTGCTCCCAGCTGTAGCCGTGCTCCTCTCACACCCTTTTTGCCCCCCGACACACACACACGTCCTGCTCCAGGCCCCGTCTGACACCGGGACCTGCAGAGGGCAGCAGGAGCTGGGAACTGTCCACGCTTGGGGACGTGGCCGGGGCGAGGCTTGCAGGTCCTGGGCTCGTTTGAAGAGGGGTCAGCTGCTCCTTGTGCTCCGTGGTCCGTTCCTCCTTCCTTCCAGACTTATTCCCCCTTTTCCTCACCGCAGGGTTATTATTGTATATTTTTTTTTTCTTCTTTTCTTTAAGTGCCTTTTTGTGCAGGTGGAGCTGGCAAGAGTAGGGGTCTCAGGACACGGCCCTGTGCGCTCACCCCAGACCTGGAGTCAGCCCGGGGGGAGCGGGGCGAGCTGCCCGTGATGACCTGCGGACATCGCCCCTTGCTGCTCCTCAGCCTTCAGGGCCCAGCTCAGGCTGGGACGCCGTTTTGGCACTGCTGGTGTCGGGCTCTGGCTCAGTTCAGCTCCGAGGGAAGAAAACCAAAGAGGTAGCTGCGTGCGAGGGGCTGCTTGGGCAGCGGGGCTGCTTCCTGTGATCTCTGCGGAGCCCGGCCGAGGGCTGTGGGGTGCGGATGGCAAGGAGCAGCGCTGTCTCCTCGCGAGCATCCCGCGTAAGTACCCTGCACCGTGGGGAGCACGGCCACGTTCTCCGGGACCAGCTGGGACACGCATCTCCCTTGTGCTGAACTAGACTATCTATAGAAACGGTTCCCACGTGAAAGATGTACCGTATTTTGTATGCTGTCTAATACACACGTCTGTGGTTTTAAAACCAGCACCTGTGTACCAGTTGTCGAGTTATCCAGTGTCTGGATTGCCAGGAGAAAACGGGGGCTGGCGGGAGGGGAGCGATGCCGTAGGGAGTCCCTCTTGTGATGCCAACTCGAGGCTTCGTCCCAAAGGCGCCCGACCGGCGTCGATGCGTTCCTGCCTTTGCTCTGTAAGCGGCCGTATGCGGAGCAGGAGCCCAGCGAGCGCTGAAAGGCTCGGTGTGGTACGGACCCGGGCTTGCTGCACGTCCCACTGCCCTGGCTTCGCACCGGGGGGCTCTAAATAGACCCAAAGAAGTGCCCGGCCCCTGGATACCGAGGGTTGTTCTGTCTCAGCAATGGAATGACAAGCTGAACGAGCGTGACCGAAACCAGGCATCTTTTCACGGCACAGAGGAGAGAACGGCCTTCATCCTGCCCTGGCCAGCAGCAGGGAGGAGCTCTGCACTGCGGGCTGGGCTGGGAAGGTGCCCCCACCCCTGCCCTCCTCTTACAGCTGGTCTGATGGGTGCAGGTCTCATTGCTGAGGTCTCTGTGGCCTCGTTCCCATGGCTCCACGGCACAGGGGAATTGGACGCGTCCGTGGTTTCCCACAGAGCCCCACACAGTCCTGCTCGGTGTCTTGCTGTAGTCCCGGAGCCTGGCTTCACGCTGGTTGTGTTCCTCTGCCTGTAGTTTCACAGCCACGTCCTCGAGGCTGCGTCTGAGCGAGGGGATGCTGTTGATGCAGGTGCCAAGCGGTACGGTGTAGCTTTTCAGTCTGGTTTTGCCTTCTTGCTGTTCTGTTAGGGGCTGGATGCTGACCTGGGGAGGCTGCTGCATTCCCCAGGAGAAAGCCTGAGCTGCCAGGTTGTCCCAGCGCCGAGCTGAGGGAAGGGAAGAGAAGGGAAGGGAAGGGGGTGCTGGAAAGCTGCCTCCATCCCGTGGCACGGTACAGGTGGTGGAGGAGGTTTCACAGGTCGGTAGTGCCAAACTGTCAAAGTGACGGCGTTCTCGTTATCCTCAGGTCAGACCAAAATGGTTCTGCACCTCAGAAATAAGGTACCAAAGGCTTCTGGCTGCATCTGATCGAGAGGTGCAGACACTGCTCGTTGTAGAGCCTGGCGTCAGGTTTCGCTCTCGGAGCCAGGCAAGTGCCTGAGATGGGCAAAGGCTGCAGGCGGCTCCATGCTCAAGAGGTGGCTCGGCTTTTTTGTCTTTTCTCCTCCTGGAGGCAGGATGGGAGTTGGCTGAGGAACAAGGCTTGTTGGGGAGGAAGGGCTTGTCCCAGCGTTAGGGCTTGGTGGAGCAGTCTAGCGTCACATTTCGGCTGTCTGGAGGCCACAGAGCTTTATGAAAGGAAGACGTTAACCTCTGGGAATCACCGCTGTACCAAATCCTTCCAAATTCAAGTGAGAAACTTCTAGGTGTCAGATGAGTAGCCTGGACCATAGGCCTTTAGTTGGAAGTGCCAATACTGAAGGAAACCTTCTGGTTTCTCCCAAAGATCAGCGTGGGCACGTGGTGGGGCTCTCAGTGAGCATCTCTGTGCGCAGCAGCGTCAGGCCGGCCGTGCCTGGGTCAGCCCTGGCGCAATTCCTGCTCTCAAGCCCCGGTTCAGCCGGTGGGTTTTGACCTTCTGTCCTCCTGCAGCCTGCTGCCTTGCATTGGGCAAAGCAGCTTTCTGCACTGCTGCTCTCACCTGGGCCGCTGTGCTGTGGGTGAGTTTGCAGGAGGGCGAGAGGAGGAGGCGCAGCCGGTCAGGAGCTGGCGATGCTGCGGCAGCCCTGCCTTCGTTCCCCAGCCTAGCGAGCTACCAAGGAGGGTAGGAGGCACTGCTCAAGGATTCGCCTCCCTTGCAGACTGGGTGAAACTGGGAGAGTGGAAACCCACCGGGACCCCAGCAGCCGCAGAGGTCTGACCCCTTTGTGTTCGCAGAGCTCCCAAGCACAGGGTGGGTTACCAGCCCTGCTGGGGTCCTCGGAGCCTCTCGCACGTGTTTTTTGCAGCACGCACAGCTGGAGATCAAAGCTCAGAAAGCGACTCACCGGGCAGACACCTGGATGCCAAATGCACTGAATCTGAAAACCCCAGATACTCAAGAGCACGTCCCTGGGTCACCGGGAAGCCGTGAACAGCTGGTTCTCTGCACCCGGTGGGCTCCGAAACCAAACCTCTCTCCTGCATCAGGGCCTTCCCAAAAACCTGGGGCTGGGCTGTGCAGCTCCTCCTGGCTCCATTTGCTCGCCCTTTGTTTCTCCCTCTGCTCACAGCTTTGCGCTCACCCGCGGCGCTGTGTTCTCGTGGCTGTCTGGCCCCCCCCCCGCTGTCCTTCCCGAGGTCTCTGCCCCGTGTCTGTCGCCCATCACCACTGGTCTCTGCCAATTGTATCATATTGTACATGACGTCGGGTTTCCGGAGTTGTAGTGTTCCGACTGCAGTATTTCCTTCTGTGTACATAAACCTGAGTAAGCACACCTGAGATCATGAATGACGTGTGTACGTTTCATATGCTGATTGTCATACAAACGGATTTTATAATTATTCAAATTTTGTTGTAGATTTCCAAGCTTTCCTATTTATTTTGTACCAGATTTATTTGTATATTTTGTGATTTTTGTTTAAAAGCATTTTGTTTATTTCTATTCTTTTTAGATAAATGATTTTTTTTTTCTGTTGGACATTCCAGTTTATGCATTTTTCCCTCCTCCACGCTTCCCCCTCCTTTCAAAGGGACGGCTTTCAGCACGCGGGTGGTGGGGCTGATGCCGATGGTCCTGGACCCAGCTCTCCGCAGACCACGAGCCGCTGTTGGCACTTGGGCAGCCTTTAACCTCCTCTGCAGTTGTCGAGAGCCACGGCGAGGCCGGATCCCGTTCCCCGCAGAGCCAGGTCTTGCTCCTTGCGCCGGTGGGGCTGGGCCCGTGACTCCTGCAGCTGGGGCGGGGGGGGGGCCCTCGGTGCTGGCTAGGAGCTGACGTCCTTCCTGAAGTGCTCCCTCGAGGGCGATGGCCTTCTTGTTCCACTAATAAACAGCCCTTCTTTACACCCTGCTCGCCACACATCACATTTGTTTCTCGGGACGCGTGAGTGCTGTCCGTCTGTCCGCAGAGCGCGTTCTGGCCGGGCACTGCATGGACCCCGGGGTCAGCGGTGAGGGACGTGGCTGGGGACAGTGTCTGTGCCATGGGATGGCAGCCACTGGAGCAGTGAGCTGGGTGTTGTGCTGAGCAGCGGCCATCCTGCACCTCTCTTGGTGTTTTCTTGCTGTGGCCATCGCAGGACGGGCAGAGCGGTGTAAGGCTGGGCAGGGAGCGGTGCCCTGGCATCTGTTGGGCTCTGCCCGCTGCTTTCCCACCAGAGAGCGAAGGTCAAATATTTTTCCATTGCTGCCACCTCGCAGAGTCCTCTCTGGGAGCCGGGCAGCGAGCTATTTGTGGGACCGTGGAGGCAGGAGGAATGCGCGGAGCTCCCCGCACCGCCCTTCCCGCAGCTTCCCAGCTGCTGAGCTAGAGCTTGAAAAATTCAGGCGGCTATACTTGGCGAAAGGACGGTTAAACTTAGCAAATCCCAGCATGGCCTTTAGCCAAAGGGCTGGGGAATGGCTCCTGCAGACCCCTCCTGCAGCCGGGCCAGGTGGCTGAGTTGGCCCAGCTGAGGCTGGTCACTACAATCCAGCCCCCAAAAGCAAGGGGCCGGGCATCCAGTGCCAGGTTTGGGGCTTTTAGCAATCACCGAAGTATTACTGGCTCTTAACTGTTGGCCATTCTCTGTGGCCACGTTGCTGCTTTTCTGGTTGGGCCCTGGGTACCGCATTCCCTTCTCACGGCCCCGATGCTGGGGACGCCTGGGTTACAGGAGCGGGCTGAGGGCAGCGGCGTGCAGACCCCAGCGCTGTCCCCATAGGGGGTACCAGCAGCCCTTGGCTGTGTGCTGGTGCCCAGCTGGTGCCCCTGCTGTGCCAGCACTGATTTTCCCCAGGTTTTTCTCTGTGTTTAATCAGGTCTGCAGGACCTCCCACCCACCCCTGCACAGCTGATGGGGGTAACACTAATCTCATCCCCCCCTCTTCCTTCCTGCCTGCCTGCAAGCTGGGGACCAGACCAACCCTTGCAGCCAGACCCGCTGCCACTTCCCGGGGAGTTTTTTTTTTTTTTCCTCCCCTCCCCGCAGCCCCTCCTGGCTCTCCCTGCCACCTCCCGCACAGCCCTCGGCGCGCCACAAAGCGCCCAACGCTTCTTAGAAACATCAAGATTTATTGACTTGAAAACTGCCACTTCAGCAGCAGCATTTCCTGCTCAGATGGCGGTGTGTATTTTGTTTATTTATTTTCTCCTAAGGTACTTTAAAATGGAAAAAAAAAAAAAAAAAAGAAAAAAGAAAAAGATTAAATGCATTTATGGTACTGAAACAACAGTCGAATTCGTTACAAGAGGGCCCTCGCTGTAATCCCTTCAGGCGCGAACGGCACAGGCTGGAGCAAGGGAGGCTGCACCCAGGACACGGAGGGAAGCCACCGGGCGCTGCTGCCCGGCCGTGCCCTGTCCCCGCACCGTCCCCTGGCTGGCTCACGGCTCCCTGCGGTGAGCTTCTGCGTGCTCCGCACCAGGTCAAAGGCAAAGGCAGCTGCCTGCAGGACGGGAGCGTCCCGACTCGCACCGCGGGGCTGGCCCTGCGGCGTGTGCTCGCTCCTGGTTTAGGGCAGGCACGCACGGCCCGCAGCACCCTGGAAAACAGGCCCTTTCGCTCCAGATGGTGGCTGGTTTTGTCTTTGGGATGCTTCGCTTTCTTAAAGCTGAGCAGACAGGAAGGTCAGTAACAGGCAGTGAGGAAAACAAGCTAACGTAATGCTAAAGCGGGAGCTTCGAGCTGCTGGGTTAATATTTACTGGTGAAACTACAGAACGAGTTGAGAACACGGCGTGCGGCTCAGCTGCTGGAGAAACGCGCTGGAAGTCATGCATCACATGCCAATGATGAAAGAAAGCTCTGAAACACGGGGAGGGGATAACAGGCGCCTACAAGCCAAAACGTGTACAGCTGCAGCTGTGCAAGTAAGAGCCGGAATCCCACCGCTGTGACGGACGGAGGAATCGAACCACTTACATGGAGAAACTCACACCAAGCAGAGGGTGAACGCAGAGCTGGAAGCCACAGCAGCGCCGTGGCCAGCAGGAGGGTGGTGGTTGTAACACAGAAGAAGAGAGGTAAGGGCAGCAACCCCACGGGCAGGAGGATTTGGATCGTTTTGCCTCCTGCAGGGCCCAGCACATCCCTTCCTCCTTCACAGTGAATGTAACAAATGGTGAAAACCGTTTACAGGACACCGTTCAAATGAAAATCAAATGGAACACGTCATGGGAAAGGGAAAAACATGCAGCATCCCCAAAGGTAATGGGAGCAGCATTACAGCACAGGCAGGCAGTCCGATCTGAATGCACCACCCGGGCAGAATCCTTCGGCTTTTTGAACCGTCTGCAAAACTGAAAACAAGGGTCTCCTCCTGATTAGTGTTAATTTGTTAAAAGTTTCCGGACACTTTCAAAATGTGCCTTTTGCAAGAATCACACCCCCCCAAACCCATCACCCCAAGGGCCCCCACATAGGAATCTGCTCCTGATCACTGCTAGAGTCATGGTTTGTCTTCAGAGATGCTTTGCTTTTTCCTTCTTATTCCTCTTCCTCCTCTTCCTCCTCCTCCTCCTCCTCTTCCTCGTCGTCATCTTCATCGTGGCAGTGTGTGATTTCCTGAGGTGCCTGGGGGAAGAGGTTGGGCGGTTTGATCTCACTGATGGAGCGGGTCAGTTGATGCCGCTTGTAGTCGGAATCTTTAAAATCCACTGAGGTGCGATTGCGCGTGGCCATCGGCGACTCCTTCTCGTTGATGTCAACATGCGTGTGCTCTACCGTGGACTCGTGTGGCATCTAAACACGTAGGAGAGGAGATGGTAAGGGGCGTCCCTGTCCCAGGGCATCTCCCTGAAGACAGGCAGAGAGCAAACCCCAGGACATGCCCCGCTGGCCCATCAAACGCCACCCAGCCCTCCAGGTGCCTTCCTGCTGCCGCTGGCTCGTGGAAGCCACGCACACGATGCAGGCACTGCGGGGATGCCCCGGCTCTGCCACTCACCAGGACGTGCGCGGCTCTGAAGAGGTAGCTGAAGGGGTAGTAGAGGAGGTTGATGAAGGAGGCTGCGTAGAGGTCGGCGTAGCGCATCACCTGGCTGGCAAACAACGTCTGCCGGGAGCCGCTGCGGAAGAGGCTGCCCATCATCCCGTAGCACATGTCCATGTCGTGGGTCACTTTCTACGAGTAAAGGGCAGGTTAGATCCCGGGCGGGCACGCAGCAGCGCAGAGCCGACCCAGCCACAGCAACACTGAGGGCTGGGGGCTAGGTGAGATCTGCAAGGATCTCCAGCGAGGCTTTCTGTGCTCTCATTCCGAGGCCTAAGAGCACGGCCCCAGCTAACAGAGGGGGAGGCAGACGCGGAATCAGAGCCAGCCCCGGCCCCCGGCTGTGACCCCGTACGCAGGGCTGGCTGGACCAGAGGCTACGGCCCCTCCAAGCCTGTTTTTCTCTTCACCCTGCTCTGTGGCACCGAGCACCGTCAGCTGGTGCTACGTACATGAGGAAGGAGACCATGTTCCAGACCAGGCTGCCTTTCAGGAGTGCCAGTGACACCAGTGAGCTGGGAAGCTCCTCCGTTTGCGTCCACAGACAGAATGGCTTTGCCAAGCCTGCCGTGCCCACCCGAAGGCAGAGCAAAGCATTTCAGGGCTGAGCAGTGGGTCGGGTTGTCAAGCCCTTTTAGGATCCAAAAGGATGAAAAGGGATTTTTATGGTTGGTACCTTAATGCGTCTCTGGATGGAGCTGATGTCAGGGCGTTCATTGCTGCTACTGTCCAGATGCCTAGTTACAGGCGAGAAGGTAAATACACGGTGTGAAAAGCCTTTCAGAACCAGATGTTGTGGGATGGGGGCTCGGGGGAGGGAGGCTGGTCTGGAGGGGAAGGTCGGTCTCACGGGAAGAACCCGGGCCTGAGCCAAAGCCCCGGCAGCAGCGCCGCCAACCCAACCCCAAGGGTTTGTCACAGCCGCTCCTTAGCTGTCGCTAGGCTGGGAGAGGCAGCAGGAAAGTTGCCAGTGTTCGAGCACTCACTTGTATAACTCGGCCAAGAAAATGTCCAGGCTCTGCAGCTCTTCAAAAAGGGCTGGATAATCCGGAAAAGAAAGGGGAAAAAGGTAAGTTTAAATCGCTGAAATTGAATTATTTGAAGGGCTGCAAGCACACCCGCCATCCTGCCCGCTCCCCTGGCACGGCTGTGGCGGGTGCTCCATCAAGGACCGTGGCATGTCAGAGCCACCGTGCAGGGAGAGGGTTCAGTCATGCTCTGTGCCACCGGCAGAGCTTTGAGCTTGGATTCTGGTTGCTGCTTTCGTTTCTGAGGTTGAACATTCACAGCCCTCACAGAAACCTTCCAACTAGCCACGGGGCAACCTGCACAACCCCCAGACCTACTTACACACCAACGGGCAAACCCGGGAGAAAAGCAGCAGTGCTGGAGAATGGGAAGCACAGGGTGCTTTGGCAGCAAAGAAAGCAGGAGGAAGGAGAAGGAAGCAGCTGGTGAGCAGGGATTCCCTGCAGATGGGGGAGCAGTCATGGCTCAGGCATTGCAGGGACAATAACCTGGGTGTCTTGTCAGATATGTTTAACGGGAGAAGCCACGGCTCAGCATGGACAGAGGGAGTGGAGTTTTGGGAGCCGGGTTATGGATGAGGAAAGCTCAACCCCGCCCAGCAGCAGCTTCTCCCCCAGCCAAGGCTTGGCTGCTGATGGGCAAGAGGCCCGGGATGGAGCATGGG
Source organism: Cygnus olor (assembly GCF_009769625.2). Lineage (NCBI taxonomy): Eukaryota > Metazoa > Chordata > Aves > Anseriformes > Anatidae > Cygnus > Cygnus olor. The sequence continues at coordinate 24,789,640 of NC_049175.1, forward strand.
AAAGGCCCGGGACCCTGCCGGCAGCTCACAGGGAGCTGCCCAGCTCCTGCCACCAACACCCCACCCCCGGGAGAAGGCCGAGGGGACAGACGGGTGAGGGAGAGAGGCAGCGAGCTGGGGTGATCTCTCCCCTGCGCTCCCCTGCCCGGCTGCTGACCGCTTTTGTCAGTCCAGACGTGCAGCTCCTGTGCCAGCTCGGGGATCACCAGGAAGGTCCTCCAGCCCTGGCGCTTCTTGGATTTGAGGATGTCCCCAAAGATGTGGTCTCCGATGTACAAGATATCCTTCCCTTTGGCCCCCAGCAGGTCACAGACTGTGTCTGAGGAGCCTGAGAGATGAAAAACAGGGTGACTCAGAACAGGGAGCCAGACAAAGATGTGTGGCTCATTTCAGAGGGCCAGGGTTAGGGATGCACCCAGTCCATTTTCCTTCCAGAAACCTCCACTGCTGTAACTGTAACACCCCGCTTGGCCCTGGCAGCACAGGGCACCCTGCCCACCCACACGGGAGTTCACCCAGGGCAGTTTTGCCCTTGCAGGGATATACAGCAGCAGATACATATGCTGCCTCCCACCCTGTGTGACAGCGATGGAGCCCTGGGCATCACGGACAGCCCTGAGCATCCATCTGCTGCCCTTCTCTGGCTCCAGGAGCTGTCTGATGGCAGCACAGTAAGGACAGCTGGGTATGCTGCACTGGGCCAGCTGCAGCTCTCCCCACTACAAGCCCTGCAGTGGCATTTCCCAGACCCTCCCAGGCAAGGAAGAAAAGGGCATTAGAGGAACGGGTCCACTTCTTCTCTGCTTTGTAGAGCAGTGGTGATAGAGAGTTTCTGGTGCAGTGCACAAAAGGCACACGGCACAATGTGTTTTGGGAAGCACAGCCTTGCTTAATGCCTGGCACAGCACCCAGCGTGAGTGGATGAAGGCCACTAGGGCACATCAGAGCCATTTCACAGGGCAAGAAGTGTTTTTGCCTCACCTCCAGAGTACACGATGCCATGCTGCAGTGGGCCAGTGTAGGTACCAATCTTCAGCTTCCCGGTCACCTGGGGAAGGAGATACTGCCTTAGTAAGGAACAGCTGGTGCTCTGGATCTTTTGTGTCCTACCATTTCTTCACTCTCTGTTTCTCCCTCTCTTTCTCACTCCCAGGCAGCCCAGTGGTGGTTTTCCACGTTTGTTCCCTACTGACACCTGCAGTACATTAGGGAAAGCAGCAAAGCCTCAAGCCCTGCTCTGTCCTAGGTGATGGGGTTGCTTGGGAATTACGAAGAAAAGATGCTGGCCCAGCATTTCTAGGGCAAGTCCAGCCCGTTCCCACACAGAGACCCCACACGAGCCCTTCCAGCCACAGAGGTACCCTCCGTGTGGTGCTCACCGTGTCCACCTGCCGCAACACGGTGCCCTCCCCAAAGAAGAGGGGTTTTCGGGCATCCACCAGGATCAGGTCAAAGTAGGACTGCCACGGCCGGTGGGCACTCCCAGGCTGCAAAGGCAAAAACAAAACTCAGAATCATGCACAACATAAACAACCACAGGGAATTTAACTGGAGCATCACTGCCCCCAGCCACAATCTTATTACACTGCTGGTCCATCAAATGCTCTGATTCCCCTCATTTGTGCCTCTGTGGCAGGACACTGGGCTGCCATCCCCTAAAGCACTCCCCTTTTGTAGCAAACCCAGCGCAGCCCAGGTAGCAGTGAAGACTGAGGCCATGGTGTGAGAAATGACACTGGGCATTCATGAGCCTTTTTTGTTCCATGCTTCCTCTCCTTCTGATATCAAGACCACAGCAAGGAGCTTTTGCAGCTATCAGTTGTGATTTTCCATGTTCTGAAAATTTTTCCCTTAGTCTTCTATCTTCAAAGCACAGTGCAGAAATACGTCTTTTGAGTATGAGATGTTGTCCCAGTGAGACGTTGAGAAAGCAGTAGAACTTCAGCTCATAAGCCTCTCTCCAAAAGTTGCAAGGCTGAGTATTACCTTAGAAAACCAGGTAAAGCAAGACGTACTTTTGGAACTACTATAGCTGAGGCACAATTAGGCCTGAAATGTTTCTGCTGTTTTATAAAACTCCTTTCCATCACGATTTTTTTAACAACCTCTAAAACATTGTGCAAGGTCAGTAAGAAATCTGGCTGTAAAATGCCACAGTTAAAATGTGTTAACACTAAAATAATGTTATCATTAACGCAGATTATTGTTTGAGACCCGATGATGCCTCTTTTCTCTGTCATATTGTATTTGCTTTGATCCTATTCAGATAGGACACTAAACAGCAAGCGTATTTTAACCAGATTAAAGCAACTAATCCCATGCAGCTGATGAAGCAGGATTAAAAAGCTTTCCAGCTACACAGATAATTAGGCACATCAATTCCTATTGGAACAGCGGTCCAGAAATCACATACCTTTGGTCCATGTGGAAAGTCAAACAAGTAGGTCATAATTTTCTGAAAGACAGAAAGAAAATATTCAAAGATGTGGTTTTATGCAGTTTATAAAAACACGCTTCTCTGTTTTTAGCTTTTCAGGCTACAGAACTTTGTTTTCGGGATTTGCAGGAAAGCCAGCATAAGGTTTGGTGACAAAATGAGCGGATGGACCTTACAGTGAAGGGAATTAAAACAGACGTTTTTATACTCAAGGAATGCATTTGCCTCAGGAATCTGCACATTGCTTCAGATGCATCTTGCAGTACTTTATAATGGCATAATTCTTCGGTTTAGCAGCATTGCAGCATCCTGACATTTGCCAGGAGTCTAAGGAACACCCTTGATGCCAGCAGCACACCAGATTTCCCTTAGTGGCTTTGGACCTCTCCAGGATCATGGGTTAGGTGACCTCTCTGCACTCACAACTGTCTCGCTTGAAAAAGAAGTCTTGCATTTTAAAGCCCATGCTAGGTCAGTAACGGAAGCAGGGCTATAGAAGACAAGTCTCAAGACCTAATCTGCATTCACCACCAGACCATCCTAGCTCAGAAAGCACCCAATTCCCCGCCAGAAGATGTCCTCCCAAAACCCACACAATGAATAGCTGGCTTTAGTTTCCTCCATTATATCCCAGTACCCCAATTCAAGTAGCACTTACATCTGTATATTTGTAGTCGCTGTTTGTGACCAGGAACACCTTTCCGACTTCATTCATGCGGCTGAGCAGCAGAGGCAGCTTCCCCTGCAAGGCAGGGGGCAGAGCAGTCAGACACAGAGATACATCACAGGCAAAACACCGCCCAGCTACGATCCCACCAGACGAAACAAGGCAAATCAAATCAACAAGCACTGAAGCCCACATGTTTTGCGCTGGCCAGAGAGCCAGGAAAGCTGCTGGTCCACATAATGCCTCCAGAGCACGGCCCAGGGGAGGGAGGGAAGGGGAAATGGCTCGGCAGGGCTGCGGTGCCTTTGCCATGCCAGTGCCAGGCACCCCGTGCTGCTGCTGCTGCCAGCACTCTGCAGCCGCCCCTCCAGCTCCAAGTCCCGTCCTGAAACGGGCCCAGAGGCAGGTGAAATCTGAGCTCCCACGAGCCACAAGTATATTGTAATTCCGACCTCAAATTAGGGAGAATTTATTCCTGGAGCTATTTTTATTGAATCATAAATCTCAGACTGTTTCCAGAGCGGCTGATTACCTCACAGGACGGTTTTGTAAGAATTTTGCAGGCACGTAACTGGGAACAAGGTTAACTGCTTCAAAGTGGTATTCTACCACCACAGGAGGAGCCCACAGAGATCATTTAAACTAAAGAATAATTATAACATAACTGGTCCAGAGGGGCCCTGCACACTGCAGAGAGGGCAAGAGTAAGGGAACCGCAGGAGCTCATTCAGTTAGATGTGCTGAGCACACGTTTTGGAGTTTCAAGAGACTGGGCACTGGTGAGACTTTCAGGATCTTTCCCTCAAAGCTTCATTATAAAACGTGTGTGACGCTTCTGCTGGATGGCTAAGGAGTCCTTCTGTCTAAAAGATGCTCCTCTGTTACTTTTTAAAAAGAGGTCTGCAGCAGAGGATTGCCTAGGCAGAGAAAACACAGGCAGGGAACACAGCTGCTTTCACCGTCAAAAGAAACAACAGCAGCCTTGCCAGCATATTCACCTGTGTCCCAGATAACGTTTCCTCTGCCTTTTATATTTTACGTAAAAATGCGCGCGTGAGTACGAAATCACGTGGATCACTGGCTCAGAATAAAGGCTGCGTCCGAACTTTCCACTTTGTCGTTGGTTATTACAATAGAAGTCACCACGTTATCTGTTTTGTGACTTAGTAAAGCAAATCAGCGTATTTATTTCTTGCCTGCTCGCTCAGTACAGAGTGTCACGTAGCACAAGTAAAGGAACTTCGCACTTACATCTTTCACCACGTACTTTTCCAGATTCTCAAGGGTCTTTTCCTTGAGCGATCCCTGAAATAGAAACAACAGAGCCCAGTGAGGTGACGGAAACATATGATGTAAGAGACATCAAAGCAATGCCAACTTTCACACTTCAAAATGCTGTGAAAGTACAAACCAGGGCGAATCTGAACCAGTGACTCTAGAGATGAGAGGCTTTGAGTAGCAGGGACCATCACAAACTCTGTGATCCATCGATTCCCTCACCATGGTAAATAATCCACTTCAACAGCATTTTAACCCTTTCAGAAGGGAATACAATAGAAACAAACAAAAAATAGATTTGCCATACCAAACAAGACAGTCAACGACCTGTCTCCACCACTGACCATAATGCTTTACTCAAAGGCCAACTCCAACATGTATCACACAACACTGCATAAGGAAAGAAGAATAGATTCCCGACGTCTGCATGACTCAAAACAACCCCCACAAGTACAACTGTGAGCACAATTCTCCTGTGACGGCTCTCCATCCCACCCCAACAGACCTCTTGAATGAGCAAGAACAACAAAACCGGGTCTTTAATGAGGTGATAATGCTCCCAAAATCTATATTCTAAATTTCTGCACAAGTGTGCTGAAAAGGTGAATTCCACTCTGATGAATTCTGTTTAATGCAGGTGCCTTTCAGACAACATACGATAGTACCAATGTAATCTAGTTACAGGAAAATTGCTATTTTGAAAAATTACAACATACAAGTTGTGGGCTGTAAGTTCAAGTATCTTAATGGCACCATGTTCTAAAACCCACAAATTACAGCAAGGAAACAGAATCTGGGCACAATGAAAGGAATAGGAAGGCAGCACAGATATCCTCCAGTGCCAGGGATCTTGACTTACTCACATAAAACTGCTATTTATTATTTGCTCACTAGGTGGCAAAGCAGGGCTCTTGCCCAAAATTGGATTAACACATCTTAACTGAAGAGTTACAAACCAGTTCCTCTGACTCATTTAAGACTACAGATGTCTCAGGTTCTTGCAATCACCTTGTAATGAACCCAGTCAACAGCATCTCTGACATCTTGGAACATACTCCTGAAGGACATGAAGAGGTCTCCATCTTTAAACCCTGTTTCACAGCTGTGGGGAGAAAGGAGAGGTTGTAGTTGCCAGTTGGAGCAGGTGAGAAACAAGCGGTGTGAGAGCCAGGAACATACCAAGGAGAGAGAGGATTCAAAATGCTGTTTGAAGCTTGCATTTTCATCTTACCATAATGGTTTCTTATCGACTCCTTTACTGCAGCTCAGACTTGAAAGAGGGTACGACCAGAGTTTTTAACAGGATCTGCATGTTACCCAATAATGCTTGTTTAAAATTTTTGGATGTGAGCTTCTAAGTACTGGCCTGCGACTTCACAGCAGTACTACAGCTTTCTACGACAGCAACTCCCACAGTATTACAAGAAGAAAAAAGAATAATTAAGTGCACGAACCATTTCCATTTTGACAGACTGAAAGACTGGGAGTGTGCAGTTTGCAGCGTTTAACAAAAGACAAATGGTACAGAGAAAGGAAGCAGAGTGCTGCTTTTTCTCCCACTTTCCAACAGCAAAAAAGGGTGTGCCACAGAAGTCAACTAAATGTAATAGTGCTGAGTGGAGGAGCTGCTGGCTTGTTAAACAGTCCGAGTTTAACATGAGAAATTTCCTCTACAAGACACCGTGGAGGCTGCGAGTTTCCATCAGAAGGAATCAAGGAGGATTAAACAGTTGTATTTATTATGAGAGCAGTCATATACTGTATGATTAATATAATATATATACATATAATCAATACCTATCCTGAGATAGGACACTTCACCTGATGGACAGCTGGTATAAGCAATTCTTCTGCTCCCAGGTAAAATCGCATTCAACCTTTACCTTCCAGTCACCCAAATGCAAAGATCACCTACCACGAGTCAGAAGCACAGCAGCACTCAGACTTGCCACTTCAAACTGCAGCTTGTTTACACTCATACTTATTTGAAAGCTAGGAAGATACTTGTCTTGTACAAACAGCCTTTTAAACTACACTGTGTTTGAGTATTTCGCTTTGGATTGAACAAAATCCTCGATTATGACATTTGGCCTTTCAGTTACCTGCTCAAACATGGATCCAAAGGACACAGGTTGAAAATGAGCTGTCTGGTGGCTGTAATCACATAGATATGTGGTCTTATGAGCTGCCCCAAATACCGGTGTCTGGCAGTAGAGTGACACAGGTATGCCCTGTGAAGGAGACCCTCGTAACCAGTCTCTGCTGTACACACAGAGCATCTCATCGGCACTAAATTCTCTTAATATCAAAAGAGTAAGAGGCCTGAATCCCACTGAAACTACTTGAAAGGACTCCACTGATATTAACAGCAGTTGCATCTGTGTTGTGCTGTATTGCATTTTATAATAACTACCTTACTGTATTTTCAGCACATCTAAGCAGAGGGGACACATACCTAGTGTACCGGTCACAGTTAGTAAAGAAATCCACTAGGCAAGCCAAAAGGTAGGTCTCTGCAAAGAAACAAAGCAAGACTTTAAAACAAGGGTAACACCATGTATCCAGCTAACTCTGGGCCCTGTGCCTGAACGAAAAAAAATATTGAAAAAAAAAAAATCCAAACAGTTGAGTAAGACATTAGCAAAGCTTTGCTGGCTTCAAGGATACAGAAACAGTCACATGGGACTCACCTGGTAGATTGAACAACGTGTTCAGAATGTAAAACCTGTCTGTGTCATCCCTCTGGATAAATTTGTTTGGGTATTGTTCCCGCGTTTCAGGCCTGAGAACAGATAAGGTGGAGAAGAATGAAAAAATACAGAGGATACGATGTGCTGTCCTTTACAATGTGTGTGTAGCAGGGTCCATTAACTGGAGTCTGCTGTGCTTTGATCAACACCCTGCTTTCCCATGTGTGCTTAGTGGTGTGAGAACAAAACTGCACCCACCGTGTGTTGCTGGCTCCAGCAGAGCCGGGCACAAAGCCCTCACTGCTGAGTCAGCAAACGAGCCGAGCCCACACAGGGAAACAGAGTGGTCGGGAGTCCACGACTCGACCTTAAGCCCCGTGCTGCTGGCTATGGGTATGCCTTACATCATCTGCACTTTCATAGTTTGCTTATCTTAAACTTTCTCCCACTTTCTATGCGTTGTTTAGCACCCCCCCAGCAGCTTTCCGCAGGGGAACGCAGGGCTGCGCTGCGGGAGACTTGCCTGGGGCCCTCTGCAATTAATCAGCAGGGTGACGATGACTAAAGTCACTCAGTTATTCTTGTTTCCTTCATTTCTGGAGCTTCTGAAGATCTCCTATGACTCAAGGAGGAACTCGAGAGTGTATGTAAGAGCTTTTTTCTAAATTTTGGCTTCCTGCTGCAGGGACTGACAGGGCTGCAATGACAAGGCTTGTCACCTTGGGGCCCCTGAGCTGGGCTGGCCTGTGCTTGCCTTGCATCCATCCCCCTCACAGCAGGGATCGGAGGGGATTTGCTGGGACACATCAGGCACGCAGCACTGCAGTCCCCTCTGCCTCCTAAAGCACCTTCTCCGGGGCACAAGGAATGCAGGCAGCCAGGGAAGGTTGCAGGAAATGGCACGCAGTGCCTTACTTGTGACTACCTGAGGTCAGAAACAAAAAGGGGTAGAGCAAGCTCGTTCCTTCCTTAAGCAAGCTCAGGCCCTCGAGCTTTCTTAGCAATGCCTGTGGAGCTGAATGGCCTCAATGTCTGGGACCTCAATGGACCTCAATGTCTGGGACCCCCAACACAACCCCAGTAAATCCCGGATCTGTAAGACACCAGCACAGCATCCAAAGTCTTCTCAACTCCTTACACAATGGGTTCCCTGAGGACCAGTGACACAAAAGAGCAGAGGAAGTCTAAAAGAACAGCCAAGAGTCAGCACTCACCCTCTGAGGAAATTAAAGCCATGTGCACACACCAGGAGGTTTCCATAGGCATCAACTTTCAGCAGGTTTCCATAGTGGGTATCAAACACCAGGCCTCTGTTAAGAAAGTGATTAAAGACATGAAGGAGCGAGCATTTTAAGCGGTGACCATTTCAATAGCAGTTCTTCCCAAATCATCTCTAGAGCAGCTTGCTTACTTAGCGTGGGGCACCAGACCAGAGTTGCTGTTTTTGTGCAGCTGGGGTGCTTGCTGTACCTTTTACCTGCTGCAGGTACGCGACAACACAGACCTGCACCGACAGGTTAAAAGGTAGAGCTGATCTGCTCTCCGTGGACTTGAAAGTGGAGACGTTTAACCCAGCAGAGGCTTAGCTGTGCGTTTACCAGGGAAGACACAGACCTCTTCTGCAGGGTCACGAATCTGACACCTGTGTTTGTGGTCACTGACAGCCCTGCCGGGCTGCAAGGAAGAAAAAACTGGGATAAGGGAATTTCTCCCCTCCTTTTCATCTCTCTGTCGCACAGAGAGCCAGATGGGGCACGTAAATACTGCACAAAATGCTTCAGGTATTTTTTCAAGTCCAGCAAAACTCTGTCTCACTTAGCTAGTAGTTTGCACCCGGAGAAAGCGGCCTTCCCCCAGAGACATCCCTTCTGTCTCCTCCCTGGGATGAAGAGGGTGGATTTAACGGTCTCTTCATCCCAGGATTGTGAAGGGCTACCACGTTCTTACAGGCATGGGAGCACACAGCAAGTCTCAGGGTAAATTAGGCTGAGAGCAGGGAAGGAAGGAGGCTGCTAGGCTGCAAACTGGGGCACAAAGCCTCTGGTCCAGTCTTTTGTAAGGAAGCTCCAAAGGAGCCAAGAAAGCAAAATCCAGCAAAGGCACATGTGGAAATGACTTAAAGGTACAGGCTTAGATCAAAAGCCTTGTTTAAAACAAGCAATGTCCTTTTTACTTCTGCTATGAAAAGACAAAATGCAAGAACTCAAAAACTTTGCACCATTAACTTTGCTTTCGGCATTTGATTCATCTAGACACGTGAACTGGATTGGCCCCGCTTTTATTGCTGCTTACAGTCAGCTTAATTTTCAGGATGTCTTATGCACCGGGACACTGGTGTGTCTGGTTTGACGACACCGGAGGAAACCATATTAATTAAAAGCATTAACGAAAAATGTTCTGAGACTTCCTAGCGGCCTCGTGGACATTAGCGGCTCTTTCTCCCCGGGCCTTGACTTTGACTTAGCTCCCGGTCCCATTGTGTCTCCCCTGTTTTTGCTTTGAAAGGTTATTTTTGGACCATGACTTCAGCAGGCCTCGTTCCCTGCCCTCGTCCTCCTTAGTGGCAAGGACTCCAAAGGCAAAATTCGGAAAACCTGGCCTCACGTGTCACCTAGGAACTTTACAGAACAAATATTCAAGGCCTCGAGCAGGCTGGGTTGGTATCTGTTAGTCATTTACCTGGTAGGGAATGCAGGATCATACACAAAATTGAGCAGCTCATGAGGGTATCCAATGGAAACTAATCTTTCTACGGTCAGGTCAAATCCAAGAGATTCGTATTCAGGGGATTTATACACTGTACCAAGATGAGATTCCAGTTAGAAAATTTGAAAACAGCTAGGGGGTTAAACAAGAAGGCAGTTAAAAGTAATGTCCCCATTCGCCCTCCTCCCTCCTCCACATCCCTTCGGTGCTCCTGCCCTTGGCCGCCTCGGTCGGGCCCGGAGCCGCAGAGGCATTCGTTCTGCTCCAGGACTGCAGCTGAACGGGGCCACAGCGGGGTACCAGCCCCACAGAGCACCAGATGAAGCCCCCATCGGCCTGTGGCAGCTCTCTGCATCAGGAGAAGTGGTCTCAGACTGCAGCCCTTCTCCCTGCAGTGCTGTTATGCAGATGCACAAAGGCTCCCTCCCTCTTCCACCTGCTCGGCCCGGGTTTTGTTTTGCTGTGCTTTCTCAAAGCTGGCGAAGAAACCAATAAATCCTGGGAGCGCACGTATTCATGGTGAGAAAGCCTGAAATTCATTGCTGCTGTGCTACTGTTACTGCTCTGGATACGATCCCAAAGATTAGTATTGTCTCCAGATTTCATCTCGGGGGAATTTATGTTTGCTGCAGACCGAGTTAGCTCGAAGGTAGAGCTGTCAAGTTAACATACGATTTGTTTGTTAATAATACCATATGGTACTGTAAAAATCTGTTAGCTATTACCCTTGTGCATCAAAACGCTACTCTTTTAAGCAGGCTTACTGTTGCCACATTTCAGAGGAGCTGCATCTGTGACACAATGCAAAACAAATGGACTTGTTCAAATAAGCCATTCCTGTCTTCGGGGCCGTCTTCCTCCTGCAAATGGCCTTCCCATGCACTGGAAATATTACTACTTAATTGGATCATTAAATGAACATTTAGAAGGAAATCAGTGTCTCTATGACAGATGGAAATCAGTGTGTTTCTCTGGCTGTGTTGACATTTGCTGCACGCCGCTGTCTTAACTTGGTCCTAAGATGTAACGAGGTCAAATGCAGCCCTTGACTTCAGGGAAGGTTACTGGGGGTTCAATGGGCCCGGCTGTCTCAACACTTGAGTGTTTCAAACTTAGCTGAGTAAAATCCAGAACTGTGTAAGAAAGCTCTTTAGAAGACAGACTGCTTTCCCTGGGACAGCTAGCACATCTGGGGGCATCACGATATATATATATATATATATATATATATATATATATATATATATATATATATATATATATATCACTCATTGTCTGTACTGCCCAGATAACCACCGCTGTATAAATACTGTGGAATACAGAAGTTCAGTCTGAGAGGAGAAAACAGATCTGTAAAATACTACAAAAATACTAAAAAGGGAAGGACTGTAGAAGAAATGGGACTGTCAAAAGACTCAGTTCACAGTAACCACGTGAGAGGGCTCTAACAATCGAAAAAGCACCAGAATTCTAAGAGTTAATTTTTCCCATTAAATGAAACACCGTTAAAATGTAAAAAGCAAACCTGTAATCTTCTTGAACAGATAACTAAAAGCAATCAAACAGTTATGAAGGTCTTCAGGCATTATTATACCAGTGGCAAACATCGATAACATGATACAACATTCAGCGCACGTAGCCCTGTCTGTCCTTTAGGAAAGGAAGGGTTGATTGAGCTATAGATAGGAAGAAGCAATCAAAAACTACAGCTAAAGAAGAAAGCAGTGACTGACAAGGCAATCCTGGGGAGTGAGCTGGAGTTGGAGGGAGCAAAAGGCAGTTAGGTGATGAACATTGTGAGAGTGACACTGGAGCATCATCTGGAAAAATGAGTTCCTTTGATGCAGGACAGTAACGGCACTTCCCAGGGAGAACAGTAATAAACACATCCATCCACATGTGCTCTCAGTGGGGGAGAGCACTGCAAAGCTCCCCAAGATCTGAAGCAGCCTCCGGTTCTCCATCCTGTCCATGCAGCCGCTGCACTCCTCATCAGCTTCCTGGGACTTTGACCCATTTGTCCATAAAACATCCCTCCCAAACAAAGCACCTCTGCCAAAAACCCTGTCCTTTCTCAACTCACCAGCCACGGTGATGCTGTCAGACATAAAGAACGTCCGGGTGCACTGCTGGCACCTCCTCTGGGCAAACAGAAGTGGTTTATGAACAGCTCCAGCAGCACCTTTCCAGGGAAACCACAGGGCTTTCTGTTAACCAGCCTGGGCATGCTGGTAATGCTCCACCAGGAACAGCTGTGGGGGACGCTCACAAAACGCCCTCACTCAACTTCTTCCCTTCTGTATTTCGCTCTCAGTGTTAGATTTATCACTACAAACCTCTTTTCAACTCTCCTGAGCCTAAAGAAACAAGGCGAAACACCAGTAGGGAAAAGGCTGAGCAGGTATGCGTCCCAGCCCTCATCACCCCAGGTCTCTGTTGAGGCAGCACTGCAGCATGGTTAATCTGATTTTTTTCTGTCTGGGGGAGGCAGTTATTCTCCTTTGCCTCTCAAGTTGTAAATTCTGTTTCCCCGACTCCTCTTTGAACAAAACCAAGCCACTAGCTCATTCATACCTCCAGTCCCCTCCCTGTTTTCCTATCACACACCACAATACCTGGAAAGCGAAAGCTTTCTCCTCGTCACACAAACTAAACAGAGACACTGGCTCCTGGAGACTGGAAAGGGGCAATAAACGTTCTCCAGTTACCACGATACTCACTGCCCAAGACAAACTTTCCTTTAATTAGACACGTGGCTGGGAATAGGCTGAGAGCTCACCAAGCCCACCTTGCCAGCACCTACCCCGCAGCACATGCTGCCCCGGCTGGTTCGAGCCACAGCCCACTGACATTTCTCGTCAGCTTTGCGAAGGCCTGTTTCAGTAACATGAGCTTCCAGGCAAACAAACGATCCGCCTCCCCGAGACCAAGCAGGAACAGGCTAACACCGCTGTAATGACAGCAGCACAGTCGGGGAAGATGCCCCGGCTGTATGTATTAATAGATCGTTTATCCTGGATGAAAAGTGTATTTTAATATTGTGCTCGGGGCTGGTCACTCTCATTTTCAGGCATCGTTGGAGAAAAAGAGTAGAGAGGACAGGGCAATGTTTTCTTCTGCAGTTGGATGATGAAAAAAAAGTAGTTCAAAGCTTCCTGGAAGACCCCGTCCCCAGCCCTGGTTGCTGAGCCCACAGCTGGAGATATCTGTAGGACGTGGTGCTGCATGGATTCAGACGTGCCGTGCAGTGCCTCCTGTGCTCTGCTCTTCCCCCCAGCTGAGAAGAGCCCAGCTTCAAGCTCCCCCACCTCTGGGACAAGGGGACCAGGCAGAGCCACGAGCCCACAGCCACCCCCTGCACCGTGCCCTCGCCTCTTCCCTCGGCCCAGCGCACACGGGAAGAGACCAAAATCGAAGCGCATGGTGCAACTCACTCCAATTTTTTTTTTTGCTTTCTTACTGCTTGACGGCCGTGTCTCTGCCACCGTGCCAAGTCCCTGGCTCCAAAGGAAAAGTTATTTTAATAATCTGTGTTTCAGCACAGACAGATGCTTCAGTGGCTCAGGGCAATCGGCACCCCGTGCTTGTGGATTACGTAACCAGGCTCGAAAGAAAACAACCGAGTCTTTAAAAACCAGAAGCCAGCTGACAGCACTTCAGCTTCCCCTTACCACTGTCACTTGCCTTTAAATTACACTACTGAAAGTTAAAAAGCAGTACCCCAGGAGTGAGCGTCGCAAGCCTTCAGTCTGTGAGGAGTGCAGGCATCCCTGACACGGTACGTGCTAGGTGGGGAGCCGAGCTGGAAGGAGCAGGGGTTGTGCAGTAAGGTATGCAATTCTCATGCACTTCTGTGGTTGGTTTTACCTGTGCTGCCAACACACACACAGTAACAATTTTATAGCCTTCCTGAAAAGGAGAAAAAAAAAAAAACAAAAATCTCTACAGAGGCTCCAGCTTATGCAAAATGCTGCTGCCAGGATTTGAACTCACATGAGGCAGATGCAGATTCAGAGTGTCACTCCAGTCTTGACGGAGTTACACTGGGCTCCCCTGTTAAAGAAAAAAATCAGACTGATTTTAAAACTGCAACAGCTCTGTGCCATGCGGGACGGTATCTGCTGGAGCTCTGTCCTCCGGTAAGCTCGGAAGTCGGCCTGGCAGCGATTCCAAATATACTTACAGCTGATTTATAGAGGAGGCACAGTTGGTAATCATGCGTCCTGCAGGCAAAATTCTGTCCTCATACCCACAAAGCAGCCTTAGATCATCAGCTCAGTGGTAATTAGGAGGAAGAGGCTACACGTGCATTGCCCAAGCGACACAAACCCTTTGAGTTTCTCTCAGACACAGATCAAGACTCAAGAAAGGGTCTTGTGCTCTTCCTGGCGCTCTGCCATTATTGTCCATCCCTCTGTTGGTGACAGATTACTCCTGCACTTGGTTTCACGGCACGCAATGCCTGCACGTGTCAGCGCAGGAGACTCGGGAGACTGAGTCAGGAGCTACTCCGGGAACTTGAGAAGAGGATTTTGCCCTACATCTGAGGGCGATTCCAGCAAAAGCCTCAAACACGGAGCCCGTCTGGTGCAGCACATCTAAATTCCACCGTGTCCCTCAACACTTAAGCTAAAGTCTGGGCTTTCGTGTGCAAAGCACTGAGGGATGAACCAGAACCAATCCTGCACACGGTGCTGCATCATATCGCAGTGCACTGGTTTGCAAGCGCACACAGCAAGGAGAAAATACCTATTCTGCAACTTCCAGGGATGCACAGAGTCATGGCAAATACCTTTGAGATCACATTTGTGCTAAATGCAAGCTGAGTGAGTTGGAAAGCTGTTACAAAATGACCCCCAGAAGTATGCAGACCTCCTGGAAGGCTTCTCTGAAAATAAGCATTTAAAGACTATTTGTTTTAAAATGCATAGCTGGGGAAGGTTGTAGTGGGTTTGATGGCTCTGTTCAAGCTGTGGGGAGGAGGAAGCCCTTCAAGGGCTGCCCATTTCTTTCCTTGTTCCTCCTCCCCACACACAAGTTTCCAATTCAGGCAGGGCAGCTTCTCATTGAAGATGTAACACGGTTTCTTCCAGGGCTCCTCGACCCTTCTTACAAGCTGCTCATGGATCATGGGAGAGAAGCAGGTGCTAAAGGTACGAAACCCCTGCACTTCTGTGCTGTTTCAGCCAAATCTTCAAAAATTTTACCTGCTATCTGGGTTATCCAGAGATCACACAAAGATAGATAGATAAGCCAAAAGGTGGACAGATAACGTGAAGGGTTTAGCCTCGTCTCCAAAGCACAGGAAACGCAGCCCAATTACTTTGTGTTAAGTCTTGAAGAACTGAAAGTGAAATAACTAGAAACAGGTTGTTTCAGTTGCTGCTTATTCCCCAGGGACCGAGGCATGCAAATCTGGCAGTTAGGACCTACACGGCCAGGTGGGCAGCAGCAGCCAGGTTTCTGCACTTCTCAGGGACAATGTGTGTGATTAGGCTTGTACAAACACATTTCTGAAGTTCCACACACCTCGCTTAAAGAGTCACTGATTTGAAAAAGTGCTGCTGATTTGAAATGCTGATCCGTATTCTGAATTGCATCACAAACAAATAATGCAAGTACACATTAGAAATACATAAATATCAATGTCGTGCTGACAAAAAGTGCTTAGTGAAAGCCTTGAGAATTGAGATCCCCTTCCATACCCTCATCCCCTGTAACGGTACAAATATCTACGTATCCTGCCCCACCACGTCTATCAAAGGGGATCTTGGATGGGTGTCCCGGACCGGGACAGATCTATTCCCACAGTTCTCCACTCTGTGAGCTTTTTCTCTGCACGCAGCCCTGAAGCTGGGCACTTACTGCCAGCGACTGCCAGGACGTCTGCGGCACAGTCACCTCGCCACTACCACCAGACCTCTGATTACTTCACCAAAGCACCAGACATCCTGCTGCTTCTGATCACGAATCCTGAGGGAACAGTGAGCGACCAGTCCCAAGGGCGTTTGGGACAGGGGATTTCATTAGAAAGTAAACCCCACTGAAGCAACAATCCCAATTAAACAGATTAATGAGTGTTGGGCAGACATTTCACGTACTGCCACAGTTGGAGGAAAGCCTGTCCCGGACGTAGGCCCAGAGGTCTGAGGCACCCCAGAAGTAACCGGGTAATTATCTTAATTTATATACCAAACCCCTTTCAGGGAACCTATTACCTTCATAATCTATCACAGAGCAATGCCATTTTTCATACGTAATTAGAAAAGAACAGGATTTATGCTCATCAGTTTCTGTGTTGTGGGGTCTCTTCTAACCAGGGTAGATGTTCTCAGGTGCTGTCACTGATACACCAACTCTGAGCGCACGGCATTACTCCTGCCACAGCAAATGCAGGCATTTCGCCTCACAGCATCCTCACCAAATGCAGAGGGAAGCACAGACACTGCTGCAGAAAGCCTTGGCTGTGTAGAGCACTGGTTTCGGGTCACCTCTGCCAGCACAGCGTGTGAAGATGTGCCTGCTCTGTGTCTCGCTGTGCTGGGGGCAGTGGAGTCGCTCACGTTTGTGCTGTGCTGACCTGGGAGCTCGGAGCCTGCAAACAGACTGACAAAGCGGTAAATGTGCCTGGTTGTAACTGCGAGAAACCCCAAGGGACTACTCAGATGTTTTAAGTTAGGAACATGGTGAATCACTTTTGTTTATGGACTTGGCTGAACTGTGACCATAAGGGATCTGTCTAAGGTCAAAACAAGTTGAAAAACAGCCAGGAATAGACGCCGGCCTTCTTCAACCTTCACTTTTGATTTTAACTGCTAGACCATAAATAAAACCACATTGTAATATGCAAAACAAAATTGTAGTGTTTCAGCCTCTGTTTGAGTTTTCATAGCACCGAACAAACAAAATGGGTGGCAATGGTATGTTTTGCTCCTTTGGGTTCAGTCAATTTTTCAATCTGAACCGAGAGGAAACTGCTGCCACACCGATCAATAATTTTCATTTTTCCAAAGAAACCTTTTCAAACGCAGAACTGTTCTGTCAGCAGGACAAAGCTGAGCTTTAAGCACACTTCACTACTTAATGCACCTTTTCTATTTCACTAGAAATTCTGTAGGTGAGGCAATCAGCAAACAAGGCCTTGACAAAACCTCCAGGTGTGTCCTGGGGTATTTTCATACGGCTATCACACGAGCTGCTCTGCCGTGCATGAACAGCCAAGTTCTGCACTGAGCCTCTTGCAGCCACAGATGTTTTTGACAGTGAATCCGATAACAGGAAGCAAGGCAAGAATCACCGATCATCAGAGGGCTGAAAATTTTGGATCCTGTGCATTCGAGCTTCAGCGGCTCCCCAGCACCCTTCACTGACAGTGCCCGGTACTGGTTTCTGGGAGGGAACCAGCACACACCTATATGGAAGAACAAAGACTGCAGTCCCCAGCTGCAGCAGTGCCCAAAAAAGCAGCCGAGCACCCACTCTGCAGCCTAGGAGCGCTGGAAAATTCCTTCCCTCTAACGCTGCTGCAAACATCCCCATGTGCACATAGCCTTCGGCTCTAAAACCTCGGACCTGGAGCTGTATCAGCTCCTCTGCTCCCACTCTGCGTGCCCAAAGGATCTGCAAAGGCTGGATGTGGTGTTGTTCTGAGGACTGACACAGCACTGTATGCTCAGCTTGGCTCTGGACTGCTGGATGTGTACACTTCAGGTTGTTTTTAGTGCTGCCTTTCTACTTGTTTAATATTAAAAAAAAAAAAGGTGTTGCCAAGTATCATCAGCTTTAACTCTTTTCAAAGCAGGCTTATTAGTGCTCTCATTGGTAAATGCCAGATATTTTTAGCTCCCTGCTGCTGCATTTTGTTTGCCTTCGATGTAATGAAGATTTGGGCTGTTTGGATATGCCTCAGAGGCTGGCAAAACAGCTTAACGTTGGAAAGTTTTCTCGTACAGAATAAAAATGCATGGCTTGAGGTAACAACAGCAGCACTGAGGTGACATTTTGCATGTTGAGAGAAGCAATTCAGACGGACTCTGCATTTCAAGGAAAGTTCAGTTTGTCTCTTTTAATAGTTGGCATAACATTCCTTTGCTCTGGAATAATATTTTAAAGATGACTACACAGTCACCTGTTCTTTTATGGGGATGTTTTACAGTTTCCCTGACACAAGAGAATCTTTTTTGTGCTTAACAAGTGGCCTTCAGAATTTACCTCTCTCAGATGCAGCCGCTGGGAGTCATAATCCCGTAATGGAAATCGCCCTCCATTTCCATGGAAACAAACCACTGTGCCAAAATACGGGCTTACTTCTTCAATAAAGACTTCCTGAACGGGGAAGAAATAGTTGTCTGGGCTTCGCATTGAAACATAATTTGGTAGCATCTAGAAATAAAACGACTTAAAGGCACAGCAGCCATTCATACTCTCTATCTAAGGCATTATTCAGGTGTATCAGCATCCAAACAGATCTTGCTTGTTATTTCTCTCCGTATTGTTTCTGTTAATGACCTTGGTTACTTCCCTTTGGACTTTTGATTTTTAAAGCAGAAGGAAAGAAAACTTGTGGTTGATGAAGGAGTGATGAAGTCAGAAGTCTTCCATCCTCTCCCAGCTCTGCCAGGTTCACTGTCTCACCACATGCACTTTAGAGAGGGGTCCTCAAAAGCTACACGTCCAATTTGTTTAACAGCATGCACCTGGGCATATATGCAGTGCAAATGCCCATGCTGTTAATAAGCCACATACATGAGCTTTTCTGCAGTCCACTAAAAGAAGGCATCCACAAAGCAACAGCACACACGCATCTCAGAGTTAAATCCTGCTGTCCTCTCTGCTTTCCTTCCTCCTACAGAGCAAGCTATCCCCTTCATCACAGGGGCATTTGCAACTTAATAGCACTTGTATTGTGGCATTAAGGTTACTAGATAAGGGCATCTATCAGATTGAAAATACCTCCACATCTCTATCCGCCTGGCAAAAACATGAACTGTTGACCCAGCTACTGTTATTCCCGTGTTCCTGACAGCAAGAGAGCAGAGTATGGCAGCTTTTAAAACCCTCCTGACGCTGCGAGGACTTGTTCTTCCCACAGCTTCTGTTTAACGCTCCAATTCTTCCAGAATTCACGGACAGCAGATTAACAGTTTGTCAGCTGGTGATTTACTGGGACAGAGCGAACAACACGTGCTTCTTCCTCTCCTCATTCCCACCGCCAGCACATTGAAAAACCACAGCTCCAGACTTTGGTTTGCTGCAGCACACAGCTTTGAATGGCCAAACTCCTGAGTTTGAGCCACCCAAACGGCGCAGGGACAGCAGCCACTCCAGCACTGCGTTGGTATGTGAAAAACCATCCAGCTCAAAGCATACTAGGAACAGCTCAGCTTCTCCATCTGCCTTCAGCTTTAAAACGCTAATGGCCAAAACAGCCTCGGAAATTTGCAAAATCTGCACCTGTTAAACTTGAAACGTGCAAACGCGAAAATGTAGACAGCAGATGTGCACGAGTCAAAGCATCTCTCAAGTTCTGCTGGGACAGCTTGAGTGCTGCTGCTGTCAAACCTACCAGTTCCTCTCTCTAGCCACCGAACTAC